>NW_022990501.1:132651-684589 GCF_902827175.1 Gymnodraco acuticeps
CTTGTTTTTACTTTAGGCTGTCTGAAGGTATGGACAGCTATCAAGCTACTATAGATCACATTAATAACGATGTACAAATGAAAGTCGGACACAAATATATAATTTAAATGATTTATTCAAGTTTGCAATATTTTGAACAGGCATCCACACAGTCACCTACTTTGTAATGTTCGATACCTCCCTGTAAGCGTCACGATATCCACCTCTCACCCACAACCTCACATACGAGTACTGAATGTGCATCAAAGTGATCTTAGGAAGGCAGATATAGCAAAAGATGAACGTAAACGACAAACGAGGCGATCGACATGGTAAGTCAACAATGGGTCCTCAATGTACACGCCCCGGATTCCTATGACGAAAATAATAGAATGTCGCCAGTTGTCATGACTCACGTTATACTGCAACACCGGCTAGCAAACTCAGGCATTGCAAACAATAACGTGATATCAGAAAACTAGAAATGTATAACTCACCTGACACTGTGGCGTGCTATTCTCTTCATTCGAGTCTGTCATGTCCTGTAAATGCATGTGTAAATGTCAACGACGGATGTGTAATAAGAACGTCAACAGCCTGATGGCAACCGAAAATCCCTCTCTCATTTCAGATAGAAGATATGATTGGAGACGACCAGCCAATCAGAATTGACCTTCTCGAGTTCTCCGATTGGTTGGTTTTGTGGCACATTTATAACGCTGGGACAACTTGAGCGAGCGCAGGCAAAGCTGAGCGCGCACAGGCTGGAGAGGTCGAGCGAGCGGGGGAGAGAGAGCGCGTGCAGCGGTCTGTTTGCGCACGGAGCAGGAGTTTTATGAGAGAAAATATATTTCTCTGTGCTCAAAAATGTTCAAGTGCGCGCTCAATAGCATTTTCTATGCTCAACATGTTTCATTGCGTGCTCAGGATAGAGGCACAAATATAACGCCATAACAGACCCCCTCCTCCAACACACACGAACGCGCACATGACCAATGAGGGCACGAGATAAATTTGTGCACGAGATGGAAGGCTGACAGGCATGTAGGACATCCAATTATTTGCCCTGGGCCGCGGGGCAGATGATTGGTCGTGCTTTTTTACAACGCCACGGCTTCCACAGATGAAATTCAGGTATTTATTGTCAAAGGATTTAATTTATTCATTGCTATCGGGATGTTAAGAGCATTCCATGGAATATAACAAGTGTTGCCGAAGTGAATTACCATACCCTACCTTTAATTGTTAAATGTCACTTTATTAAAAGAATTAGGCGAGTTAATTTGCAAATTAATTTTTTTCCCACTGCATGCTAAGCAAATTTGAAGAATAATTTTACATTCAATGCTTCATTAAGCACTTTTTATTTTATGCGGCATAATTTGATTCAGTGCCTTAGACCTTGTAATGAATCTGCCTCCTCTCCCCCCCCCCCCCCCCCTCTTAGACCATAGCTGTTTATTTTTCATTTTCCCACTCGCCACTTCCCTCTACAGGCAATTCACATGTGCAGTGAACTGTGAAGGAAACAAATGGAACCCTCTCAAATACATGCATGGCTATTTACACACACAAGCATACTGTAGATGCATAGCCTACTGTAAAGATAAAAAGTCATTATTATGCATGGACAGGCAGCTTACTGCACACATCGATGTCATTACCATGCATTAAAAAAATGCTTGTCATGGCTGTTCATGTCTATCAAGGATGGCCTATAGGTTTTTTGTGACAAGTAATTTCCTGCATTTATAGTCCCTTACTATCTCTTACATTCTTTATTGGAGAAATTTGGCAGACATTGTCCGCCAGACCGACTTAAAATGTTCTCATTAGGACTATACCATCAGATCTAATGAAGACACATTTTGCTCCATTCAAATGGTGCCAGTAATCTGCTTCTTATAAGTGCAAGAAAAACGACATGTCTTTATAACATCTGTTCTTCTCTGCCTTTTTACTATTTGTAATTAAGCCATTGCAGTAAATTACAGGCTTAGAGATAGGCCTATGATAATCTATTTATCTACACATACACATAAATGATTTATATCTGACTTTGTGATGAAAGGTTAATATCTTTATTTCCACAGGCAAAGCTGATGGGTGAATGATTGAACAGCATTCTGTGTAATTTTGGTAATAACCAATATTTTATTGGAAGTCAGTTTGTACACCATCTGCTGACTAAACACACTAACTGCAATCTGACACAAACGTGCCAAGTACAAAAGGGCAAGAGCACAACAAAACAACATTTTTGTTGTTGTCTAGACAGGCAAATGTAAATGTATTTTTCACAAGTTTGTTTCCTCTTTTCCACACTAAAGAACATAAACATGTTCGCTTGAATAAATGCATGTGTGACATTTGATATGATTATAATCTTTCATCCATTGAAGTTTGAAATCAAGAGTTAGGATTTAAAGGTGGTAGTCTTGATGCCATTTAGCAAATGCATGGCTGCACAAGGGTACAAACATTTAATGGCACGATTAAAATAAATAAATCTGCTTTATCATGAACTTTGATTGATTGTTAAATCTTTACCACTGTGCTGAAGAGATTTAGAAAAGCTTACTATTCCTAAAGTGAAGTAACACCAGTGACAACAATATGGGACATATATATACACAAAATATATATTTTCATTAAGCTGTCAATTTGTGTGTAGTCATTAAGCCAATAAATTACGAGACAATTAAAAAATAAATACATTTTAGGACATCTTGCCATTCCCATAGTGGACATCATATACATCTTGTGTAAATAAATACACAAAGTCAAATAGAAGGTTGTAGGAAACTGGAGCACAAAATAAATGAGGTCCCATTATGACATTCATTCATATAATTCACAGTTAGGATGCTTTGAAGGACCTGTGCAGTGCACATAGAATTAAGCAGAGCCTCTTCCAGTACAGATGTGAAGTGATAAGCTTTTTCACACTGATTGAGGATGTGCAGTTAACAAGAGAAGAAGAAAGAAACAAAATGGCGGTGTTTAGAGGATAATACTTGCCTTAAATGTAGATGTAGTTGAACCGTGGGTCATCGATCTAACATAGTTGTATTGTTGCATAAAAAGCATACTCTGAAATAACCTAATTGAAAAAATAATGGCATCTGTATCTTGTTTTTATTTGTATCTAAAGTAGCACTCCGGCTCAGTAGGTGGCAGAGTGGACCTGTTGGTTTATAATGAAACACACGAAGAATACGCAGAAGCGGAAGAGACGTGGCACATAAACAGAGGGAGGAAGCTAGCTGCAGTGAAGTTTACTGATGACAGCTTCTGGACCTGCCTTCCACGTCATTTCGACTAGGAAGCTTAAATGACAGCCGTACACCATTACCTAAAACGAACAGGGCTTGATTGAAGTCTGTCTGACAGGTAACATGTCATGTATTTATTGTATAAGTTGGAACTTCCTTTACTGTAACTGCTAGCTAGCTACATTAGCTTGCTAACGCTACCTCCATGTTACCTTACCTGATAACTTAGGTAGCAGGCAGCTAACTAATGTTAGCTCAGATCAGTGTTGGAACTGATCTTGTGTTTTTGTTAAAACAAATACCTGGTTACCTCTGTTGAATAATGAAGTAAGGTCAGAGGATTTTACCAAAATGCTTACGATAACTTATTTGAAGTTAGCAAAAACCACAGCATTAGATTAGTAGCCACTAGCCAGTGACAGTCAAGGAAGTACGAATCACGCCCATGGACAGTTTGAGCAGCAGCTAGTGCGGGGTGCCATCATTAACTGCCTAATAAGTAAATTATAAGGTATGTTGACTTGATTGATTGGTCTTTAACGAAGCATGATTTAGCTGTCAAAATGTGCTGCTGTTATACAACATCACAATCTGCCACATTTGGGACTGCCCCGGCTAAATCGTGTGTTATTTGTTATAAAATACATTTGTATTTTTAATTAGATCTTCCTTTAGGAATATTAAATCAAAGTCATAATACATTCATGATACATTGACCCTTCCATAGCCTTTTAGTAAAGGTACAGTTGCAAAAAACAATGAAGGATTTTGTCTGGTAATAAATCACATAATGATCATTCTTTTTCATATTGACAAGAATAATGATGAAAAACTAGTTGAGCAGGTATTATGTCTTTATATATACAGTCTATGTATTATGTAAAGCTGTTCCAGTAAATAACAACATAACAACAATTTAGTAACATGTCATTCATTTGTTCCAGACAAGAACAAAAACTCCACGCTCATAGTAAATGTTTACATTATGATTTTATAACTTATCTGATTATTTCACTATCCACATGATATATATTTATAATGGATTTGGCTGTTATACACAGTGTACACAACACTCTGGCTTCAAACTCTTCTCATAACTTTGTATTAAGAATTAAGGAAGCTTGTGCACAAGGCACTCATATGAACAACTATGCCAACAGCCAGGGTTTTTTGGGAACAAGGATTACAGGGTCAAGGGAAGGTATACAGTCCTTTCAATCTTTGCCTCTATTGTTTCACTTATATCTGTAAAATTAGAATAATCAGGATAAGTACATTGATTGCAAACCTTTAGTGTCACATGCTTTTTCTCATGAATGAAGACGGATTCATCTTACTTTTGTTATACTTAACACAAAGCAAGTCAGTAATTAACAGAATAATGAGAACTAGGACTTTTAGTTGTATACATTCATAACAATCCTGCCTTTTCTTTGTTTGTCCTCAACACAGCACAGGTGACTATGGGTCTCTGCAAGTGTCCCAAGCGAAAGGTGACCAATCTATTCTGCTTCGAACATCGTGTAAATGTGTGCGAGCATTGCCTGGTCTCCAACCACAACAAGGTCAGTGAATGGACAAGTATCAGACAGTTTATGTTTGTAAAAATGTGTAACACCATATTAATATTCTTTATCTCTCCATGCCCATTCAGTGTATCGTGCAGTCATATTTGCAATGGCTTCAGGACAGCGATTACAACCCTAACTGTACTCTGTGTAGTACTCCACTGAATGCTCAAGACACTGTGAGGCTCGTCTGCTACGGTAAGATTATCAAGTTTCTGTCTATTACAATGTCATTGGAAAGAACATGATCAACTCTGTCAAATAAATACACAGATTAAGATAGACTTGTATCTCAAGTTACAAGTGTAATGTTTTGATTTTTTTTTTACTGTGAAGTTAAATATTTCTTTCTTTCCACAGATGTGTTCCACTGGTCCTGTCTCAATGACCTGGCCTCTCGGCTGCCCCTCCACACGGCTCCAGCGGGGTATCAGTGCCCCACCTGTCAGAGTCCACTGTTTCCCCCTTCCAACCTTGCCAGCCCGATTGCTGATGTGCTGAAAGAACAGCTGTCGTCTGTTAACTGGGCAAGAGCTGGTTTAGGTCTGCCGCTGGTAAGGGCCTTTTTTATTGTTATGTTGCTGTGTTTATATCTCTTGTTTAGTGATCTCACAATCATTACACAAAGTGTCCTGTAAACAAATCAAGTGACAAGAAAGTACACATTCAGTATTGTGTGTTTTCTGGTTGTATTTAAAAGCTAAAATTGTATATATGAAAAAAGTTGGGGTGTCCCCGATTAAAATTTGACACAGTTGATTTGATTTGTTATTATCATTTATTGAATGCCTTTGTCTTGTGCAGAATGCGTGGTCTTGATGCAACCCTGTGTGCTTTGATAGTTATAATGCGATTGCTCTCAGATTTAATAAATACATTTGAAACAGTAGCCTTACCAAGTGGAAAAAAACAACTGGCAACAATCACAGAATAATTACAGACAAGGAGTGCAGAGAGAAGCAGTAACAGTGCACAGAAACATTACAGTACATAGAATGTTTACGCTTACTATGTAGAGGCCACACCTTTCTTGTGTAGACAGGACGACAACAGATACACCCTCACTGCAACACAGGTTAAGCTTGAACGCTAAAATACCAGTTGGGTTTCCAAATGTTCAGTCATGGATGCAGGAAGTTGTAACGAAGGGAAATGACACCCATGTTTATAGCCTGAAAGGAACAATTCTTTATTCAATAATTAATTTATTTCTGCCACTGCAACGATTTTACTGTGAGACAGTTCTTAAAGGTAGGGTAGGTAATTCACTTCAGAAACACTTTTTGTTATATTTCATGGAATGCTCTTAACATCCCGATAGCAATGAATACATTAAATGCTTTGACAATAAATACATACAAATAATTCATCTGTGGAAGCTGTAAAAAGCACGACCAATTATTTTATCCGGCCCGGCTAAAATAACTGGATGGCCTACCTGCCTGTCAGCCTTCCATCTTGTGCACACACTTATCTCGTGCCCTCATTGGTCATGTGCACGTTTGTGTGTGTTGGAGGCGGGGTTCTCTAAGGAAGGGGCAGATTTTTTTCAGCTGCTTAGTTTCAAATTCTAGCGCACTCGAGCTGGGTTCTCCATTCTTACCTACCTATTAAGGGGAAATCTTCAAAGAATCGTCTTTCGTGATCAAATGTATTCTTAATAAAATGCCGTATTTCACTGACAGATTGAAGAGCCCATTGGGGTCCTTGAGGAGACGGCAGCTCACGATGTCACTGATTATACTGACTGGTCGACATTTGAGGGTGAGCCTCAATGTTAACTTTGTTTATTAGGGACTGTGTTTTACCCATTTATTATACAGTATTTTTTAAGTGTTTTAATCATACTCTCTTCCTTCCCACAGCACAAGAACAAAGTAACATTTACCCCAGCAGCTCTTACAAACCCAGTCTCAACCCACCACCACCAGAGTCTGTCTCACCTCCAGCACAGGAAGAGGTTGTAGTCCCTCGTAAAAATGGGGATCCAAATATCCAGGAGCAGTCTGTGGTCAACTTCTCTACCGCTACAACCCGTGACACAATTACACTACACACAGGTAAAGCATTGGAAAGCCCTCTTAATCTATTATCTCCCACTTTTTTTTTAAAGAACATCTAACATTGTCTTACTTTAATGTATAGTATATTTTGTGTGCGGTGTATCACCTACAGTAGATGATTTTTGGCGATAACTGTCCTTTTAAGCCCCAAAATACATTTAAAGGTCTCATGTCATGGCCATTTCTACTGATCATAATTCCAATGTTGAGTTATACTAAAATACATTTAAATTGTGCAATTTTCCAAAATCACATTGGTTTTTCATACAGCATCTATGTATAGTATGTGTATTCACTCTCTGTCCTACACGGCTTGTTGGAGCTCCTTCCCCCCCCCTCCCTATGAGCCCAGTGGCCGTCTGCGAGACAGCGAGACACAGCGAAACCCAGCCCAAAACCAGCCCGAACACACACACACCTGCAGCCTGGCTGGGAGTTTGTGTGTGTGAAATCTCCAACGAGGCATTCTGGGGCAGCATAGACAGGTCTTTTCTGTGTTAGAGTTTTACTCCCTACAGGGTGTACTTTGAGGGTTTGTGGCTTTGCAGACCGTTTACATGCAGAAAAAGCTACATAATCAGGGGTGCACATAACTTTTTTGCCCTGGTTCTCAAAGGAGCACCTGGAGATGTTGCTTGGTGCTCATCCTTAAAATGAAATAAACCGTAACTTTTGAGGGGGTCTTGACTTTATTTGCCAGACACACGGCACTGAACACACGTGCAGAGGTGAACACAGAACACACGTGCAGAGGTGAACACAAGACAACATTAGCACGACCAGTAATCCTACAAGCTGTCATCACTCCCCTCCTGACTGTTCTCCTCACTGTCTTCCTCTCTGTCAGACATGGTAGCTGATGATGTAGGCCTACTACTTTCTCTCTGGTTGAGTCTGCGATTAGCTGCTTGCATCCACAAGTCAACAGCTGGGTTTGGGTCGAAAGTCTCTGTTGTCATCTTAGACAAGTGGATGTAATCAAATAAGTATGTGAACATAACCAATAACCTACCATAGCCTATAACAAATGAAACTTTTTTATTTTATTTATGTTGTTCATTCATATCTTATATTACCTTAACATTTATTTATGCATTTTTTTTATAGGATATTTTTGGTTGCTGTCCTATAGTATACATAGGAATGATTTCAAGCCTGTTTATCCCAATAATTATAAAGGAGTGCCTTGAAAATATGTGTTTACATAAATTGTGACCAAACTGTTTGAACTTAGACTAAAGTGAACTATCTAAACACTCAGAGTCCTTTACCTCACTGAGCTGTAGTTATCAGTCTGACTGGAGAGGACTCTCCTCCACATTATTATAGAAACATCTTCTTCTTACATCCGTTAGAGCAGCTAGCACCAGATTCTAATAACAACAGCGCCGGTACCGGTGCACCCTCCCTCTCTCCCTCGCTCACTCGCATTTTGGCGCCAGATAAGCCAAAATCCCCCATTTTCATTACTTACAGCGCCCATCGTACAGGGCAAATTAAACGTGTAACCGGGGTGAAAATGGTGTTACATTTACTTAATTATGATTATTGTTACATCAAGGCCGAAAATTAGGATGAGCCCCAACGGTCAAAAATGTTTTCTTCCCTCCCAGAGCTGTCAGCGCAGCGCCTCCACAGATCTGGCGCCCTAGGCGAACATCTAGAACGCGGCTACAGGCCGGCCCTGACTTCATATCATAGGTTCATATGCAACTCGCAAATATCTTTCTCTCTCTCTCTTTTCTCTCTTTTTTCTCTCTCTCTCTCTCTCTCTCTCTCTCTCTCTCGGTACGCAAATGCGCCTTTTTTCAAATGACCCGGTGCTCTTTTTTTTTTTTTTCACCTCCGCACCAGTTATGTGCAGCCCTGTTCATAACACACAAGGGGACGGGTAATAACCGGAAAAGCATGGGACCTTTAATAATAAATTTGAGGTCAATTTTTTTTGTACATACCAAGCTTAACATACTATAATAATCTGTTGTTTATCTCCAGCATCGTCACCAAGAAAGATCTACGACACACGGGACGTTGGTCACAGCTCCGTCACACAGATTGACTTTGACGATGACAAGTACCGGCGACGACCAACGTTAAGTTGGTTTGCTCAAATTCTCAAGTGAGTATTATGATCTACTGTGGAACTGCAGCTCTCTTTTCTTGTTTTCTCACCAAGAATAAGTCACTAGAAATATAATTGTGATCCCTGATTTTCTGACATGGTTGATCTTTTCAGAAATCGCACAGGCGGAAAGCGGACATCTCTGTCCTGGAAACAGCGGGTCTTCATGCTCCTTGTGGTCGGAGTTCTCGGTTTCTTTACGTTGATCATCATCATGGCTAAACTGGGACGTGCCTCCACGGGCAACGACCCAAATTTAGATCCTCTGCTTAACCCCAACATCCGTGTGGGCAAAAACTGATAAACAAGCGTTGATTTCTTCTTTTCCTTCTGTGTAACAAAATATACAGTATACCTGTGTAGAACAAAATGAAATGGGTGCTCAGTGACACTGGCAGCCCAACAGAGGGAGCCCTTTACCCAACTTGAACGAGAATGAAAAAGAGACGCTGCACCTTTTTTGAGAATGGAGGCAAACTCTGGCTCTATTCATTTCCATCAGGCAGTGGGACCCGGCAGGAAGAGCCCGCCGCAACAAAATCTCTGAAGGTGACCAAGGCCCGGTGCAAAGACGAGGGATCCGGTTATTGTTGCTTTTGAAAGCTTATGAAGAAGAAGTGGGGTAGCATTTATATTTACAATTCCAGCTAACATATGTCAATGATCTTTGTTATTTGGGTTTTTAAGTTCATTAGACACTAAATAAACACTTTTGATGTTAAAATAACATCTTTAGCTCGCAGAAAAGTCATGATGTATATGATACATTTAATAATGTCTCCGGTTACAGATCCCACTTGCTGATTTGATTTCAGTGACCTTGTTTCTCCTTTAGAGAAGATGTGGCCCTCACAACTGGAATGAAATGCTCCAAACTACTAATAACTTATTATGGGTGTCTGCATCACTTCTGAAATTGAGTACATTGCTTTTAGGTTTGCCATAAATACAGTATGTATATTTCCTGATGTTTTTGTCTGTCTATTAAATGGGAAAACTGCAGAATTTAAGCATTATGTTTTTTAAAGTCCATGAATCGTGTTCATTATTTACTGATGTGCAAATACAGTGAAGGATTTCATGTCAGTTGCGTTGTGCTTCACTTAGAATAAATGTCAGAACACTAGGAGTATATTTATAAATAATATATATATTAATTACATTTGAGTTCAGTTGCTCAAACTGTTCTATTCTATTGCCTAGTTCTAATGAAGCCACTATAAGCATGATAGTGTTATCACAGACTTTTGATCAAAGTAAACAATATCCCATGGAGTAGATGTAATGTTTGGGTCTGTATACTGTAAACTGCTGCACTCCTTTTTAATCAATATTTGCACTAAATTGACAACATTTATGAATTGTTAAAAAATAATCGAGAACAAATCACTTGTTTATTACTCGCTAATATAGTGTTTCTCTACAGCAGGACCCTGCTTTTATGTCTTTCTTCAAATATAAAGAAGATCTACGGTTTAAGAAGTGCAGATTGTACTTTATCCCAACTGGTAAAAGGTGTCACTCAATCAATCTTAAGAATGTGCAGGCATCACCTAGTGCAGTGCTCCTCAAAGTGTGGTCCGCGGACCACTGGTGGTCCGTGAGCGCCCCCTAGTGGTCCGTGAGTATATTGGTAACATTTCACATTTGAAATAAATAAATACATTTAAGTTTTCCGCACTCTCACGGGAATATTTCCGCAATGGAGCGAGCTTAAGTTTCACTTTAAATTGCATGATATAGCCCAGTGCAACACCTTCATCACACATGTGGCCACTTGTTTGTACCATTTTCAGGCGATTTGTAAAAAACAATGTGTTTTTGGATATTTGTGGAGTTAGGTGGTCCGCGAGTATTTTTTTATTGGTTAAGTGGTCCTTGGTATGAAAAAGTTTGAGAAACACTGACCTAGTGGGAATAGTTACATAATGAGACATTTTGATCAAGTTCCTGTTTGATTTGTGATCCTAATCTGCAGTTGGTTCAAACCCCATCTTTATTTGATCTTTTTTAGAAAACATGGTCAACTTTTCAACATTATCCAAAGATGCAGTGGTGGAATGCAAATAGGAAAATCAGAAAGTGAAAAGTGTATTTGTTCTTCAGCCTTTTTTGAAATGTATTTAGTGCATTATATAAATGCCTTAAACCAGATGTGAGCAATTCTTGCCCTAGACATTTTGGTGCCCTAGGCTCCCCCCTTCAAGCAATACACAATAGAATAAATGAAAAATCTCTACAAAAAAACATACTACAAAAACAGAAACGTATTGACATGTTGGTTATATACATAAAGAAGGTTTCAAATGTATTCATTATTGTATGAACATGTTTTAATTGGGGGGTGGACGTCACATCCTCTAGGGGGATCCGGGGGCATGCCCTCCCGGAAAAATGTATTTTAACATTTTAAAGTAAAATGCTTCAATCTGGTGCACTTTGAGCAGAATTACTAGATCTAGGGGGTACAACTCTAAACACCCATATGAAAAAGATCGGTTTACATTTTAATAATCAAATAATATGTGAACATAACCAATAACCTACCATAGCCATTAACAAATAAATGTAACATATTTTATTTTAGTTGTTCATTCACATCTTATTTTACCTAGTTAACATTTATTTAGTAATGCATATTTTTTAATATCTCAAGTTTTAAACGATATTGTTGGTTCCTGTCCTATAGTATACATTGGAATGATTTCAAACCTGTTGTTATTTATACTAATAATTATAAAGGTGTGCCTTGGAAATATTTGTTTACATAAATTGTGACCAAACCGTTTGAGACCCATGAGATAACTTAGACTAAAGTGAACGATCTAAACACTCAGAGTCCTTTACCTCACTGAGCTGTAGTTATCAGCCTCAATCCAACAACAATCCGATCCATGTACTCTCTTGCTCGCTCGGAGGCTCTCTCTCACTTTGGCTGTGAGCTGCGGGCGCCTGATAAGTCAACATCCCCCACTTTCATCACTTACAGCGCACATCGTACGGGGCAAATGCAAAATGTAGACGGCCCGCGGTGCAAAGGGTGTTTAGTTTATTCAATTATTAATGTAAATGTATTACATCAAGGGCAGAAAAGTAGGCAGAATAAAAATTAATTAATACAAGTTTTTTTTAAATCTCCCAGTGCAGCGCCCCTCCAGACCCAGTGCCTAGGGCCGGCCCTGGATACTATGTAAAAAAGCAGACCGACCTGCCCCTTAGGAACATACCTAATGAGTTACCTCACTGTGGCTCTCAACCATGACTTATACTTCTCTACAAACATGTTGAACAGCATTCCCCGTGGTGGTGAGTCCAGCCCAGGAGTAATGTCCTGTGGGAGAGCAGGGGCAACCAGCTCTGCTGCTTCAACTTAGCTCTGAATCATGTATTATATTTATCTCAATGACATTGGTTGCATTTAGTCAATTTGGACCTACAATCACTTTATACTGTAATTTCTTCCTTAAAATAATTGCGACATTTTAGTAAATATTCACAGAATCAGCAATATTATATTGTCATTCTATTACAATGATTATCTTTTTTCATACTACTTAAAAATACATCAGTAACCTCTCTAGAAAAATGTATTTGTTTCTTTGTGTTTTTTTATTAATATTCAGTTTAAACTTTACCCCATTGCCCATTCATATATATTTTTTCTTATGTTGAAAATGTTAAAAGGTAATTTAATTAGTAGTTTAAAAAATGCATGTGAAAGATCACCATATCATTCAATATGATACTGGTAGTGTGCTTCAATACTTAGAGTGCTGCATTCACTATTACGTCTATGGCAGTGCTGGAATTGGGCCGGTACTCACCGGTACGCAGTACCGGCACTTCTGGTTCTGACCCATGGAGTACCGGCACTTCTTGCTCAGTACCGGCATGCTGGCGGTACTCCGGTACTCATGCACCGTGCCAGTACTCAACACTCTCCCGCCGTTCTTATTATACATCCATATATATATATACAGCCGCCCGGTACTCAGTAGATGCGTCATGAGGTGCCGAACGGACATTCTCATCGCTCTAACCGCTGGAGTTTCACAGCGGCTGTCAGCTGTTTACTCCTGTCATTCAAACAGAACGTGCTGGAGAGGGGGCGGGGCTTATCTTCTCCATGTAAATACTGTGGTGGAAACGACTATGTCAAAATTAACCTATTTGACCGTGATTTAATAGTAATACACGTTTCAAAATAATAATAATAATAATAATGCCGAAGTAACAACATACTGAAAACTGTTAGTAAAACCATGTTTTAATGCTTTACAATTTACATACCTAGATGCACGTGTGTTGTGTTTATGCAGTGCAACTCCCACCCAGTGGGTGGCTATGTAGAGTGATAGAACAGAGCAGGCACGCCCCCGAGAGAAGGAAAGCAAGTCACGTCACAAATTAGCATTTCTAAAATGTTAGGGTGGATTAATAAAAGTGCAAAAAGACAGCGGTTGTCGCCGGAAGAAACTTCAAATACAGAGAATGCTGTGCCTGTGTTGGAAATTGTGTCTGATGGGGAGCTTTCTTTGGTTGATCCTCCTGCTCCAAGTTCTAGTGCATTAGCATTAGCACTAGCTCCGCCGCCTCCTCCAGAGCCTCTAACGTTAGCTGCTGCTGGCGCAACTGCCACCACCAACACCGGGCAAAGCGATGCACCTGACTGCTGGACAACGGACAAGGTGCAATATTTTTGCAAGACCAATGCATGGCTCCTTCTTAAAGATAAGAAGCTAGGATGTCGGATATGCAGAGATGTCAAATCTTTGGGAATACACACTGGACAAGGACTGAAACTGTCAACTGAATGGGGTGAGTGTGCAGTGTCTCATTTCGGTGTTGACAAGGGCAAACAACAAGCTAGCCTGAGAAAAAAAATCAAAGAACATAAAGAATCACAAGCCCATGTAAAAGCTGCTGACATCCTTACATCTGCTTCACGTGAAACTATTCAACATCAAGTGCAGTCTATGCATAAATCTGAATTAGACACCACTATCAGAGTTTTTCGAACGGCATATAAAATTGGCAAACATAGCCGGCCATTCACAGACATGCCAATTGATTTGAATGTACAGAAACTGAATGGGCTGAACGTGGGCAGGGTTTTGCACTCCAATAAAACCTGTGGGCGAAATCATCGACCACATAGCTCATGAGCTGAAGAAAAAAATGGCAAAAGACATTACAGAAAACCAAAGAAAACTCTGTGTTTTGGTCGATGAATCTACCACTATTAGTGGTAAAACGGTGCTTGTTGTGTGGTCTCCGCTCAGCATTAGCTGATGCTGAGCCCGAAACGTTTTTTTGGGAGCTGATCGAGTTGGATGGAACAACGGCTGATGACATCACAAAGGCGTTAATGGAGTGTCTTGGAAGAGATTTTAACGAGGACTTTTTAGGTCAGTGTTTCGTTTCTTTTGCATGTGATGGGGCTTCAGTCATGCTAGGGAAGAGAACAGGCGTTGCTACCCAGTTGTGTAGTAAATTCCCAAGCCTGTTTGTGTGGCACTGCTCCAATCATCGTCTAGAGCTGGCAGTTGGGGATGTGGTCAAGGAGGTCTCATGGCTCAATCATTTCCAGATCTTTTTTGACAAACTCTATTCCTTGTTCCATGCCTCCCCCAAAAATCAGAGGCAGTTAGCGCAGTGTGCGCAAGCAGTCGGACAGCGTCTCCTGGTGATAGGGCGTGTTTTGTCCATCCGCTGGGTGGCTTCAAGTGAAAGGAGCGTCAGAGCAGTCTGGGAAAACTACCGAGTGCTTCATGATCACTTCACAAATGCTGCAAACGACACGAGCAGGGATTCCAGAGACAGAGCAAAGTACAAGGGCCTGGATGATGTGCTCACATCTGCAACGTTTGTCAGCAATCTGGGACTGATGTACGATGCGCTCACAGAGCTCAGCGACCTCTCTCGGCAACTCCAAAAAAGAGAGATGACACTGCCTACAGCAGATAGGCTCTTAACTCGATAAATACGAGTTTTTGAATCCATGGTCACCATGCCTGGCCCACACATGACTACAGTTCATACAGCTCTAGCTGAGAAGTCCTTCAAGGGTGTTGCCCTGCGTGAGAATGGCAGGCTTGTACAGATTCATGCAGGTCAGTTTTTCCGCAGTATGGTAGAGAATCTGAGACACAGAATGACTTCCACAACCTCCTCTCATGTCAGCACAAGAGAAATCCCATTACATGGCCGGGAGGCCCGGGACAATCAGCTAATCCAGGACATGAAAGTTATCCATCCTGGAAGTTGGCCTGAAGAGGAGTTAGACGTACAGTATGGGGACGTAGAGGTGCTACGTTTGTGCGAAGTGCTGAAAGTGGACAGAAGAGAGACTGTTCAGGGCTTTCGCGAATACAAGGAAACCAGGGCATCCCGTACACCTGCTGCCATGGAGCCTCTACTGAAAGCAGTCCGAACCATCGCTGTCTCCACTAGTGAGTGTGAGCGGGCATTCAGCTGCATGAACGATATCCTTACTGCAAAAAGGAATGCTCTCTCTGTCAGCCGACTGTCCAGCCTGGTTTTCATTAAATGTAATGGACCATCACTAGGACAGTTCAATCCGGAACAGTATGTGAGGTCCTGGCTGGCAAAGGGAAGGAGAAGTGCTGATGAAAGAGCCTGTCCAGCTCCAGCCCCTGATACTGATGTCCCCAAGGCCTTCTGGAGCCTTTTCTAACAATGTGAAGTATATTGCAAAGCAGCTCACCCAGTGAGAAGACTTTTGGCATAATGTGCCGATTTGTACAGATCCTGGAGATAGAAGGACTTCAGACCAACCATGGGAGTTATCTGATCAGCTTGGTGTTCAATGTAACTCTTTACCATGGCTCAGACTTTGTTACTTGCAGTTACAGTTTCTCATTTTAGATTGTGCAAATTTTGCATTTGTTTTTACATGTTCTTTGTTCATGCTCTTTATCATTTTTCTGAGTTGGAAAGTTAGATTGCATCATAGTTTACTTTATACATATTTGTATTCTTCAGTGGTGAAGTATATTGCAAAGCAGCTCAGCCATGTGAGAAGACTTTTGGCACTTTTTCGTTTTTCGTTTTCTGAGTTGGAAAGTTAGATTGCATTCAAAATGTACAGAAATACTTAATTTTGTTAAAGCTTTTTATAAAAAATGCTTCTGACCAGAGCTTTGTTTCCTTGTCATTAATGTTGAACACCACCAGAGGGGCTCTCACCTGAAAGGTCTCTGCTTCATGTGTCTTCAGCAGAAGATCTAGACTTTGATTGCTATATTTTCAGTTAATATTGACCTTACTGAGCTTTAGCCATATCCGCTGCCTATCATAAAAAATGTTAAGTACAGTGAACCTTTCTAAAATATACAGTAGTAAAGAGACAAACCCACCAGCATTATAGTAGCCAAATTCTTGTTTGTGGGCTGTATATATAAAATTGACTTGAAAAAGTTGCTGATTTTAGAGTACTGGCACCTTTTTCATTCCAATTCAAGCACTGGTATGGCATCCTTTATTTCGTAACGTTGTCACATGCTGTCCTTGGGAATCCTCGTAATAACCCCCCTTTCAAGTGTAGACATCTGTGTTCTAAATATTCACCAATACATCCTGGCTTTACACGTACGTGTGAGTGTTAGTTTCCTCTTCTGAATTTCCATTACGTTAGCCAAACAGTCACACAGTGTGTCAGCCATTGATTGTTGGGTGCTCTGAGCCATATGACATTGATGCAGGGAAAGCTGCCGGCGGCAATGAACAGACGTGTTGCGAAAATACAAAAAAAGATTAGAGATCTGTCACTTCTGTGCATAACAAAGCAATGTTTTTTACTGTCTGATATATTCTTTGAGAAAATGGTTTGAATCCCAAGGTGCTTAATATATTGTCACCATGCCTAGTGATATGTAATTACCTTGGTCACACTATTGGAATTCGATGTATTTCTCAATACCTCTGAGTTATTAGGTTGCCCATTGCACTGACATAATAGGAACATCCTGATCAATACTCTGACACTGTAGATACAATTAATACTGTAGGCAGCACAGCTTTTCTGCTCTGTTCACATGATGACACTGAGAGTTTGAAAAATAATCTTCCTGATATGATGTTATTTGTTTATTCTCCACATAAGTGTATGGTTTTTGGTGTGACGTTCACACCGGAATATTTTCACTAAAGCAAAGCAAGCCAAGCACTAACATTTTCTGACTTTAAAGAAAATAAAAAGTTGACATCTGACACCCACCCACTTACATGCCTCAAGTTATTCAGAAGAGTTTCTGCTTCTTTAGATGAGCAACACCGAAAGTAGAGTTATACAACACTAGCCAGTGTATTTTCTTTTGTTTGGTACATTGACTCAGACCTTAAAGGTAGGGTAGGTAATTCACTTCAGAAACACTTTTTGTTATATTCCATGGAATGCTCTTAACATCCCGATAGCAATGAATAAATTAAATGCTTTGACAATACATATATACAAATATTTCATCGGTGGAAGCCGTGGCGCTGTAAAAAGCTAGGTTGCAGTCGAATAGTCCATTTAGCTTAGGAACCTTCCTAGGAACCACTGGACCACCCTTTACGAAAGGAGAGGAGAAAATGCTGCCCCACAATGCCTTGCAGCCGCAGCATTTGCCGTCACACAACATTCGGCCGTTCACGGAAACAACCGGTTATGACCGAGAAATGATATCATGAAAGTTACCGTGCTTATTAAGCTTTTTAAAACGGTAACTTCCCAAAGTGCTTTGTTTTGAACGTTCATCAGTAATAGCCTATAATCAAAAAGAGAAATATGAAGTTAGTTTTTACTGAAATGATCAAATAAAGTCAACATCTCACAGTCTTTACTGAGCTGTGTGGGGTTTGTTCAACTTTTAAAAGATGTTTGAATGGTGATATACACAGTGATAGATGTTAAGGACTAACGTTTATTATAAATACATTTGTATTGATTTTAAGATCTTTTCATAGTTCATACAATCATACGTATTGGGATCATTTGTATTAATGTGGACCGGAGGGAGAGGGTGACGAGCATAAGTTTCACTTTCCTTTTTTATTTCAATTCCAACTTTGGTCATGAAGAATATGTTTCTCTGTTGTCCACGTTCATAAAGCATAACACAACAGCATCAGAGCACGGTGCAGAGTCTCTAGATGAGTTTACAGTAGTCCCTCGTTCTTATTAAACATCCATGTTGTAGTCCGCTGTATAGAAAACTGTAGTTTCCATCAGTAGCGTGGCGTGGGGAAAAATGTAGGGGAAGCCCATTTTTTGGGTCGGGGGGCGGTCAATAACGTAACCAGATGAGTGATTACAGCGCCCGGTATCATTTTACACACATTTGTATCACACAGATGCAGGACTTGCACACGCCTGTTATCTAACCGACAGGTCCGCACGCACTCTCCAGCTGAAACTCTCTTCTTATTAATTTAAGCATTTTACTTATTAATGTATGCAGACAATCACACAATCTATGTGATTTTTGGATTTACCGTGCCTCTCAATTGCCCGTGACAGGTTGGCAAGGTCGATGAATCCTGAAGTTGCCCAAGTATTGTTCAGGGAGCACGAATCCTTGTCAAAAAGAAGACATGGCCAGCCAAATAGACGCTGAAGTTTAGCGCTTCCAGTTAGCCACTCTGTGCGGACATAATTGTCCTCATTGAACGTCCGATTATCTCCCTTTTTCCTCTGTGTACACACAGCTCGAGTGCGGGCATTGGCCTGTCATCTGATTTAATTTTTAGTTGCTGCTGTAGCGGAAGTTTAGTAAAGTTATGTTTGATTAAGTACGCCAAATCTCCACCCTCCATAATGCTTCATTTGCTTGATAATTTCTAACGGCGGTGATGACAGTTACAGTATTAAAACTGATGTTGATGTGATTTGATTGGATGGCAGTGTCCAATCAAATCGCCAGCCGCCAGCCGCCCCTGAAGGGAAGCTAGAGGCGGCTGGCTTCCCTTGGCATGGCCCTGACCAATCACAGGTTGGCAGGGGCATCACGTGGGCCTCATCTGATTGGTCAATCCCTCCATTTTTTTTCACCAAAGGAAGCCAGATTCGGCTGGCCTCCTCTCGCAACAGTGAGTGCAATCTACTGTTTCACCATAACATCTAGAGGGGCGCTGTTTTGTTTCACTCTTTGTAAAATACTCAATGAGAATGGGGGAGAGACGGGCCGGCAGCAACACACAGTAAAGGAGAATTATCGAAACAAAACAAAGTGTTTTTATTTATTTATTTACAATCCGAAAAAACAGAGGAAGCCTGGCTTCCCTTGGCCTCCGGGAGAAAACGCCACTGGTTTCCATAGTTTCCCCACAGCAGCAGATGCACATTTATGACGTCCGCTGGCGCATCATAAACACGTCGGATAGTGAAAGTGCAGTCGAATTCTCTAAAGTACCACAGTCTCTTCTCCTAAATCCTTTTGAATGATCCTATCCACTATCCCTTAACCCTGTGACGTTTCACACAGAGGTCAAGGGATAGACGATAGGGACAGACGTTAGGAGCTGATTTTTGGACTATTCGACTGCAACCCTAGACCAATTATCTGAGCCAGCCCGGGTCAGATAATTGGATGGCCTACCTGCCTGTCAGCCTTCCATCTCGTGCACAAACTTATCTCGTGCCCTCATTGGTCATGTGCGTGTTCATGTGTGTTGGAGGAGGGGCTCTGTAAGGAAGTCTGAAGGAAGGGGCAGATTTTTTTCGGCTGCGTACTTTCAAATTCTAGCGCACTCGAGCTGGTTTCTCCATTATTACCTATCCTACCTTTAAAGGCCGCTACACACCAACCTGAGACCAAAGAACGTGTACCGAAGGCGTCCCGACTTTTACGTCTGCTACGTCGCCTGCGTTGGCTACGCCGCCCGCCTACGAACACAACGCAAAGACTAATTACAAAAATTAAAAAAATCTCAGTACACCGTCGCCGTGATAAGTATGTTTAATTAATTGTGTTAATATGCCTAGATTGCCTACTCTCAAAGTAATGTATTATATTATTGAGTCAATATTATAATACATTAACCGTGCTTTACCTGAACCTCATCATGACACTAGAGAGGACGGCAGGAATGTAATTTCCCGTGTTCAGTGAATGCAACAGAGGCAAGACACCAGACCAACCAGAGAGTTGAATGGAAATAAACATTTGTCTCATTGGCTGACAGGTACCTATCCTGTGAGCTGTGACAATGTTTAAACTGTCAGTCGGACTCAGAGTTTTTGAAGATGGACATACATAAGAAAACAATTTCTTAAAAAAGACGAACATTCTCAAGTGGTGGCTCACACAACAACCCCAGGGCCACCACTTGAGCCAGGTAAACAAGGTATGTAAATGTCAGTAAACTTACAAGTTATGCGAACATGTAAGCAAAGCATAAATTACTACGTTGACGTTACTTTGAATTCCGGGGGTAAGCTAAAGCTAGCCAGATATATTAAATAAACACTTTGTCATACAATCTAAATGTTGTGTTTTTTAGCGTTACCTGGTGATTTCAAAGAAAGCTCTCTGGGAAATGTTGTCTTACTGTTCGACATGAAGCTAGAAGCTACCTTACAGTACAAAGTTGATCCGGAGTCCTGTCAGTTAAAGTGTTTCATAGTTAGCTTAGCTAAACATCAACCTAGCACTGAAATATATGGATGTTATGTGACAGTATTTCTGAGAAAAAGTCAGCTGAAATGGTGGCATAGTTGCCACTGCTTTACGTGTCAACAGCATGTTTGAACGTATTTGCAGCAGTAAATGTGGCTGTTTGGCCACTGACGTTGCCATAACAACACCTGAATTTAAATGTGAAACCTCTTTTTGTGACAGATTTTTGCAGGAAATTATAATTCTTCTGAATGATATTCCTATTGACAGCTAGTTTCTATGTGAACATTATGAGATGGACAGCCAGAGAGAATAAATGAAAAACAGTTATGAAATACTATATGACAAAACAAGAATACAGTTGTGATTTGTCAAATATCCATAAAGAAAAAAATCTGTTTACAGTTCCGTTTCATATGGGTGTTGAGAGATGTATCCATAGATCTCTTAATTTTGCTCTCAAAGTGCACCAGATTGATACTTTTAACTTCAATGTTTAAAAAGAAAATCTTCCCGGGGAGCATGCCCCCGGACCCCCCTAGAGGAGGTTAGGTCCACGGTGTTTACATGCTTATTTATACAATATGTGTGCTTATGCTAACATCATAAGACAAAAGTTTGGACTACCTATGTTGCAAATGTATTATCTTTTCAATTTACACACGGCATCTATTGCACGTCTGTCCGTCCTGGGAGAGGGATCCCTCCTCTGTTGCTCTCCCTGAGGTTTCTCCCATTTTTCCCTTTAAACTGTGGGTTTTCTCCGGAAGTTTTTCCTTGTACGATGTGAGGGTCTAAGGACAGAGGGTGTCGTATTGTCATACTGATATTCTGTACAAACTGTGAAGTCCACTGAGACAAATGTAACATTGATTGATTGATTGAAAAGTTGGTTCCGTGTTGTGTGTAGTAAGAACGTGCTAGAGTGAGGGGGGCCCCCAAGCCAAAGCTTGCTTAGGGCCCCCAAAAGTCTAGGGCAGGCCCTGCACCAACCTGAGTAGGGCGCCGCGAATGCCCGACTGCCTCTGACAGCCTCTGACTCCCAAAATCAGGTTGGTGTGTCAGGGCCTTAAGACATTCATAAATCATATTATGTGCTCAGGGAATCTCCAAATAAAAACATCATGCAGATTTACTGAAATCTCTGGAAAGCAAAACTGTGAGCATAATGTTGGTGAAAAA
The DNA here is from genome assembly GCF_902827175.1 of Gymnodraco acuticeps. Taxonomy (NCBI): domain Eukaryota; kingdom Metazoa; phylum Chordata; class Actinopteri; order Perciformes; family Bathydraconidae; genus Gymnodraco; species Gymnodraco acuticeps. The sequence continues at coordinate 154,462 of NW_022990501.1, forward strand.
ATGTTCGTTAGCCTGACAGGTTAATTAACAAAATCCTAAATTATCACTTTGATAACTTTAAACTTGCCACCGTTGTCCAAAAAGTCATATAAGGAAAGTTTGTTGAGTTTATCAACAGCAATGCAGATACAGGAAGCTGTGCAGGAGAGACTGGGGTTGCTTGGCACACTTTTCCCTCTGCAATTTTTTCTGGCATGATGTGTGTTAGCTGGTTGGTTATTTGTCCAACCAGCAGAAATGTAAAGTTTATGTAACATCTATTTTAATGTGCGCATTTAAAAAAAAAAGAAGCAAATAGGTCATTATGTACACGTTTATGAGTTGAAAAACATTACAAATTACCTGCAAATATAAACCATTTTCAAGCATTTTTTCAGTTGCAAAGTCTAATTACATTTGTCTTTGACCATTTAAAATGATAATAATGATCAACTACGATATAAATATTGTCTTTAATTGTTCAAAACTGTTTGAAATCTCTGAAAATGTCACATAAAAAATAAACATAAACAGTATCATTAGTGGGCAAATGTACAAACAAATCCCGATATCAGTGTTCAAACAAGCCCTGCTAACACTCGATTCAACTCTGTGATGAAATTATGTTAGCTATCTATTGCCATCAGCATTTAATTCATTCCTTTGTGTATTAACTAGAAGTAAGACATTTCCAATATCTCCAACTAACACACCATTATTATGTGTTAATTCCACAGACCACTTCCATACTTCTGATTCCATTTTTGTGTCGTGACCTTCAAAGGACCATAACAGAGTTGTGTGTCAGCCAACCAATAGTCTCAATATAGTCTGTATGGTTGATCTGTTTTTTGGTTTTGAAGCATGTATAGTAAATGATGTTACTCATTCATGCAGGTAACTTTAACATACTTGCATAAGCCATCATGTGAAGAACATTATACAGTGGAGTTACGTGCAAGAAGGGTCCCCTCTGTCATTGGATGGCACGGGAGTATATATTGATGTGTGGGTTTCATATGTTCCTCCCAGTTCAATTAGACTGTGCATCGTTGAGAGAGAGACAGAGTTATTTTGTTCATCACCATTGTCTCATTCCTGTGGCTTCTTTGACGACGTAAGTACAGATGTTGGCTTCATGATAGATGTAGATAGTACATCTGAATTCAATTCACTATAGCTGCTGAACTAGAATGAACTTGCATTCAAAACCTAGTACTTTTGGAGTTACATATTAAATGTAATTTCTAATCATTTTAAAAGGCTGCATTTTGCACATAAAGACTGCATGGGATTTATTTATATTTTTCCTTTTTATTGTATGTCGCATTGCATTAATTCTGTTTAAAATAAATGTATTTTTGTTTATAAAAGTTAGCTTTTTTGTGTACAAAATACAAAAACATACTTTAATTAATTATTTCTGTGGATAGATAGACAATAAGGTCACATGCAACTAAACTATGTGACATTTCCCCAGGGATCAATATTGTGCCAGTTTCTAAAGGTCCAGGCCCAGCACATGCAGCACCAGTTGATGGAAACATATTTCAGTCCTTTACATCTTCATTAAGGGCACCGGTGGAGTTAAAGGGCACACATCTGAAATGGGCGACCCTCAACAAAAGGACCACAGGCACGGAAAGACCACTACCTCAAAATCTAAACAAATGAAGCACCATCACCAAAATCAAGGCCATCGTCATCATCAAAAGTTACTTCAGTCAGATTACAATGAAAGCCCTGAGTAAGTCCGTTTTTTTTAACTGTATATTGCCTTTCCTTATGTATAAATGATGTGATTAATATTAGACTGAACTATGATGTGTAAACATTTACCTTTTATTTTATTTGTTTTGGGTCAATTGTGCATTATGAGGGCATTCATAGTGAAATATAATCTACTCATAATGCTTTACTCATAATCAAATAATATACTTTATCAACAAACATTGTAATTTAAATGTCTAATTAATTCACTTTAGTAGTTATAATAATAATACACTTTATTTATATAGCACCATTCAAAACATAGTACCAAAGTGCTTTCACTTAAAAATACACAAAGAGCAGTACTTTAGTACATCTAGTTACTTTACACGAAGTGATTATTATGTCTGAACAGGCATTTGACTTTACTGACCATCAGCAATTAAATGTTATGAGGATGGATGCACAATTATGGATGCATACGTTTTTACTTCCTTATAGTTGATTGGTGTGTAACTAGTCGAAAGCATCCATGAGACCCTTATGTAGTTCATTCAATAAGTTACATCAATTATTTTTAATGACTATTGACATATCCTCGTTTTGGTATCCCTGCAAGTCTTTATAACATGTATTTACACGTGTTTTCTTTTTAAAATAGCACCCAATCAACAGCAGAGGACAGCATTTTCACTGACCATCCGTCCGACCATCAGCGTCATGAAGACAAGACTCAACATCATCACCATCACAAACACAACCATCGTCATGCTTCTCTTTCAGAAACCTCATTGAGTTCCTCCTCTGGTTCCTCCTCATCCTCATCCTCTTCTTCATCTTCTTCTTCTTCTTCTTCATCATCATCATCATCATCATCAACATCTACACCCTCCTCCTCTTCTCCCTCTTCCTCCTCCCCTTCCTTTTCTTCCTCCTCTTCAAAATCGTCCTCTTCCACTAGCCTGTCCTCTGACACCAGCAGTAAGTGTTCAGACAAACATCAAATTAAGAAGCCCCAGCATTCACAGTCCTGCACTGACATTTCCAGGAAGTATTTTGAAGGTGACGACACAGCCCCTTTGATAGATAAAAGAGGGCATCAAAACAGGCTCTCTGCCAAACAAAGAAAGGATAAAGACAAGTCATCTCACAGTGGCACCCAAGGTACTCTTAAGAAGAAACAGAGGACTACAAAAGGCTTAGGAAAAGATGGGAGTTTCCGCAAAGCAAAATCAATGGAGGCTCTCACTAGACCCAAAAAGAGAGATTTGCACAGAAATGAAGATGGAAATGAACATGATGGGAGAAAAGGTGAAGCCACGAAGAATGTAATGAAGGAAAAAAAGGATTTCTCTGCCTTTCTGAATGAGATCACTCGACAGGTGCTCAGCCCTATGAGACTCAGCACTCTTGGAGTTAAAGATGCCAAAAAAACCTACAGTCCAGGACATGTCTCTGTTAGATCAAGTAGGGCGTCCAAACCTGAGAAACATAAACAGCCGAGGAGTCGGCTTGCCAGTAGAACCTCAGTTACCTCCAGCAAGTTCTCCCATACCAGCAAGCACTCCTCTCGTCTTTCTCACTCTCAAGAACATCAACGACACCACTCCACAGACTCACCTCTTAACCTGAGTCGCTCCCAATCACCGTCTAGTGAGCACTACCATCACCGTCACCAAGGACACCATCACAGTTCTAGTCATCATCATCATCATCACCATGGTAAATGCAACACCCATAGACATCACCATCATCACAAAACCCACCACAACACAAGTCATCACCATAGTGATCATGGTCACTCATCCCGTCACCATCACTATGGTGACCATCATCACAGGGACCATTACAGCCCAAACCCACACCATGGAGAGCATCAAAGTGCGATTCTTCAACCTCACCGGGGCAAACATTGTAGCCCTTCTAGTCGTCATCACCATGGCCACCACCGTGACCATGCTCATCACCACCAACACAGTTCAAGTCACCATCACCTTACCAACCACCCCAACATTAAACACCCTACAAAATCAGGTCACCATGGAGATCACCACAGTAAATCTCATTGGCACCACCATAGAGACGACCACAGCAAAGTTAATCAGCGTCACCATGGAGACCACCACAGTGAATTGCATCAGGATCACCAAGGAGACCACAACAGTGATTCAAATCCCGATCACCATGGAGACCACCAAAGTGAAGCAAACCAGCTTTCCCATAGAAACCATCATATTGAATCGCATCACCATGGAGACCACAAGAGTTCGGGCCATCTGCATCACCATGGAGACCACCACAGTGAATCCCATCACCATGAAGACCACCACAGTGAATCACATCTGCGTCACCATGGAGACAACAACAGTGAACTTCATCACCATGGAGACCTCCTCAATGAATCCCATCACCATGGAGACCAGCACAGTGAATCGCATCCGCGTCACCATGGAGAACATAACAGCAAAACTATTCCGCATCACCATGGAGACCATCACAGCACAACTCTTCCGCGTCACCATGGAGACCATCACACCAAAACTCTTCCGCATGACCATGGAGACCATCACAGCACAACTCTTCCGCGTCAGCATGGAGACCATCACAGTAAAACTCTTCCGCAACATCATGGAGACCATCACAGTGAATCTCATCAGCATCACCAGGAAGACCACCACAGTGAATCAAATCACCATGGAGAACATAACAGCAAAACTATTCCGCATCACCATGGAGACCATCACAGCACAACTCTTCCGCGTCACCATGGAGACCATCACACCAAAACTCTTCCACATGACCATGGAGACCATCACAGCACAACTCTTCCGCGTCAGCATGGAGACCATCACAGTAAAACTCTTCCGCAACATCATGGAGACCATCACAGTGAATCTCATCAGCATCACCAGGAAGACCACCACAGTGAATCAAATCACCATGGAGACCACCAAAGTGAATTGCATCACCATGGAGATCACCACAGTGAATCACATCACCATGGAGACCACCAAAGTGAAGTGCATCACCATGGAGATCACCACAGTGAATCACATCACCACGAAGACCACCACAGTGAATCGCATCTGCGTCACCATGGAGACAAGAACAGTGAACTTCATCACCATGGAGACCTCCCCAATGAATCCCATCACCATGGAGACCAGCACAGTGAATCGCATCCGCGTCACCATGGAGAACTTAACAGCAAAACTATTCCGCATCACCATGGAGACCATCACAGCACAACTCTTCCGCGTCACCATGGAGACCATCACACCAAAACTCTTCCGCATGACCATGGAGACCATCACAGCACAACTCTTCCGCGTCAGCATGGAGACCATCACAGTAAAACTCTTCCGCATCACCACGGAGACCATCTCAGCAAAACTCCTCAGCAACACAGTGAATCACATCGGCATCACCATGGAGACCAACATAGTTCTGGCCCTCTGCATCACCATGGAGACCAGAACAGTGAATCCCATCACCATGGAGACCACCACAGTTCAGGCCATCTACATCATGGAGACCATCAAAATCCATCACATCCACATCACCATGGAGACCACCACAATGAATCGCATCACCATGGAGACCACCACAGTACTGGCCATCCCCATCACCATGGAGACCACCACAGTGAATTGCATCCACATCACCATGGAGACCACCACAATGAATCGCATCACCATGGAGACCACCACAGTACTGGCCATCCCCATCACCATGGAGACCACCACAGTGACTTGCATCCCCATCATAATGGAGACCACCACAATAAATCCCATCCGCATCACCATGGAGACCACCACAGTGCAGGACATCTCCATCACCATGGAGATCACCACAGTGAATCGCATCAGCATCACCATGTTGATTACCATAGCACAAGGCATAACCAAGGACATCACCCTGAATCACATCTCAACCATCCCCACTCCAAAAAAAAAGATCTTGACCATGAGGATCTTAATGATCCTGATGATCACAACGCTCATTTAGAGCAGCATTCTGCTGGCAGCCCAGCTCTCTCCAGCATTGCAGATTTACCCAGGAGTACTAGCAGCCCCTCCAGTCAGGATGAGGAACAGACAAGCTGCACTGGCTCATCGTTACATAAAGTATGACATTCACTTGGGTTAAGCATATACTCATTAATTAAATCCCCTATAACAGTATTTCCATAAAGTAATTATTGGTAAATCAATAGTTCCTTGTGTTATACTGTACATGCTTGATTACATTCTTATATAATAATGTTCCACTCATTTGCTTGTTTATTGATTTGGGCACCAGTGTGCATGTAACCGTGAACTCTAGATTAAAGTTAAATTACAGAACAATAGATTGGTTATCATGTACAAACCAATGGTAATCATAATTGACATTCCACATTTCTTTAAATGTATTATTTTGTCATGATCAATAGTATTTCTGATTGTAATGTTTAAAGTTTTATTTTTTCCTTTCACGCAGGAAAAGAAACATGGACTGGGTAAAATCATGTAAGTGTGTTATAGTTATTTTGGGATTGTGAATGATAATATTCCAAATAACAACCATGACCATGATAGTGTCCATAGACTTATTGGTTGCTCACTCAAATTGTTTTGGAAGTGACTATCGTAAAAAAAGCATTGACCTGTGTAATGTACATCCAATGTGTACAATTAGAGTGTGGAGTGATGACAGAATAGATTAAAAAGTACATATAATGCTAATTTCCATGCTTTAATATTAAAAAAGCCCTTTATTTTTCTCATACTGCCTGTTCTGCAGTACCTCTTTTCACCCTCTGTCTGAAACCAGAGCCCAGTCTGCTCTGATTGGTTAGCTGGCCAGCTCTGTTGTGATTGATCAAGCACTTAGAGATGTCCCACCCCTTAGCCTATCACGTACAATATGTTGGAGTCCTAACCAATATTAGCATGAGTGATGTCACTATGTTACAGAAGTAAACAAAGGAGTCCAATGGAGGCGTTTCAGGAAGGGGGGAGTGTGTGGTAGAGAAACTCCCTCTGGAGGGAACGTTGCGATTTTAGCCTTTCCAGACCATTTACATGCACGCAAACCTATATTACACAGGAAAGGGAAAACCCCAAAAGGCGTAATAGGGCCCCTTTAAGAATTATTAAATTAATCCATCAAATGCTCATTCACATTTTCCTCAGTTGGGAGTCTCTTTTGTGAAACTGTCCTGATAGGATCCTACAGGAGCAGAATGAAGGTCTGCATAAGACTTTGCTGAAGACCGCAGTGAGGATGGAGTGTTTAGGAGAGGAATTCATGTGCAGCCAGAAGCTTTTGGAAGCAGAACTTCAGAGGACACGTATGGAGCTTAGCACCATTACAGAGAGGTTTGGGAGGTCATGAATGCGCAGAAAACACATTTTGTTCTTCTGATTTTAACCTCCTTCGCTCCTAACACATATCATAATTCATATATACTATACATCAGTCATCTTAGTATTTGTTCTCAAGGGAAGGAGATCGTTTGTAGCAAATGCAAAAAAGTTACTTTGATTATTTCTCACTATGTTATTTATATGGTGCCAAACACTTGACACTGCTTAGCACACTATCAGTGTGTAGACGGTTTGGGGTTCCACAAATTATATTTAATAAGCTTAATAAATTAACCAAAAACATGAAGTTGGGCTCATGCAGCTCCCTTCAATAACATGTATTTGCAATGTATTTGTCCAAACAATGGAAATATATGCAATTTCAGAGATCTAAAAGAGTTAACATTCTAATAAAAGTGAATAAGATGTACAAAGCCACCATCATCCGTTTTCCTAAAAAAAATAGATTTTTCCATTTTTTGGGATCTAAGATGATGCACAGCTATTACTTAAACCCTAACCCTAACATGTGTGTATACTGCAATATATTGTTGAGTAACTTTTCTGTCTTCCTTTACATCATTTCAGACTATATGAAAACTGCTCCTCAACACAACAGACTAGTAGTGTTCTAGAGAATAAGCTTCAGTCAGCGGTAAGATTGGAAGACTTTCTATGCTTCTTGTGCGTGAGCTTAAGTATTTAGAATCATCAAAACGATTGTAAAACATTTCAAAATTCTTGTACAATTCTTGGGAGGGGATGTTGTAACGTACAATTACCCCCTTACTAATGACCTGCGACAACCGTGCTTCCTGTGCTCTCTCTGTCAGGCTCAGGGTATGGAAGGAGAACGTGAGAGGTTGAACCAGCGTATTTCTGGACTGACGAAGCACCTCGCTGATGCAAAATGTGCCAACAGTGTGGAAAAATTCAATGTAAGATCTTTACCTCAGTAAATATACATAGTGAAAAAATATGTTACCTCTGCATTATTTAATCAATACAAATCTATCTGCAATCTCTACTTGATGAGGATAACTTCTGTGCTCCACAACCCTGAACTCTAATTCAGTTAGGTGATGCCATGAATCAGGTGGTTTCTCCTATCACCCCGCCTCCGGCTGAGTTCATGGACATCCATGACTACAACAACACCAACCCTGGAGGGCAAGACCAATGTCTGGGGCCAGTTCCAGAGGAGGAAGAATCTGACTGGTCAGAGATAGGAGATGATACCCCACGATTTGTACTGACAGGATCCAACAGAGGTCAGGTATGGAGACACCGGGATGCAGATATGGACAAAGACAGCGAGTCAGGTGGTGAGGAAATCCTCAGATGCCAAATGCAGATACCTCATCTCCAGTTCACCATCCACAATGAGAATCTGTCTGAAGCTTTGACAGGTGAAGGCACTTACAGGATCACCACCAGTCCAAACGTTGGCTCCGCCATCCTGATACGGTCTGCTAGCCTTGAGGAAATCCCACTGGCACGCCATCATATGCAGAAGGAGCTAAGGGGCACGGAGGCCATGATGGACCTCCACCACCAAGGGGGTGAGGCCGTCGAAGATTTAGATAATGAGATCATTCATCACTGGAGAACCAGCAACGAGAGGGACGTGGCTGTTGTGAGGCCATCAGAGGCAGATCTAGCCGGCCTGCAGTCAGCAGAGCGGATGCTCAACCACTTCATAGGTGGACCGCAGGCTGGAGTAGAGCAGGGGCAGGGCAGGGCCGAGGTGAACGCCTGGACAGACGAGGGGATAAAAGCAGAGCGAACAAAGCTGTGACAGAAACATGAAGGCCCTGTTCACTGTGTCAAAACATATAGTACTTTTAGCTATATATTTATTAGTAAAGTTCAATTAAGCTCTTTCTTTCACGGGTTCAGTGGTTCTGCCCCGCTAATTAACATGTGTTTGGATTCAACTTAACCTTTTAATTAAAAATGTTTTAGTAGTTTTCTGAGGAGCTCCCCCCACAGCTTTAGGACTTCCTTAAAGAGACAGCCACTAAACATGAGTTTTAAGAGACCAGAGGGTGAATGGAGGTGTATTCAGGCTTGCATCATTAAAGAAATAACATGTCATTTGAACACTAAAGCGTGATAAAATGTTCCCTTCAAAATGCTAAATAGAAGATGTAACCCCCTATGTCCCCTTTACCTCTTTTGGGTTCCTCATTTGTTTCTCAAAACATATTTAAAATAAGATAGACAATTGTATTACAGCGTGTTCATTCAACCCCTATTCATGACTGTACTTTTCTGTAACTTGAAAAATCCCTTTAGATTTAGTCATTTAATGGAACCTTTTATTTTTTTAGTATAATCATCAATATAAGCATGTCGTTTCATGTCTTTAAGCTGTTTGCTTTTTGCATGTAACATTATGTAATCATAAAATATTTTCTTCTTTTGTAGGTAGCCTCAATTATGCATTGTTGAATGCTATATAAATATATATACTTCAAGTAATCTAAAAGAAAAAGAAAATCCAGTGCTTTCTTGTTAATCCATTTGTTGTTGTCTTAGCGTGTACTATATAACAAAATGTAAACTTATAAATATAAAATACCTTTAAATATGTGTATATGCAAAACTTATTTCCTCAGGTTACATTCATTCACCTTTTAAAATAAATTCTTGCAAATAAACAAATGTTACAAGCTTGTGTAAATGTCATCCATGTACCATGGTCAATGTAACATCTTATAAACAAAATGAAGAATCAATTAAACATAATGTCAGCTGTTTGCTTTATTTTTAATCATCTTTCTTTGGATAGTTTGTCTTGATAAATACATAGAAGGATAGAAGATGGACAGCAGAGTGCTGCAAGGATGATGTACTTTGTTGGCTAACTTAGTTTAGAACAACACTTGGCAGAAGTTAAAAGACCCCAATAGGCTATCAACAAACTAGACCATGATCACATGACTTCACGTCATCTCCGCTAAGCTAAAGTTGGCCACTTGTTTAGAAATCACATACAATTCTGCTTGTGGTTTGTAAAAGAAACTGGCATTGTACCGGGATCAGTTTCAGGGTGTCGAAAAGAGCTTCCTCATGCTGTCTCGATTCTGCTTGAAACTTCCCTAAATTTAGCAAAGAGTCATTAACATTTCATCATTGTTAAACATGTTTGCTTACCATTGACACTTATTTTTTGCTTTGAACTCTTAAGGATTCACAAATAACTATATGAAACAAATAACATTTTAAAATAAAGTATGAATACAGGATATCATATAATATATTGTCTTTTTTTTAATATGAAATATGTAACATTAATAACAAATGAATTCCAGATCCATTTCAAATTGTGTCATGATGCTATGTGTAACACAGGTAATATATTTATAGATATACTGTATATCCATCTTCCTGTCAGGTTGGATTTGTTTTGTCCTCCATGTCCCTCTGTGTGTGTGATGGGTGCTGAGCAGACAATGGCCTGGATTCAGAGACGAGTTTAATTGGATAGGTAGGTATTAGTGGTAAGAAGCTCCCTGCATCAAGGTGCACCAAATCCAGTATGCCAAATCCACTGTGTGGTACACGGTGGTCAGTGGAGATAACTGGACTTTTTCAGCACTTTTTGGGGAGACATTAAAAGGTGAATTGTCATGCTGTGAAATATGTTTTATATTGGAGATGCACCACTTCTGAAGCTTTAAAACGTTACTCTCCAAGGATTTGCTTTATAACATCTTACTTTTTTGGAGAAATCAATCAGAAAACTATTTTCCATGTGTTCTTTGAGTTTATTTGTGTGTACTTAGTGTTGAACTTAGCTTTTCCAGCCTCAGTGCCCTGCATCTGACCCCTCCTTCTTCCTCGCAGACAAAGCACCGCATCATCGGCACTCGTTGCCTCGTCCCTGTCCTTCCCCTATTCCCCTGGTAAGACCCGAATTCCCAGGCTGCAGCCATGGTGGTGATGAAGATGAAGTTCCCTTTTCAGAAAAGGGTGAAGCTAGCCCAGGGACTGTGGCTCCTCTCCTGGTGTGCCACAGTGGCCGGGGCCATCACCTTCACCCTGGGCTGCATCCTCAAGACGGAGCTCCGCAGGAGGGCAGAGGTAATCAAGTTTTACATTTAAAGACTATAATTCTAAAGGGAGTTATCAACCAAATACAAAAATCAGTAGAGTAATTACTTATGGTTTATTTGTTAAAGTTATCACAAGTAATCCCACTTTGTTACTGATATTCGGGGGGAAAACGACACGCCAAGTTGGTCTGATTATATTTTTGACAGAGAACACAGATAACCATAAAGTTATTCAGTACATACTGTATCTACAGTGAGGAACAGCAGTTTTGTGATGCAGTGACTAATTTGAATAACCTCAAGATACTGTGCCTGTCTTACCTTTAAACTGTTACAATTTAAAACATGACATTGCGTAAAAGTGTCTTATGGGATACATTAAATATAATATACTGTCCAAGAAATGTCCTTGATGGAGACTAACAAGTGGTAAAAACACCTGTGACCCACTTTCGATTCTGACTCATAATTTGAAAGCTGGCTTTGTCACTCTCAGTCAGCCTAACCCCTACTCCTGAATGCTGTCATCCTAATTTTGTATTAATAACAAACCTACATAGTTTTGTTTAGCTTATTGCTAATATTAATTATTTGCAGCCTCAAAAAGATAATATTTGCACAACTATGCATTTGCAACTGTGTTTTTTGCATTTACTGCCCCAAAATAATTATTCTAAATCATAAGAATTTAGCGTCAAGAAAGGGACTTTTTGATCTTCTTTGATTGATGTATGCTTTTAAAAGCTGATGGATGTCTGTTTGCATGATTGTGTAAGTGCGGGTAAATGAATAAATTACAGAATCCATGAAGCTTATATAATTGTTCTCATATTACAATGTATATTGCAATGCATTGTAGTTTACACTTCATTTTATCTTATGATTTGTAGTAAAGATGTTTAGTAAGAATGAGGATAAGAGAAGTCTGAATATTTTTTAAATGACATGTAACATAAAGCTTTAGTTGTAAAGACAAATATGTCTCAAGTCTGGTAGAACTTTTGTGTTTTATAGTTGTATTTTAGGGGACATTCTTGGGAATTTCAGGCAAATAGTATCCATTATCTCTATCAGGTTCTATAGTTTGAAACACCAGCACGTTTTCATAGCTTCGTATAAAGACTCTGTTTAATTCTTAGTAAGGCTGATGTTTCCTTACAGCAAACAAATGAAATATTTGTTGATAACATTATTGTCTCACTTATTTACAGGTTATGGATAACTCAGATGTACATGTTGTGCCCAACACTCTCATGATTGTTGGTCTGGCCTCTTTGGGTATCAACATCTTTGCTTCAAAGATCTGTCAGGATGCTCTGGACGCCGAGAGATTTCCTCGCTGGAAGAACATGCTAAAGCCATATTTTGCCGTCTCTTGCTTCTTCACTGTCCTCATGCTGCTTGCTGTCATCATGAGCTATGCAATGAAGGGCAGTCTGGAGTCATCTCTGAAGGTCGGCCTGAAGAACGGCATCCGCTTCTACAAGGACACAGACACCCCGGGCCGCTGCTTCCAGAAACAGAACATCGACCGCCTGCAGATGGAGTTTCAGTGTTGTGGAAACAATGACTTCAGGGACTGGTTTGAGGTCCAGTGGATCAGCAACCGCTACCTTGATTTCAGCTCTAAGGAAGTGAAAGAGTAAGTTTAGCACAATATTATATAGTGCTGCACAGTTGTAGGCCAACCCGGAAGTAAGAATTACACTGTTTGTCTTGGGACAATGGGATTTTTATTTTGGATTTTGGATTATTGGAGAAAATAAACTATGAGGCAGACACATGTTTAGGAGATTATTTTCTCAAATGAAAATGTTTTCATTTAGTAAATGTCCGAAGTAAAAAGCATTAGCCTAAAAACATACACAATAGAATAGAATTGGGAGTGATGAAACCCCTCTTTAATGGTCACACATGCAGAGCACAGAGCACACACACTGCTTTTAACCCATCCTAGAACCAGGAGTCAAGTACTAGGAGCACTAGGCATTAGGTGAGGTTCCCTGTCTGTCCAAATTAAATGTGAAAATCACTTAAACTTGTGTTGAGCACAGACCTTATTTCAGGCATCCAACCAAGAAAATAAACACAAACAATGAAAAAAACGATGTCTTCGTGACAAGGGAACCAGAAGTGCAAAAAGTGCGAAAAACAATATGTTAGATTACTGTAGGCCTACTGTATATATGAGCTCTGAAAAACCACCATTTTTTTTCCTTAGCCGCATCAAGAGCAACGTGGATGGTCGTTACTTGCTGGATGGAGTCCCATTCAGTTGCTGTAACCCCAGCTCTCCACGGCCATGCATCCAGTATCAACTGACAAACAACTCAGCTCACTTCAACTATGAATACCAAACGGAGGAACTCAACCTGTACCTCCGAGGCTGCAGAGAGGCCCTGGTCAGCTACTTCATGGGCTTGATGAACACCATTGGGGCTGGAGTACTGTCAGTCTTCCTCTTGCAGGTATACGACACAATAATTACAGTGGTTTCACAAGGATTCCAGGCAAACTTTGGGGTGAGCCTTTCAATTTGGAGTATCGTTGAGGAATACAACTGATTCATAGGCATTGGTACAGCAACCAAGTTGTATTAAAAGTTAAACCAGTATGCAACATTGTTTTACGTTTTTAATATCACTCTTGTTGGATAGTAAACCTCAATTTATTCCTCACTTATTCTTAGGGTCTGATGTTTACCCGTACATCTATGCATATCCATCAATTACCACTGCAATTTGGATCCTTGATGATGCTCTCTAATGGAAGCTGCTTGACAACTCTTTTCCCCCATTTCTTCCCCTTCCTCACTCCCAGGGCTCTGTGCTGGTGAGCTTGCGGTTCCTGCAGACGGCCATGGAGGCAGTGGCAGGGAATGAAAACACAGAGATTGAGACAGAAGGGTACTTGCTGGAGAAATCAGTGAAAGACACTGTGATGGAGTTCATTGAACCTGTGATGCAGTTCTTCCTGTTTAAGAACCAGGTGGGGGAGGGCTCTTCTGAAGCCCCAGCTGACCCCTAAACCACACAGGAAACCCACTTGTGAATATTTGTTCACACTGAGAGTGCAACAAATGAATGCTAATTTTTGACTTAAATATATGTAAAAATACTTATTCATATGAATTGCACATATTAAAAAAAAACATTCCTTATTGTAACCACATACTGTATATCATCAGAAAAGATACCCAACCACAAAACGTTTTTCAAGATGCATATCTCTGCCTTTCTTCTCCCTGTTAGTGAAAGCGATAGGATTATGAAGATTGATATAATCAGTAATCCATCTAAAGCCATTAAGTGTGTCCCCTGTTAGGAAACCTTGCTAAAGCCTTTGATCCCATTTGTTAATACTCAACTTGCTGCCCTTGCAGTTGGACTCCTGCGTCAGGTGAATTTAGGATGGACAGTTAACTGTGCCCCTGCCCCTGCTTATGAAAATATAAGAACAGGAACAAATATAATATTGAGATCTTACTTTTCAAATTTGGATGAGAAGTTTGTGTTCTACACTCATGTCCCTGGGCAGTTCATTTAATATAAAAGGTAATTTTACTTCACTCTCTTTATTACCAGAAACAACAGAAATAATTTGTAATATCAACCCATGTAAATAGCTTAAATAAAGATTATTTTAAAAACATGACTGTCTTGAATGATTTTCTGGAGACATGCATACCTTAGTCTTCTACCCAAGTAGTCAATCATATTCAGGTATACTATCACATACAGGCTAAAACATCATAACAGGCTAAAACATAACAAAATCCCCTGCGTACTAGCATTGTTATGTATGACTAATGGAATGAGGTATAGTATTTAGGTTATAAAGGCCTGTGTTTTTTAACAGTAGGGCTGCAGCCTACTAGCCTACTTGTCTGCCTGCGTGCCCACGTATACAGACGTAATGACGGTTCAATGACGAAGGGAGACAACAACGCGCGCGCTGGGATATTCGACTCATTCTCGAGATCCTTCCTTTTTGAGCCTGTTCTTGGTCAAAGCGTTCAAACTGTACACCGTCTGTAAGTTGGTTATATTATTTAAAATCATCCCCCGACTAACACTTAGAACATATTTTCTTTTAGCTGTTTTATTGTCTTCTACGTGCATGCATACCTCTATAAAAGGGATGTTTTAAGTCTTTCAGAGTCACACCCAGTAAAGAGCCGTTCAGAGTGAGCGAATCGTTCTCCAGTCACTCAACTTCTAACTGTTGCGGTTGCCCGGAAAGCTGGCGAGCCGTGACTGGGGGAGTTTCATCTAACCGTTGATTAGCTAATGTATTTAGAGGCAGTATTTACAATATTAGCCTTCCCATCCGCATAACAGCAAGTGGAGGGGAATTCACTTAAACTGGCAGGTAGGTGGACAGCAGAGACATTTCGTTCCTGTACTTGCTATTAATATGATCTTAGACTGTTGTGAAAAACACCATTAGGGAGCTAACTTACCACCAAAGTAACAAACTCGTCATGGAGTGATGAGTGAACCGTTTTGTTTTATCTTAGTTTCACGATAATGTTTTGTGTGTGTTTGAATACGCCTTTAGCTAGCAAGGTCGCTTCACTAGCCTTAAAGCCAAGGCATATTTCGTGAATTTAGTGGGGTTGAGTATGTATTTTAAACATAGTTTGAGATGGCATGTAAAGCTAGCTATGGTACGAAGTTAGCTAGTTAGCCCTTGTACCACGGGCCATCATTTAGTTGATATGTCTCTCTGTATATATATCCTCGTTGTATTTAGGCTATCATATCTCTAGTTAAAGCCCTTACAAATACCATACAAACGCTGCTGAATATCATTGACATGCCGGGGCGACTATAAGTTTGGTTTCACAGGGTGAGGTCAACAGTAGTCGACTGGGGTGTTGTGATTGTACACAGGGTCTCTGTTTGTTTAGGCTACTGCCAAATGGTGGCGCTGGTGCATAGTGAAACTAAATTAGCTGATTACTTGTTTATTCAGATATGACTGAAGGTCATGGATGAATTGGCATATGTCCCTGTGGAAGACCCCACCAGGAATATTGCTGATATCTGTCTTGTCAACACACAAACCTATTTACTGTACATAGATAATCGTGATTTTTGAACATTATAAAGTTCTGTGCTGAGAAATAGCACACTTAAGTAGTCCAATCCCATCACCCATGTACATACAAGTAGGCCCTATGGATCTAATGTCCCACATCAAGCAGCTTAGGAAGCATGCATGAGTAATGCATTATGCATAGATAGAAGTGAGCTAAAGATAGTGGCATGTGTGCATTTAGGTAACAACTGTATACCTGAAAACTACCACATATGCAGAGCTTTCACACAAATAAATATATACTAAATATCAGGGATTTTTTTTCCTCCTCCTGTCTGGCCATCTCACACATCCACATTTATATGTACTACTTTTCCAGTTCATGTATTCTGACTTTCTTAAGCCGTAAACAAAATATGTTGTATTTTACATGTAATGCTGCTGTTTCTATATTGTGATGACTTTTGTGTTTGACCATTGTGTTGCAGAGTAGAGATGGACGGAGATGACTGCAGTTTTCCTCCTGATTCATCAGATGGTCACTCGCAGAGAGGAAGTGTTGCTTCCTCTGCAACTCTCTCCCGTGGTACGCCTCAGCTTATATATTAATAATGTAACTCATGGAGGGTAAAATCACTCAGAGATTACTAATATGCATTATTTCGATATGTTCTTTTTTTCTCTTTGGCTTACTTGTCTCTTTATATTTGTTTATTTTTGTGTTAATTTGTGTTTGTTCACACAGCTCAAGATGTGCTTGTATACCTGTGTGGTGACAGCGCTGTGCACCTAACAGTAGAAGGGCTTGGCAGTGTCTCTGTGCAGGAGTTGGGCCGCAGTGTTCGTGAGGCTCTCCATATTCCTGAGACTGCACAGGATGCTTTTGCTCTTTGGTTGTCTTCTCCCCTGCTCGGTAAGGACTTTTTTTTGTTCACACTTTCTACACTAATTAAGGCTGTGATGCTTCATCTGGCAATATGTGTATACTAATCCTACTTTCTTGAATAAAACATCACATTCTGGCTACAAAATATTACTCGGTATGTGATTATGGTAGGATGTTGTGTGTAGAATTTGTGCCTGAACAAGCGGAAATAAAACAGGCATTATACAGTACAATACTGCTTGGATTAGCAATAAAATGCTACAAGCCGGTTCAATACAGTATGTTTAATTAATTTGGCATGATAAATTTAGTTTAAAAATCAGTTCAGTCACAGCAAACTATTGATTTGAGATTGTGGTTTTGCCTTTACCATTGAACTTTACTCTTAAAACAAGATTACCTTCCTTAGATCTAAGCAGCTCAAGTATTACAACAGCAAAACATACTATATTTACAGCAGGAAAATGGAGACCTCTCACTTTGTTACATTTTCTTCCTCCTCAGAATTACAGTTAAAGGCTAGGCATCAACCATACAAGCTGTGTCGTCAGTGGCAGGACTTGCTGTATCGTTTTACTGAAGCCTCTGAGGAAGACATTTCACAAGGTGAGCTTTTGGTCCATATATTGCTGCGTTTATGTGCTTATGTAACCACAATTATGTCAGCTTTCGTTGTTGGGATTATGGATGTTCAGTGAGCCTGATCAGTTAAGCAGTGTCTACAGTATGTTGGCAAATCCTGTCCAAAAAAGTCTACAAAGGATACAGTGTATGTTTTAAAAGAAAGTACTAGCCTAGCATACAGAGCTGTCCATGTGGCATTGCAAATGTCGCAAAACACAACAGTGACAGCTTAGCACTGTAATGAAAACTGGAAAATTGGAGCAATGGAGTCTAAATAGTTCTGCTTATCTTTCTTACAGTGCAGAGTGCAGACGCTTTTTCTGCTTGCTCCTGCCTCTGCTTACTTTTTATGCTGATTTTCCTATTCTTATTCTCTGAAAACTTCGAGCAGCGGCTCCTGGACATTAACTTATCACTGGGACAGTTAATCTTCGTAAATAGACGGAGGGTTTCAGCCATATTTCAACATTTTTACGACAACGTCAGTCTTACAGTAGCGTGGCCTAGCAACAGCTAAAGCCTGGTAGGCTACTGCATGCTAGTTGGTAGCAAAATGCCTCCGTTCTCTACAGATGACTTCCAAAAACGTATACAGAAGATGGCTGTGTTGGAAATGAAAATGCAATGGTTGGAAGTTAACGTGGAAGTGAATGGACTATGTCGTGGGAATGACACCACTTTACCTGTGTTGCAAAATAATGGAGAAGGGTATGCTAACTCACAGCTAGTTAGCAGCTACAAGGATTCCAAGGAACAGGAGGGCTGTGTACCGGGTAATAAATCTACAAGTGGTAGTCCTCCCTGGAACTCTCTGGGTGCAAAGCCTAAGAGTAAATCACTTCCATGGGATTTGGGAGGACGGATAACAGGCAGAGCCCAGCGCTCATAAATCTGTGATGCGACCGGCTGGCCTGCATTGTCATCACCCAGGAGGAGCGCCTCTTCAACCCCTATTCATACTAGGAAACAGCAGTGGACAGCTGCTAAAGGGAGAATTACAAACAATCCTCCTAAACCACCAAGTGTGCCAATCCAGAACAGATACGCTCCGCTGACCGAGAACCGGAGATCTGATGACCTGGATAACCTGTCCTCTTCACACAGCAGGGTAAGGACCAATAGCTACTCCAAAAGTAAAAGGCTAGAGGGAAAGCTAACGACTGGGCCTGAAACTCTGATTGTGGGTGACTCTGCTGTAAGAGATGTAAAAGGTCTGTGTAATAAGAACAACACCAAAGTACTCTGTTTTCCCAAGGATGTGGTCTCTGACTTGGCTGAGAAGATCCTGCATATTGGGGCTGAACATCTGACTGTGAAGAATGTGGTACTGCACATTGGAACAAATGATGTTGTGAAACAACAGTCAGAAGTGCTGAAAAAAGATTTTAAATGTCTGTTGGAAACTGTCAGCTCTTTAAATGCAGATGTGTTCATCAGTGGCCCTCTACCGCCAGTCAGAAGAGGAGTGGAGAGATTCAGCAGATTGTTTGCACTGAACACCTGGCTTTCAACTGTCTGTACTGACCATTCTGTTCATTTTATTGACAATTTTAACTTTTTCTGGGACAGCAGACATCTTTTCAAGGCAAATGGAGTTTGCCTGAACAAGTCAGGAGTGAAATTGTTTATCTCTAACATATTCAACTGCCTTCGTCATCAATCTGCCAAGGACAAGCAGCAAGAGGAATCAAAACAGGAGAAAGACACAACACATCGCGCAGAAAACCCTGAAGAATTATCACTGCACCCGCCTGAGGAATGTTCTGATTATGGGAGACATATGAGACACATGGAGGAGTCTCCACCGCCCGTCGCCCCCCCCCCCCTGTCAACGTCTTTGAGGATACTCCATTCACCCTTTCACCCTCGCCCACCCTCCTGGAGATCGCTGAACACACAAAGGAGATACAGAGGGTTGGTACCGATTCCTTCCTGGAGTTCAAAGACCAAACTAAGGCGATACGCAGGGCTGGCACCATGTCCTTTACCCCCGCTCTTCAACGACGCCCACCAAAATCACTGCAGAGACGCGCACCACCTCCCCCGTCTTAATCACCGCGCCTACGTCAACCACCTCCCCCCCCTGGCAGCATGTCCTCTACCCCCGCACCATCTCCCCCGTCTCCATCACCGTGCCTACGTCAACCACCTCCCCTCCCTTCAAGAAAGCATCTGCAGTCTCCGAAGCCTGATAAGAATGTGTGTGTATAAAACACAACAAACTCTTACTGATATGTGTGGGGTCCAGGCTCAAGGGCGTATGGCACTCTCAACTCTTTCCAGGACATGTCGGGGCCCTGCCTGCCAGTAGCTTTGCCGATATCTGTGTTGATAGGTAATAGATTAAGAGCGGTGAATCATCTTAGAAGCAGGAAGCGCTCAAACGTTTGTGTGAGTTTATCTAATTTAGCAGTGATTCCATGTCAGCCACAGCTTGTTACAAAAAACATGACTGATAGTATGTTTAACAAACTTAAACTAGCTTTATTAAATGTCAGGTCTTTGGCAGGAAAAACATTTTTAATCAATGATTTTATCACTGAGCACAATCTCGATTTTATGTTTTTAACAGAAACTTGGATTGAACAGAATAACAGTGCAGCTGTTCTTATCGAATCAACCCCTCCCAACTTTAGTTTTATGAGTCAGGAAAGAATGCATAAGAAAGGAGGTGGAGTTGCTATTCTGTTCAATGATTCCCTTCAATGCAGGAAGACATCGTATGGAAACTTTGATTCTTTTGAATATGTGGCCCTTCAGCTGAAATGCTCCTCTCGAGCTCTGTTCCTAAATATCTATAGACTACCCAAATACTGTGCAAGCTTTTTTGATGACTTTACTGAACTGCTGTCTGTAGTGTGTATTGACTTTGACCGTCTAGTCATTGTTGGTGATTTTAACATCCATGTTGACAACCCCCAGGACAGAGGGGCTAAAGAACTGTTTTGTGTTCTTGATAGCTATGGACTGACTCAGCATGTGACGGAGCCCACGCACAATAAGTCCACACTCTGGACTTAATTATCTCAAAGGGTCTGAATATCTCTAAGGTTGTGGTGACTGATGTTGCACTGTCTGACCATTCCTGTGTTTTCTTTGAGAGCTCTATTTCTGTGCACAAAAATGTTCAAAAAGAGGTAACCACAAAGCGATATTTAACTGAAAATACTAGGGAAATGTTTACTCAGAATGTTTCTACCACACTTGCCCCTGCTAACATCTCAGTAAATGAGCTAGTAGATCATTTTAATTCAAAAATTAAAAATGTTATAGATGCCATTGCTCCAACTAAGGTAAAGGAAGTGTCTGGCAAGAAAATATCTCCATGGAGAAAGGCCATGACCGTGAAAACAGAAAAAAGAGAATGTCGAAAAGCTGAACGCAGGTGGCGAAAAACAAATCTCCAGGTTCACTTTGAAATCTATAAAGAGAGACTTGGCCTCTATAATTTGGAATTGAAAAACGCACGACAATCGTTCTTCTCTGACATCATTACCAAAAACAAAAACAACGCACGTGCCTTGTTTGCTACCGTCGACAGACTAACTAACCCCCCAGTGTCAGTAGCCTCTGAATTTCTATCCACCAGGGCGTGCAATGATTTTGCCTCCTTTTTCACTGACAAAATTCAGAAAATCAGACAAGCAGTCAGTGCCTCTGCATCAGGAACAGCAAATGTGTTGTCTCTGTGTCCACTTAACATCAATTCAGACATCATGACACAATTCCATCAGATTAATGATAAAAACCTAGAGGACATTATTTAACTTCTGAAATCCTCCTCCTGCTGCCTTGATATTATTCCAACAGGATTTTTCAAAGATGTTTTGGCTTGCATGGCCTCAGATCTACTTCATATAGTAAACAAATCTCTTCACTCAGGTATTTTTCCACAGGCCCTGAAAACTGCAGTCATTAAACCGCTCTTAAAAAAGAATAATCTAGATGCTTCAGTAATGAACAATTACAGGCCCATATCAAACCTCCCATTTCTAGGTAAAATCATTGAAAAAGTTGTTTTTCAACAGTTGAGTAATTTCTTGCATTTAAATAACTGTTTCGATGTGTTCCAGTCAGGCTTTCGTCCAAACCACAGCACTGCTCTTGTAAAGGTCTTTAATGACATCCAATTAAACACAGACAGTGGCAGAACTTCAGTGTTAGTATTATTAGATCTCAGTGCTGCGTTTGACACTGTTGACCACAGCATATTACTAGACCGACTGGAAAACTGGGTGGGACTTTCGGAAACAGTTCTAAATTGGTTTGAATCCTACTTAAAGGACAGAAACAACTTTGTTTCTATAGGTAAATACACATCTGAGTTGACAAATATGACATGTGGGGTTCCTCAAGGCTCCATCTTGGGGCCTCTTCTCTTTAACATCTACATGCTACCACTGGCTCAGATAATGAAGAACAACAAAATAAGTTACCATAGCTATGCAGATGACACACAAATTTATGTAACAATTTCACCAGGAGACTATGCTCCAATTCAAACACTGAGTAAGTGCATTGAACAAATCAATGACTGGATGTGTCAGAACTTTCTCCAATTAAACAAAGATAAAACTGAGGTAATGGTTTTTGGAGCCAAGTCAGAACGTATACAAGTTAGCGCTGAGCTTCAGTGTGCAATATTCAAAACAACAGATAAAGCCAGAAATCTAGGTGTAGTCATGGACTCTGACCTGAGTTTCAACAGTCACATTAAAACAGTTACTAAATCAGCCTACTATCACCTAAAGAATATATCTAGGATTAAAAGACTAATGTCACAGCAGAATTTGGAAAAACTTGTCCATGCCTTTATCTTCAGTAGACTCGACTACTGCAATGGTGTCTTCACAGGTCTCACTAAAAAATCTATTAGAAAGCTGCAGCTGATTCAGAACGCCGCTGCTCGAGTCCTGCTCACATCACTCCAGTTCTGAAGTCTTTACACTGGCTTCCTGTGTGTCAAAGAATAGATTTCAAAATATTGCTACTGGTTTATAAAGCACTGAATGGTTTAGGCCCAAAATACATTACTGACCTCCTGCTAAATTATGAACCATCCAGATCTCTCAGGTCTTCAGGGACTGGTCAGCTTTCTGTCCCCAGAGTCAGAACTAAACACGGTAAAGCAGCGTTCAGTTATTATGCTCCAAATATCTGGAACAAACTCCCAGAAACCTGCAGGTCCGCTACAACTCTGACTACTTTTAAATCCAGGTTGAAGACTTTTCTTTTTGTCGCTGCTTTTAATTGAACTATTCATATCTTAAACTGCACTGTAACTTTTATCCATGTATTTTTTTCTTTTAATGTTTATTTTATTAGCTTTTCTTTTTAATGACTGATTTTAAATGCCCTTTTCTTAATGTCTTTCATTTTTTGTAAAGCACTTTGAATTGCCTTGTGTTGAAAAGTGCTATATAAATAAACTTGCCTTGCCTTGCCTAAATACAGTGAAACACTGATGGATTGTTATGAAGTTATGGCCGGAGAATTGACAAGACATGTGCTGCAGCCACGAGTTGACACAGCGGTTGCCCGTCCAATTCTGAAGATCTCTTCCGTATACGGAGGTTTTAACTAGTTCAGAGTGTATTATCAACATTCTTCATTAACAAAACTAAACAAACAGGGCACTACATTTCATTTCATTTTTATTTGTCCCGCTCATGGTACGCAAAACCAAATGTACAATAATTGCCACAAAACATGACTCTACCATTTAGCGAAGAAATCAAACTAAGGCCACACGGAGTTAAGTTCCACACGGAGACGAACCAAATTCGATATCAAAAAAGTCTTCCGTCCACACAGAATCGGCTCAAGAAACGTGTCTGTCCACACGAGACCGCTGGAGACGCTGTAGTACATATAAGTATGTACATACATATACATATGCCTGTAAGTGGCACTGTACTTCCACCACAAAATACACCAAAAGCAGCGAATAAGACCGATGACGATTATTATTATTATATTATTATTGTTGCTGATGGTTGTGGTAGACGAGCTGTAAATGTTGCACTAAAATCTGTATCATGGTCAGTAGCATCTGGAGCACGAACGCAACCCTGTGATCCGCCATTGTTGTTGTTGGCGAAACGCATCAGCAATGACGCAGGGCTGAGCAGGAGAGGTGGGGAGAGACGCTATGGCGTCATCATTTTCAGGGAATGATCGTATAGGGCGTACACACAGAGCCGCAAGCGTTTCGTCCTCAGACCTACCCACTTTGGGAGCCGTTATCAACGTGTATCGGATTCGGGCTCCGTTTCGGCCTCGTGTGGGCGAACCGTCTATACGATAGAGAATGTTAGCGGATTCAACTGATATCGTCTCCGTGTGGACGGGGCCTAAAACTGTTGTCCATGACCAAATAATGTACGCCAGTGGGACCTACGCACCTGATAAGAAGGACTCCCAGATGTCCACAAACGATAAACTATCTCAGGTCAGCTTTTGCTCGGCAACCAGAAGGAGCCAGAGCTGCTCCTTCTTAAGAGAGATAGCAGCATCTCCCGAGGCCGTAGACCTATGCCATGGGACAGGAGACAGTGATGGACTGGGTTAAAGGTTAGATACCGAAGCAAAATATTCCCCAACAAGCACTAACATACAAAAGTAGTATCACAAATATATTGCAAAATCACTTAAATGCTGTTACTTACTTTTTAGGAGTACAGGATTAGATATGCTAGATACTCCTTCGTCTATCACAGTGTTTGTCTTAACCCTCTCTCCTTCCACTCTGGGAGGCTGGGCTAAAGCTCCAACAGTGACGATCGTACTAATTTAAAATACACAAGGTCGGCCCCACCCTAATAAATCATGCTCCTCTGCTTCTTCCTCAGATGAACCGTGTCTCCAGTACCGTCGGAACGTGTATTATCCTAAATCTAAAGAGCTGCAGGTATTATTGTCAAATACATTCAATAATATTTGATATAAGCTAATTATGAAATGCTTGTCGTTCATCACAAGGAACTTGGAGTCTTATTTTCCTGATGATTGAAGGATTGTTGTCTTTGTCTCGCTCCTGAGCAGATAGAGGATGAGGGAGTGCTCAGGCTCCTGTATGAGGAGGCCAGGGGCAACATCCTCATGGGCCGATACCCCTGCGACCCCGAGCACTGGACCACACTTGGAGCCTTGTCTCTCGCTATAGATGAGGGAACTGGTCTTGATGGGCAACAAATCACTACTACTATAAGGTAAGCTAGAAAATATGGTTAAATAAAGTTTGACCAAATTGTTGATATGGGTTTTCTAATGCTTTTGAAATGTTCAGGTAAGTGCCTTGTTGAACCCTTGGTTTCTTAAAGCAACAGTTAGATCTTTTTCGAATTAGTCATTTTCCAGATGAGAAGATGCATACTACTAAATGTTGGTTTTAAGCCTTTTTCAGACACAGCCTAACTCATTTAATTTCAAACCTTTATTTAACCAGATTGGTCCCATTGAGATCATAGATCTCTTTTTCAAGGGAGACCTGCAACTTAAGAGTATAAATGCTGATGTCTAGTAGGATAATCAACCACACAGACTTCTTTCTGTGTGGGCTCAGCTCTTGCTTGAATGGACATTTTTTGAAGTTGTCAGCTGACGTTTTAGGAAATGAAGAAGTAAGTACTGGCCCCTTCTGCCATTTTGTCAAATGGTGAGAGGTTGCCTCGATTCAGCTTAACTAGAACTAGAATAAAATGGACACTGTGAAAAAGGGCAAGAAGCAAACATTTTATAAAGTCATAAAATAAGCTTCCTAAAGTACAATCAGCAACTACATGTTGCAATTCAAAGAAAATCCATAGGAATTCTGTAGAAAATGTTTAAGGAGGTGTTGTTTTTTTAAATGCTGATAATAATGTTCTACTGTAACGTTATGATTTGTAGTTGCTACAGTAAGTACAAGAATGCACAGAATATATAATAAACAAATGGCTGAATGGATATTTATGATGTCTCATTCTGCTCAAAGTATTAATGTCTGAGTTTGTGCATGTGGTTTGTCACTGTTTAGTCTTTCTTCTCTGACCATGAAACTGAGCGTCATGTGCCAAGCTTTCCCAACACTAGAGGAAATGAGAGACTTGTTTTCTAAACAATGTTTCAAATTTCATTCGAATAAAATCCTTAAATTACGATATGATTGGACTATTGATAGCCATCATCTACTGATGGAGACATGCTTTGTATTATAAGTACTGGTTGCAGATACTACTTTAGAAGAACTCTTGGTAATCATCAGGGGATTTGTTCTGTATGTCCCTGAAGAAACAAAGGTCAATAGAAAGACAGTTATTGCGAAAGCAGCACGTTTTGACTTCATCAGGGTCATGATAAAAACACACAAAAAAACAAATAAATGTAACAAGCTTGAATGAAAAACAGTCAATGGAGTGATTTAGGAGAGACATGTATCTGTATATTGAGGTATACCTGTAGGAGTGAACAAAACAGATTATTTCAGGAGAAATTGATAGTAATAATGGCACTATACAGTTGCACATGATCGCCTTGCATTGATGCAATTCGTTGTTTTTTTCATCTTGCATTCTGTAAATCGTACATACAGAGCACCAAAGCATTGTGAAACACACGAGTAAACAGTACATTTTGATAAATAATCTGAATGTAATTGAATGTTATCTTAACCCCACATTTGCACAAAAAATATGCACTTTCAAACTTTCCTCCTCTGCTTTCCACAGAGGGAAGAAGCTGTCTTCTTTCCTGCCCGTACATGTTGCCATGGGCAGTGGGGGGTTGCTCTCCACTCTGAGAGGGAAGTCGAGCCGCCAGACGGGGCTGGAGCAGAACCTGTTGGAGGAGTACAGGAAGATCAGCTCACCTGCTGGGAACTCTCCCGAGCCCACACAGCTCCTCCACCAGTACCTCAACACATGTCACAACCTGCCTTACTATGGGTAAGGAGCCGTATAATGAGCCATTTATACCAGTGTTCATTTTGGCACCTAGTTAACATTTAGACGTTGTCTTTATATCAATCAGAATCTGAATATTTTTTTAAATAATTGAAATACATATTTAGTTGTAGTTTTATTTTTCACGCTAAGTTATACTCTGAATTTACTACACAAACAGGTGCGCTTTCTTCGGTGGAGAGATTGACAAACCAGTGCAAGGGATTCTCCAAAGGGCCAAACGCAAAGCTGTCAACGTTGGGATCTGCCTGGAGGGAGTTTATGTGATGGATGTAAAAGAGAAGGTGAGCACACATTTATCAACTTATCGTCCCATATATGTATACCTGATAATACATGCTGACCTCATGATTGCCCATTATATTTACATTTGTTTAAATAAAAATATCACTCACAGTTTAGCCAACATACTGCCAGAACTGCAGGATTTCCCTTCCATCACACTTCCATCATCCTTATGCAGTCATTGCACACAGAGCCAGAGAGTTTATCATTTATATTTTTTTCACATTCCAATACTTCTTACTATTCTTGAAAACTAGATGCTTTTGCTCTTTAAAAGGGTGTTTTTGCTTTATTTTACCACTATATCAGTGGCATACAATTGTGTTAATATAACAATGAAATAGTTATTTCTGGGACATGTATTAGCCAACAACAGTAGTTACTGTGAAAGGCCTAGCACAATGCCATGTTAATCACTTTGTACTTGTGGATACTTGCATAAGCATTGAGAGCATTTCCCTTTATGAAAACAAATCTGCTTACTCCGGTTGAACCCATGTTTTCCCAGCATGTGCTGCTGGGTCTGCATTTCAACGAGCTCTCCTGGGACCACAGCTACCCCGAGGAGCAGGGGGACTCACACATCCTGTGGCTGGAGTTTGATGGAGAGGAAGACGGCACTCCTGTCAACAAGTTGCTGAAGATCTATTCAAAACAGGTGAAATAGAAAACAAGAGAATATTTGTGATAGGGCTGAACGATATACCGTGTCATGGCGATAACCGCGATATGCGCATGCGCGATATTCACACCGCAGGGATGTGCGGTTTTATTCTTTTTTTTTTTTTTAAAATGCTAACGCAATTTAGCACAGAATTCAAAATAAAGATACCCTTATTACTTATCGAAACTGCACATACAATATATCCGATTAAAGCTGAGACTCCACAGATTATTTAAGTATAGTATCTAAGCGATCCGATCTCGCAACAGGGGAAGCAAACACAGACATCACAACACGTACATTTTACGGACCTTTTACGGGAGATCGTCTCACCGTAGCTGTCAATCTGATCAAAAGACGTGTTCAATGGCATTAAAACGCGGCTGAATCGGTTGATCCATAGGTTGATAATGTATCTGTGGCTTTGAAGCAATTGTTTATAATCCATAATTCCATTTTTATGTAAAAATCGGAGCACAACAGTTAGCTGCTAATGGTAGCCACCAGAGTGTATGCAGCTTCCGGTTTTGGCTACGCGTCGCTCTCACTCCTTATTTGGTAATGTGTGTGTGTTAGACTGCGCTGGACTGCCATAGCCAAGACCGGAAGCAGCAGCCACTCTGGTGTCTACCCATTAGCAGCTAACTTTTGCTCTGCAATTTTTACATAAAAATGGAATTATGGATTATAAATGAAATAATTTTTTTATACAGAGACGTTAAAAACCTATAGATTAACCGATTCAGCCGCGTTTTTTCTCGTTTTAATGCCATTGAACACGTCTTTTGATCAGATTGACAGCTACGGTGAGACATCTCCCCTAGAAACGTAATAGATATACGTAAAGGTACGTGTTGTGATGTCTGTGTTTGCTTCCCCTGTCCGAGTTCGGATCACTCAGTGATGATACTATATACCTAAATAATCTGTGGAACCTCAGCTTTAATCGGATATATTGTATGTGCAGCTACGATAAGTAATAATAAGGGTACTTTTATCTTGAGTTCTGTGCCAAAGTGCGTTAGCATTTTTCGTTCAGGGGTCATTTAGATGCTTCTTATGAGACTTGTGTTTTGTTTTGGTAAAAATGGTTTGTATCGTCAGTTAGCTAAGATTATTTCCGTTAATCTGGTATAACACATTAATAGGTTCTTAAATATTAAGATCCCCTGAGACACAGTACCCGCCGGGACTTTGGGGCTTAACAGGTTAAAAAAACCGCAATATATACCGCAGGGGGGGGGGGAAATCGCGATGTCAGTTTTTTTCAATATCGTGCAGCCCTAATTTGTGAAATAAGATTGAATTCCCTAATTATTTTATAAGACTATATTTAACACCTGCACATACAGTGTCACCAACCAGCATGGGTACTGACATCGCCCCACTGTTCAGCATTTGTTTTTCTTGTCATCATCAATTCTGAAACATCTTGCTGCTGAAACAGATGTTGTCCTTTTATGTGTGTCACAGCGCACAACACCTGGTGTTTTCCTGCTGCAGCTGCTATGCATATTTTTTCTTAACCCAACACTCGATATTAGTGTTGAAACCTAATGGAGTTCAAATGTTTTGTTGTACTCTTATGTATCATCTGTGTTCAATGATGGTTAGGTTTAAAAGTCAACAGATGGTGAAGAGAGGTTACATAATGGTTGAGGCACGATACATAATCCCACAGGCACCTAATCCAAAACTGGCAATATGCCCCTTCATGTGAAGTACAGCTGTTTAAGATAGGGCCGCAATACACTATCATTTTCAATATCGATATACTGTATCTGCCGTTTAATTAGTATTTCATTTATTCACTTAAATGTGAAAAGCAAGAAAACTCCACACTTAAGAGGCTGAAAACTGCTTTTTCTGACAGTTTTCCATAAAAAAATGACTTTGGTTAATCCAATATCAAAATAGTCTTTATTTTCTGTTGATCAACAAATTGTTGCAGCTCTAATTGAAGGCTTATGGCCGGTCCACACATAGGCATGAAAAAAATCTTGAAAAATCTTGATGCTGGGCGTGTCTGAAGCGACCAACAACCAATCACATGAATTTCCCGCCCCCGACATACAAAGCAATAGCAATGTTAAAACCATGTAAACTGGATATAAAATCCCCAAACAGGCGAAACACCTACCAGTTTCACCCACTGTCTCTGCCACCTCCCTCCATGCCTGGTTCCTCCGGTTTGTATCCCGGTTAATAGTTCTGGTCGTAAAGAACCGGGTGATTTGCTACCGTAATTTCTCGTTTGGAATATGAGGAAATGAAATGCGGTCTGGCTCTCCCAGCTTGCATGCGGTTTGATTGGCTAGCGCTTGTACTGGCGGGATTTGCATAAACAGGATTTGATTGGCTGATGCCAGCTTCGAAAGCATCGGGAGCATCAAAAGTTGAACATTGCTCAACTTTTGATGCTCACGATGCTTGCAAAACCATGCTCCGCTCCCCACAATGCAGTTCGGCGAAGATTCAAAATCTTCTACGTCACCCGATTCAAGTGAATGGGCGAAGATTTGAAAGATTTTTTTCATGCCTGTGTGTGGACCGGCCGTTAGACTCAAAGGGGCCCTATCATGCTCATTTTCAGGTTCTTAATTGTATTTGAGACTGTGACATCTTTACGTGCTTTAATGTTCAAAAGCATGTTTGTGGGAGAGAAAATCTTTCTGTAGGCAACTTTTGGATTTCAGCCTTTGCAGACCATCTACATGCACAGAAACCTATATAACACACGATGTAATATGGCCTTGTTAAACATTCGATCTTCTTTTTTTGTCTACAAGGCAGAGCTAATGAGCGGCTTCATTGAGTTCTGTGTGGAGCTGAGGTCTGCGTCTGAGGGAGGAGCTGCAGCCGAGATGGACGGAGAGGTGGGGGCACATCAGCAGCCTGGGGGGCAGGATGGCAAGAACGGACGAGGAGGACGGCGCGGGATGCTGCGCAGGCAGAGCAGCGTGGTCTGCAGTCGGGTCCATTCACTTAACACTATCAGCTACGTGGACAATGGTGAGTCTAATTCTTGAATATAGTTGTAAATACTACTCGCAATTTGCCCTTTCTGAAATAAGCTACTTCTAGACTAAGACTCCTTTTTAGAAGCTTCAATTGCTGTATTAAATCAATATTCTTCTCCGTTGTCTTTCAGGAAAAGAAATCAAACGTTTGAAACCCAAGCGAGCCGCGTCCTTCTTCACCCGCCAGGTGTCTGCAGCCACGTACTCTGCAGTGCAGGTGACGGAGAGTCTGGAGCAGGGGTAAACTCGCCAGAGGCCCCCATGCCTCTCAAAGACCAAACCTGAACACTTTACACTGATACTTAAGGAGAAGACTTGATACAAGCCTGAGACATTTAACTGAAAAGATATGAACATGCAAAGGACCAAGTGAGGCATCTAGGTGTGAGTGACAATGTTTATCCTCTGAAGTTGTGTTTATATTAAGAATACAGATATGTGAAAAACAAAAAGGGTCTAATAACCTCTACTCTTCTGAGGTCGAACTGAAGGGGCTATTTTCTATTAGGTAGCCTTACATAAAGAAACTATAATGACATTTCAAAAGAGCAGACCTCCGCCAAGGCCAGTGGTGCATTCACATGCTCCCCGAAGTATCCTGTTTCCAACTGCAGTATGTTCATTAGCAAAGATGTGTTGTAGTTTAATGCTAACAGTGTTTAAAAAAGAACACGTTTTTTAAGTTTTCAAACACTTTATGAATGCAGCACTAATGTATCCACCCTGTGATTTGGATGTCATGGGTGCTTCTTTAGCACGTGATACACCCCTCCACTAAATGTCCTGAATATATGGCACTTTTCCCGTAATCCTGCTGAAAGGCAAACTTAGCCGTGAACTATCCTTGGCGGAGGTGCATACAGCGTTCTCTGAGCAACTTCGTGAGACTAAGTTAGCCCTACAGAAATCCTCAGACAATGACTCCGTTGATGACTGTATATCTCATGACCGTTCTGTCCTTTCTGCAGCACTCAGGAGCTGCGTTTACTGCTATTCAAAAATGTAAACCTCGTTGGAGTAGAACCACTGCTTTACCTCTTTTGGGGGACTTTGACGTAAAAAATATATATCTCAATACCATCTTTTTGTGAGAGTTAACACACTCAACATGATGTCACTGTCAGGGGACGATATAAGGGCGTGCTCTCAACTGTTCTGCTTTTTCAAACTGCCAGTGCCTTGTCCTCATCTAAGGGTGAAGACACTTTAGAAAAGTACTGGTAGAAACGTTGAGTGGTTGTTACTGAGTCCGTATGGGAGCACTGTGTCTGTGCTGGGGAAGTACCTCTTCAGTACATTGTTTAAAGATATCATTCATATCAAATAATTCTGCTGTGAACGTAAAAAGGAACAGGATAAAACGGACATTTAACAAAAACTCTTGTTAGCAATTATTGAATCAAATCACCATAGTTATGCTACAGAATAACAGCAGCTTGGCAGAATAGGTGCTCTTTGGATCCAAGGACATGAGACCATCCCTTTTTAAGACGTTCAGTTTAAATGTGAAGGCTCGAAGCCCATTTATTTGAGGCTTTCTGATTTTTGCGAAGCAGTTTACTTTGTGTTCTTTTGTGATTACTTGTTGATCAAAGAGCTAAGTAGAATTTAACCGATCTCTTTTTGATGGTCCAAGTTTCAAGTGATGCATCGTCCATGCACAGCTCAGACTTGATTATCAAACTGATGAGAAAGAAAAAACAACCTCCTTACTGTTGGCACTCTACTACCCGTGGACCCCGCGTTGAAATAATTGTTTCCATTGCAAACACAAAAATGGGTGACTACGATGGATACACTTTTGTTTGTACACAATTGTGGCCTCCTGTTTTTTGCATTTTTCTTTTGTTTAGAAATAGTACAGTTTTCATAATGTGTTGAGGAGCAAAACTGCTTCTATAAAATAAGACATTTCTGAGATTCATTTTCAAAGGACAGGACTATGTGCTCTGTGGCAGACCAACTGACCAATAACCTCTGCTACTATGCTGTTGAACTCTCAGTCTGTACACCAAAGCAAGCCTTCTAACGTGCTGCAACACAGTATGCTACCTTAAAGCCAGACCTCAGAGTCCCTCCATTTGCCTCTCTGCACTTCACCCTAATGCTAATACAGGCCGTTTCTTCTTTCATGTACTTCAACAAACAAGCTCTAATCACTAATAGCCATTTGACATACTGCCTTCCACATCTTGTATTCTTCCTGATTTTTCCACAGCATGCCAACTGACAAATATTTATACTTTTCTTTAACTCAATATGTCAGCTGTGTCTGTAACCTACCTGCAGCAGTCCACTTATTGTTGCTAACGTACACTATGCATTTCACATTGTAGAATAGGCATTCCACATCAGACTACACACACCTGATACTGCACTATTAATACTAATACACTGTTTATATACTTGTTTTTCTATGGTTTGTGAGCTTTTACATGAAAATATTTGTATTTCATTTTCATATACTTGTCAGTGTTCATACACAAGAATGAAGCAAAGAAATAGGTCCTTGTCTTCTCAAGCAATCACTTTGCATTAAGTGCCTTTTTGCTTGTACTCAGTTGGCGTCTGAATGCCTGTTTTTGGTGCTTGGAAACCAGGAAGGGATATTATTGCTATGGTTTAAAAAAAATATATAATCATGTTTTCTAATATATTTCCAGCTACACCATGCATTTCATATTTCATACTGTAGCTGATGTGAGTATATTGATAAAGTGGATGACTACACTGGGCTGCTGTTGAACAGTGTGATTCCTCTCAATGGAGTGGTGGATCTGCCTTCATTAGAATACGTCTGATATGCTTTTTTTCTTTTTTAAATAAATTGATGCCAGGCCTATCCATCTCTTAAAGGTGTGTGTAATACTTCACCTACTTATGTGTGATTTTATCGAGGCACTATGTTTGTATTTCTATACATGGATGTCCATCAATGTAAGCCTAATGATCTCATTTATGTGAGGCACCGAAGAAAGAAATGTGTCGCCATTAACCTCTTTCTCCTAAAACCTTATATTTTGCTTTGCGCTCTTCTCAGATAATACAGATGTAGATTTATTTTACGGTAAAATCAAGAACGTGTTGGTTACAAATTGGTAATATAGTGAGGGATGTGGTTTATCGTTAAGACCTATTTTAACCGTTGCTCTATGATTCATGTGTAAATAGTTTTCAATGCACCTAATAATATTGTATTTACTTTAAATAAATACTAATAAATTGAACAATGCCGAGCAGATCACAGGTTATGATTCCACTGATACATTGATGTGCATAATGCAATATTATATAGTCTTTTGTCAGATTTTCAGTCTTTGACCAATAAAATAAAAGTGTTTTTTTTCTCAAGATAAAGAGTGTTGCCCTTCGTTTGTACTGGATTCAAATGTCTCCATTTCTTATTTCCACTCCAGCAAAAGAGAAGGCAAGAACATATCTCTGGTTTATTCCTTGATTAAGCATCACAAATGTGTGATTGATAAGTCAAGAAGTTTTTAGTGGTCTTAGTTTTTATAAATCCATATATATTCAGAAAATGCTAAGTTGTAATCATTATGATCAGATATTGCTGTTAGACAGGTCTTTCTCTGCAGAAAGAGAAGCTACAAATCGGCCTAAAGGTGTTTCCTCAGTTTCAGACGCTCCACTGTCGCCCCCTCCTGACCGGACAGGATCCAACACTGATCCATTTGAAATGGACAAACAACATACTAATCCAATATATACTGAAGAATATGGAGGGTGGTGAGGGTGGTTTGTTCAAGGTTTAAACAGTCAACGCAGTGGATTTAAAGATGAGCACATGGAGGCAGAAGTTCCAGATCATTGTTTTTAGTGTAATTTATTGATTCTTGTTTGTCTTAATTGTTGTATGGTTGATTGATATTTTACTCAGACAAACCATTGGTTCTCAAGAGTTGCATGAGGCCAGCCAGCCAGCTTCTTTGTTAATGAATGTTTATGTAATATTATTACAAAGGTTTCATGAAAATATCTCGTAATATAATGTTACTTTAGAATGCTTAAGAGTGTGTGACGTGCAGTAGTCCACTTCTGGACTGTTAGACGAGAAGTGCATTCATCACGGAAGTGAGTCTATTATCTTGACCACACCTTCTCTTTGACAGAGTAACGCCACAGGTTTAAAGGGCTTTATTTAAATCTTTGAACAATGCAGGTTTCATGAAAAGGAAACCTGCATTGTCTATTCTATATCTGGAGTATAGCATCGTTTTTTGGTTTTGTTTTTTTGTTTAATTTAATCGTTTAAAGACATTTACTTTCGGTCTTGACATGACACACTCCGGTGCACTAGGTGGCGGCAGGCACCTTTAACAGTTTGTAGTCCGCCATAAAATAATAATAATAATAATAGCTTGGATTTATATAGCGCCTTTCAAGGGACGCAATGTCGCTTGTAAAAGAAGAAGTAGTAGTAGAAGTAATAAAAGAACAACACGGGATAACCCACCGACCCGAACATAGTTACTTTTCTTGAGCTAGCTGCTTGTGATTCGGTAGAATAATAAAATAGCAAGCTAATTATTTGTTTGTAAAGCTTTCTTATTTCTTGTTTTAGTAGTATGAAATGCGCAGTAGCGTACTTCCGCGCTGTCAGACAAGTACATTCCTGAAAAAGTGAGTGTCGTCAACTCTCTTGACTTCACTTACTCTTTGAAAACACCGGATAGGCTACAAACCCGGAACAGTGACGTTTTCAAGCTAGCTGCTTGTGTCTCACAGCAGATAATGACATTTGCCAATTAATTATTACAGCCCTGTTATTAAGAACAGACAGCTTAGTTGCACGGTTAGCTGTCACTTTAGGGCAAGAATAACTCTTTTTCGTTTGGTGGTGGTTGTCAGCTTTCTCCTGCCAGCTGGTCGCCTTTTATTTGTGTTTACCTTCCTTTTATCTGTCAGCTGTCCAGGCAGGTACAGTATGGACGCTGAGGCGGTGGTGTCGGAGGACTCGTGCCCCGACAGGAAGCGCAGGGTGCACGGCATGCTGAAGCTCTACTACGGCCTGAACGAGGAAGGAAAGGCCGAGGAGGAGGAACAGTCCCTGGATCCCTGCGACATCAATGGGCCGCATTTTGACCCCGAGCATTTCTTAAACAAGGTGAGGACCACTGTTGTGATGTGAACTGATTACACTGTGACGCATAATGTTATTAACGCTGTCTCAATGTCAGTGTTACCCGAAGCTTCTAATGTGAAAACCTAGACCAGTTACCTTTCTAAATGATTGTGTTGATTAATAGACAACACATTCAAATGAAACCAATGAATTAGGAAGAGTCCCATTCAGCAATCATTGTTCACTCCCACATTTGAGTGTGTGTGACCATCACCTGCAGGCAACATGGACACTCAATTTAGGATATTCATTCAAAGGGAAAATAGGCACACATTATTATAGGGGATGCTACCCAGTAGTGTATAAAGTAATTCAAATAAACCCCACCTTTTACAAAATGCAACATTGAAGTGATGAACACATTCATGGATCAATCATTCTAATACCTATAATGAAAAAAAGATCTGTTTCATAACGCATACTTTTATTGAAGGTATTTTTGTATGCAAATACTTTTTAGTCTTAAGAACAATTTTACTTCTAACTGAGTATTTTTTCATTGAAGTATTGCTACTTTTACTTAAGTAAATCATCTGGAAAAAGGTATACTGACAGTGTAACACTGGACCTTGTGCTTTATGTACTGTTTGTGACTGTGTCCTTATGTGTTTTGTGTTCAATGGCAGCTAAGAAGGGAGTGCTCTCTAGCGGAGTTGATGGACCAGGAGACTTGTATGGTCAAGCAGATCCGCTCTTTGGACAGTGACATGCAGACGCTGGTGTATGAAAACTACAACAAGTTCATATCTGCCACAGGTGAGGGAACGCCTCGCTTACTGTTCCACTTGTTGAAATGTTTCATTGAATTGTGCATAGATGGTTCGGATCGTTAAACCATCTAGCCATGTTTTTCCAGACACCATAAGAAAGATGAAGAATGATTTCAAAAAGATGGAGGATGAAATGGATTGCCTGTCTGCTAACATGTCGGCAATCACTGACTTCAGCGCTCGGATCAGCGGTACTCTTCAAGACCAGCACGCGCAGATTACAAGCTCTCAGGTGAGACCTCAACCGACAGTCTGTTTTGTTGAGTCAGTTGTAAGGACGCTGTGATTTTCACATGTTTCTCTTGTCTTGTCCCACCCCAGGGGTTCACACTCTGTTAAGGAAGCTGCAGTTTCTGTTTGAGCTGCCTGCCAGGTTGAATAAGTGTCTGGAGATGCAGGCCTATGCTCAGGCAGTGAGATCCCACCGCCTGGCCCGCTGTGTGCTGCAGCAGTACAGCCACCTGCCCTCCTTCAAAGGGATTCAGGATGACTGTCACGCCATCATGGACAAGCTGGCACTGGAGCTTCGACAGAAGTTCAGGTGGGAATCTCTCAATTTACATTCAGATTAGAGATGCAAGTGTAAAAAGAAAAAAACATAGAAATACAATAGGATTAAAATAATTACGTGACGTTTATTTAGACCGTTGCCATTGTTATCTCAATATTATGTCGGTCTTGTGCGCTTCCTTCTGTCCATTCACAGCTTGTCTGCCATACTACAGGTCCCCTCAACCTAATATATTTCGTTCATATTAATGACTATATGCTCTAGTCTAGGCCCTAGAATTGTGAATCACTGGAAACACAAGAGGCCCTAGAGTCTAGGGCCTCTTGTGTTTCCAGTGATTCACAATTCTTTATAAACAGATTTGTATTGATTGTTTTACACCGCCATTGACAAATTACCCTCACGCCTCTGAACTAGTTGTTAGGCGCCGTGGATGATCAACATCTGCTTTGGTAGCGAAAAGACAATTCAAGCAACATTTGCACATTCATTGTATACCCGATATGTAACGATCCTCTAAACTTAGACACAAAACAAGATAAATAAACTCCTATTTTTGTTATTGCTGCTGCAATATTGTCAATTTTAAGGAAGCCAGGAGGGACAATTCAGTTAGATTCATCTCACTGTTGCATTGTTTATTGCAGATATTTATACTCCTCCACTAAAAAGTAAATTAAGAAAACATTGGCCCAAATAGAGCTGTTTTGTCATTATTGAATGTGCTTGCCGGTACACATCTTTCTGCAGTTTGAACATGTTAAAAGACACATGTATTTCCTGTGAATCAACTATTTCTGCCTACTTGTTTGCCGTTGTCTCTCAGGGATGGTGGGTCAAGCGCCAAAGATTTATCAGAGTGTGTGGAGCTGCTGCTACAGTTGGATGAGCCAGCGGAGGAGCTCTGTGATAAATTCTTGAGCCATGCGCGGTCTCGACTTGAGTCGGACCTCCAGGGTCTGGAAGCAGAGATAAGACCCTACCCGTCTGCTTCAGCCGTGAAAGATGCCTCTGTACGCGGGCTGTCATCTCCTGCCTCTACAGGATCTCCGGCTGCTAGCTCCCCTAAAGCCAGCGCTATCTTTTCTCCCTCCTCAAACACTGACATCCTGGAGTTCATTGACAGAGGCTGCAATGAATTTGTCAGCAGCTTATGTCTAGTAATAACATCCTATCAAGAACTATTTGTCAGCCATGCTCAGACGGGGGAGCTCGCGTCCAAAAACATTCCACAGATGGCAAACGCTAAGCTGCATGCATTTGTGGATGATCTGGCCGCTCGGTATTTCTCCCTCGTGGAGCGGAGGATACAGGAGGAGAAAGGGGTCGGAGATAACTCCCTCCTGGTCCGGGCCCTTGATCGCTTCCACCGCAGACTTCAGGCTGTGACCAAACTGCTGCCAGGCTCTTCAGTGCCATCCAAGGGGACAGAGATCGTGATCCGTGCAGCCACGGAGCGAGTGAAGCAGTACCTGGCCGCCCTGCAGAGCTTCTACATGGACAGCCTGACGGACGTGAGGCAGGCCCTGGCCACCCCTCGGCTCTCTGTGGCCAGTGCTTCAGTGGGCGGAGGAGGGGGGGCCTTCTGGGAGAGATGGTCCGAACAGCCTGCCAGAGCTGGCTCTCCCTCCCTGTCGGCCTCTATTCTCAACCAGATTAAATCAGTGTTGGCATCTGTGCATCTCTTCACAGCTAAGGACATTACATTCTCCAACACAGCCGTATTTTAAGGTGAATAGTTTATTTCTGTGTAACAGTTAAAGAGATAGTTTGGCTGTTTTGAATTAGTCAGTGTATATGGCGGTCGGAACACCTTCAGTAACGAGAAACAGACAAGAGTTATGGCACAGAAGAAGAGCAATGTACTACTAGAGACGAGGACATCAGCAAAACATATTTGAGCCATGTAAAAAAAGGCCCACCTATATGAATTAGTCTAAGGTCTCACGTTGAATGTTTTCATGGCAGCTCTTTCTGATGGGGAACTGAAGCCGCTATCTATGTAGCCGTCACGACTCCTTGAATAAAACAGTCATTTTACATTGCAGAACAAGCAACCTGCTCTATCCACCACTGCCTCCATCGGTTGGTTTGTTTTTGCTATAATGGGATGTCGGTGAACACGTAGTAATCACAGTCACACATCCCACTAACGAGGCAGCGGTGGACCGACAACCCCTTCGTTCTGCTAGGAAAAACGGTTTATTTAGACGGGTTCTTGTGGCTTGAGTGAGAGCGGATAAAAGACAGATAAAAGCTTCAGTTATCAGTCAGAAAGGGCTATCTGAAGGCAAGGTATAGCTAATAAAATATTGAAAACATACAGCGTACATTTAAACTGATATTGAGTTTTATTTAGGTGGCTAAAATGTTTTGCCTTGTTCAGCTTCTGTGCCGATACTGCTGTTTGTTTTTCCAAACTTGGGACTTCCTGACCACCATCTACTGTAGGAAATACACTGACTTTACATAAGTACCTCATGCAACCCCACTTCAAAACATCCAAACCATGCCTTTAACAGCTTTCCCCCCCAATAAGTATTTTCTTCCCAATCTTGAGATTGACAGCTGTGTGTCTTCTCCTCGTAGGGTGAATTCTGCAGCCAGGGTGTGCGTGAGAGCCTGGTGGTGAGCTTTATAAAGTTTATTTGCCAGTCTTCTCGCCAGTTCTGTGAGAGTTCAGGCGACAAGGGAGGTTCGACTCCTCCGGCCCTGCTGTTGCTGCTGTCTCGCCTCTGCCTGGACTATGAAACCTCCACTATCTCCTACATCCTCACTCTCACAGACGAACAGTTCCTTGTGCAAGTAAATAGCTTGAGACTAAAATGTAGCAGCATGCACAAAAGCCCACATTACACTGTCATACTAAAGTATTTTACTTTGTGTTCTTTCTTGCCTACTTAACTGCCATCTAAATACATGTTTTCTTCTTTGTGTACTTTCTCAGCACCACAGTCCCGTAACACCTGTCACAACTTTATGTACAGAAGCAAGGGAGGCAGCGCAGAAACTGCTGAACCACTATGTGAAGGTAGGTTTTCACCTACTTTTCTTACTGAGGGGGAAATGGAGACATCAATGCAGGAAATATTCAACATAACCTTTTTCTCACACGTGTGTATGTTATCTTGTTTGTCTTTGCAGGTTCAGGGCCTGATCATCTCCCAAATGTTAAGAAAGAGCGTCGAAACACGAGACTGGGTCAACACCATCGAGCCACGAAACGTCCGAGCTGTGATGAAGAGAGTCGTAGAGGACACCACCTCCATAGATGTGCAGGTAATGGTTTACAATATTTTCATCTGTGTTATGTACTCAAGTCCACTCTTTATACTTTGTTCAGTGTGTGCGCTGTACGAACGTTCTCTGCTCTTCTACAGGTCGGTCTTCTGTATGAAGAAGGAGTGAGGAAAGCCCACAGTAGTGACTCCAGCAAGAGGACCTTCTCTGTGTACAGCAGCTCCAGGCAGCAGGTCCGCTACGCTGCCAGCTACACTCCCAGGTAAACAAGCTGCACATACACACGTTTAAAAAAGAAAAAATGCATGATAACAATTTGGGTTTTGTTTGCATTCTTATATATTTACAACCGATCAGACTCGGACATTGTTTTTTGTAATCACTGGGAATCATGACACTTAGATGGACCCTTATTTTGATCCCTTTTCAAGCTCAATTATAATTACCAACATGGTTTTTTTTAAATAATGCAGCCTATAAATGTAAAAAACATACGATTGATATGCTCTATTCAAAGTTATCAGATTTAATTCACAGAAACTTTATTCAAATCCATTGTTCCAACAATCATCAACTCTGGTTTGAGACTTTGAAAGAGAGACTCAAAATACAACAGCTTTAGGACTTGAGAGTATAGCCTAGTTTAAGCGGGGTTTCCTGTGTTTAAAAACAGCATATACCTGATTATTTTAGTGTTAAAGTGGTATTAGATTCCATATCGTTTTCTTATTTCTTTGGTATGAGAATAATGCATACTTTGGATGGAGAATATGTACATTTCCTGAATCTAAAGGCAAAATCTATCACTAATCTTGACACTGTCACAAGTTACATATATCCACCGTTAACGCGTATGCATTCTTCTCTCTGTATATGAGTGGATTGGTAAGATAAAAGAAGCAGGCAGCTACTCTATTACATCCTACACTTTCACCCCCTGGGGTAAATTGTTACTGTGTTGTCTTCAATCATAAGAAAAGGGTGATTGTTTTAATTGTGGATGCACTTGAGTAATTAATTTGTGTCTGTCTGCAGTGTTCCCATGGATACTAATCTGCTGAGCAACATACACAAGCTGTTTTCTGAGAGGATTGACATCTTCAGCTCAGTGGAGTTCAACAAGGTGAGTGCAGGTCTTTGTTATTCTGATGAATCTTTGATGGAAAACATCTCTCACACACCTCTTCACTGTCCCAGGTCTCTGTGATGACTGGAATCATCAAAATCAGTTTGAAGACATTCCTGGAGTGTGTCCGCCTGCGTACCTTTGGCCGCTACGGGCTGCAGCAGATCCAGGTGGACTGCCACTACCTACAGATGTACCTGTGGCGCTTTGTCTCAGATGAGAACCTCGTGCACTTTCTGCTGGATGAGATAGTGGGGAGCTCCGCCCACCGCTGCCTGGATCCCGCCCCCATGGAGCAGAGTGTGATCGAGGTCATCTGTGAGCGGGGTTAAAGCTCAGAGTGCAGCACAGTCCTCTCCAAACACCAGATCACAAACACAGACAGAACAACTCTGGAATCGTGTATCGGAGATATAACAGCAGTTACAGAATTACTGTTTAATGTATTGATTCAGATTCAAATGATATTGTTATATGGAATTTGGGTAGCACTTTTAAAACTGTAGCAGTCTGAAGGAAATCAAGCAACATTTGACTGTCGAATCTGACATCATTTTTCAGGCCCTTGCCATACAAAGTGCACAGTTCTTAGTTGTAATAATATAAAAGTCATTTCCAAAACATAGATTATAAGAAAACACCCCCTCTCATCTCCTCTATCTGCAAACTTGAAAAAATGAATAATTCAAGATAAAGCTAAACTTTTAAGCACGCCTTAAAGGAATAACAGTGATTGTGATTGCAGAATATTAACATAGTGAAAAAGTGGAAATCTCTTGTAATATATACATTCTTTTAGGGATCTTTTGCTGAACAATATGCAATATGAATGTCATCGGATTATGTGATCCCTGTCTAACACTAAAGTCACTAAGATTTACTGTAACTCTTGCCTTCAGGTTGGTTGACTCTGTTTTCTGTGACATTTTTCAACAGATACTTGAAGGAATTATATAATGTCTATGTATTCAATTAAATTGTATGATTGTGATCAAAACGGTGTGTTCTTCCTTTGCAATACTCGTTTTAAATAGTATTTTCACAAATATATATAAATATCATTATCAATGTAATTCAGGTGTATTTCACAACGTCCGCAGCCATTCCTCCCAGTATTTCTGTCGCCACCTGAAGCGCTCATTTGATTGGCCAAGCATTCTTCTCTCCACCCTCTTCTGATGACCACGGAGTGATCTGATTGGCTGAGTGACATCTTTGTGTTGTTTAACGTGTATTGGAGGCGTGTCCATCTGCATGCTGCTGGATGGATGCATTGGAAAATAATACCGTCCCATCTACACCTCTAAACCGGTAAGACACAGCATTTACTCTGTCACAAACATTCATTTGTTTCTGCTCTTTATATACGCCTTAGACTTCGTCAATTCATTTTTCTTACGCTGTGAATATTTTAGCATTAGAAGCTAAATGGGACAACAACTAGACGGCCTTTCGTCTCATGTTTCATAATAGAAATGTAGCTGCATGGACACAGGAAATACCAGCGGTGTGAACTGTATTTTTAACTCTGTGGTTTAACAGTCATAATAATTCACAATAAGAGGTCATTTAAATAATGTGAAGAATGGGCTACATAAAAGAATATTTCCGAGTTTGTTCGACACTTAAATCTCACACTGTTACTTCCCTTCGCCTTTTTTATTTCTTATTTTTGTCACCGGTCTATGGCTTCTGAAAGTGTCTTCATGCTCAGAGATAATACAGGAACATTATCATAAATCCTGTATTTTAAATGTCAAGGGAAATATTATTACTACACGTACTTTAAGTATTAAAAGTAGCCCCATGGAAAGTGTCAGAATGGCCTTTTGCTTACTGTTAAACAGTGATGGTAACTTAGTACATTTAAGTACTTTATTTTAGTACCATTTTGAGAGTTGTACTTTACTAGAGTATTTGCATTTTTTGCTACTTTGTACTTCTAATCTACTACAATTCGGAGGTAAATATTGTACTTTTACCCCACTATTCCTCTAGGTACGTTGCAGATTTGGATTAATGATGTGACATTTAATCAACATTTAAATTCAATTTATATTACATCTGGAGTAAATCCACAAGCTGCCTTGCACTATATGCAAAGGAATTCAACTGAGTTCCAGCTTTTCCAGATTTGATAACACTCTAATCAATGCATCAATCATTATAATCAACACATATGATATATTCTATATTATTCAGAAATGGACCAATCTGCATAATGAGTAAACTAACGTTTGTATTCCTACTCTTGGTAGTTTTACTTTTACTTACACAATCTGAGTACTTCTTCCACCTCTCCTGTTAAATATATTGAAATATACTATATAAAAGTTCAAACAACCCAAATGAGGGGATCCTTACATTATCAACAACTTTGGATTTAAAGATATCATAACTTCACGTTATTTGACTTTGAACTATTTTATAACTTGTTGGGGGTTGGCATCTGTCACACTTTGCTGATAAAACGTTCTTGTAAGTACAGTTTGGTTTCTTCATAGTGATTAAAAACACCTGTGTGGATATGTAGGGCCTTCAATCTGTAATAATACCTCATATTACGCTATGTAAACTTATGTATTTTTA
Organism: Gymnodraco acuticeps; assembly: GCF_902827175.1. Lineage (NCBI taxonomy): Eukaryota > Metazoa > Chordata > Actinopteri > Perciformes > Bathydraconidae > Gymnodraco > Gymnodraco acuticeps. The sequence continues at coordinate 198,406 of NW_022990501.1, forward strand.
TATTTTTTACTGTATATTACAAATGAAATCATCTAAATCTCTTGTGCTGTCATTTTGACTAATTTCCATTACCATTTAATTACTATTTAATTGTTTCACAAATGTCTATATTTTGACTGAAATTGATCTACCATCATATTTTCCCAGGAGACCAATAATGAAGCGGAACAGTCAAGGGCTCAAACAGAGACCCTCACATGACACAGAGAGGGAGTTTGGAGGGACCCTGGGTGAGTGACAGGCAGCAGCACACCACAATACATCTACCTTCATTTTATTTAAGCTGTTTTGATCTCTATGTAACCATTAACTCTAAACTGTATACTTTATTATCCTGTTACATTTGCCACACAGCTAAGCACAACCTAAACAAATCCCCTTAACACAATGACAGTAATGTCAGCAATGTTTCATCTCTCTTTCTGTAATCGTCTCTCAGGTGCATTATGCATTCCCATCCTCCTGCCGCTGACGGTGATGTTCCTGATATGTGTGAGTCGATCCCCTGAGGCCAGTTTGCTCCAGTGGCCCCCTGCCCTCCCCTCCACTGACCAGCTGTGGGACCCTCTGGCCCCTGTGCTCCTGCTGGGCTGGATCTCTCTGCATGCCCTCCTCTATGTGTTGCCATTAGGAAAGGTAAGACAAGCTCAGCAGCCTGGGTCAAGGTTAGACCTACATTAAAACCAGCTGTGGTGATGAAAACAGCAATAGGATCCTGCATCTGGACATACACAGAGTTGTGATCATTAAGATGCTTTTCTGTGGATGTGTTAGTTACTGTCATGCCTCCTTCCCTTTTTCTCCATCAAGCTGCTTAGACGCCTTAAACAGACAGTTATTTCGTTTTATTTGATTTACTTACAGTTGTTATGACTTGTTTGGCTTCCGATGATGTGTTGATGTTGTGCCACTTGAGTTTAATACAAATAAAATAAAAATCTTTCTACACACAAAAATAGGCCTTTGTCAAACAAATCAAAACAAAACAGGGCAACACTCAAATAAAAGAATAAACAACTAATATCGTCTTGTTTCTTTACGTTGTGTAGGCTATTAAAACTCAACGGCCTCTTCCACACAGGTGTCCCCTATCTGTGTATCTTGAATGGCTGGTGCCGTGGGAAATGTAGTCTTTTATAGTCTCTTGACTACAGAGGTCACGATAAGGTGACAATATTTGGCCTTTTTTACCAAACCAAAAGACTGGCTCTAACAGTTACCTTTTAAAAAGAGCCAAGCGAGATGTGTTGAATGCAAAGTCTAAGCTGCTGCTGACAGTGGCTTCATGTTTAATAACGTGTTAGAGTTATATTGAGCTTCATGGCTCTCGTGAAAATGTCCAACTATAAAGTCATATTCAAATGTAGCATGCTAAAAATAAGTTACATTGCATTTAGCTGACGCTTTTATCCAAAGCGACTTACAATAAGTACATTCGACCAGGAAGACACAACCTTGAAGAAAACAGAATCATATAAGTACATCAGGTTGGAGCACAAAGAGACATATGGATATTTATAAAGTGCTGGACACAGCGTTAACAGTGGCGCGATAAAGTACAACAGTTCGACTGCAGAGGATAAAATGACCCGGATCTTCGATGAATTTCCCATAGAGCAGCAGATTGAAACGACTCATTCAAATGTGGACTCTGTTCCTATTTTTGACTCATGCAAAGGATATGTTTGATGTGTTCAGAATTAAAATGACTCAATCTACCTGCAGGTGTCTGAAGGATTAGTGCTGAGGAATGGAACGCGTCTCAAGTATCCCATAAATGGTAATTATATAATTCATTCTTACATTTCTTTTTAGGATTTAGCATAATAAATCAATGCACAGTTTTAGTCATATTTTAAATATGAAATAGTTAATGACCATGTTGTATTTGTAGTAATGGAGGATGACTATGCTGTTGGACATAATGTCTACATGAATGTAGTAGAAATATTATTATAGCTGTATTATTTCGAAGTTGTGCTTTACCTAAGTTTGAGTACAAATGCTTTTTTCAAATGTAATACTGCAATGTAGTACAATGCAAAATACATTTGAGTCATGTATCTTCTTTTAACCTCTACAGTCTACACTGATCCAACCTTGAGCTAAAGTTAACTTAAGTTACACAATCTAAGGTTCCATCTTTTCCAACTGTGTCAGTCTGCTTATCCCTTCCCCCCGGGCACCAGCACTGAGCTGTGTTTGTTTTCTCTCCCTCAGGTTTCCACAGCCTGTGCATCAGCGGCGTGTTGCTCATGTTGTTGCTGGGGCTGGGGGCTCCTCTGGGGTCTCTGTTCGAGCTGCTGTTGCCTCTGGCGGCGTGTGCGATAGCGGGGTCATACCTGTTCTCCCTCTACCTCTACATCCGCTCCTTCTGGGTTCCTTCTCATGCTCTCGCTTTGGGAGGCAACACGGGTGAGAGTGGAGGTTCAAATCCCACCTTAAAGTACTATTTTGAAACTGGAGATGCATTTGCAGGGCTCTTTTATTGTCTGTTGAATAATTGTGGTATTCCTGGGAGTATATATCTAACGGCATCAAGTGAACACTCTTTCCAGTAAGCTGACCTCGCTACCCCTGCTGTGCTCGGCTGCTTCTGTAGAAACCTGAGAACATCCATCATTGTGATTCAGCTTTAACTAGCTAACATTCCAGTTTTTGAATAAACAATATCAGCATGTTGTTGCCACTGCTATGCTATTGAGCTACTCCTATGTGTGAATGTATGTTGGAGAAAACAGAATACATTTGCTCTAGAGATAGATGAAAGAAAGATGCACATTTCTTTGTACTGTATCTATTTTTGTCGAATGTACCAGTTCTGAGTAAACATTTACCACACTGCCTACAGCTCACCTTATAGTCTATACTTACCTGTTGAGTGCTTATTCTACATTATGCTCAAAGCACGCTGTGGCTAAGTACAGCTTTGCAGAGCTGCTTGCATGACATACTCAAGCAATTGAAAGCAAAAAAATGTCTCTCCTTTTCTGGTTGTTGTTCAAAGGCATTCTGAGAACTGTAGAAAATAGCTGAAAATAACTGAGAGATGGCAGAGACAGGCAGGTGGTATGAGGCTACACAAATAACACTTCTCATCGCCTATAACAGATGCAGAGGATTGAACATCACAGGCTGTTCTTCACAGCATGTAACCATTGAACTGATGCATCTAAGTGGAATATAGCCTTATTAATGCAATACATGTTGGTGTCAGAATGTCTGCTTTGAAAAAGCATTGTTTCTGGTTTCAGAAAAAGCCAATAAACTGACCACTGATATTGTTTAAAAAGTTGCTGATGAAGTTAACGACATGACAGACTTACATCACATGTAAACCTTATGTTAAATGACTTTTCACTTTTTGCAGACATTTCAATTACACAGTTTGAAAAATCATTCATTTGTCTGTTTTTCCAGGAAATCCACTTTATGACTTCTTCATCGGAAGAGAGCTAAACCCCCGGATTGGAAACTTTGACCTTAAATATTTCTGTGAGCTGCGACCGGGTCTGATTGGCTGGGTGAGTCATTCTGCAGGACAGCACGATCAATTCACATCCCAATATTACAAGTTTAGAAAAGCTTATGTTACAAAGGTTATAAACAGTTCATATATACTGTACTTTATGTTGAGGTCACAAAGATGTGAAACTACCTCTGACTAAGTGCAAAGAGGTGTTTTGTATTAAATGCACTGTAGCTTCATAGGCTCTTACCTTCAAATTACAATTTACTTAAAAGCTCCCCTATTATGTACTTTTTCAACAATGTATTATAGGTCTCAGATATATACAAACATGTCTCTGAAGTGTTTGGCTCGAAATACCAAACAGATGCATTGTAGCATCCCATAAACCCCTCTGTTTCCAAAAGAGCTGATTCTGTGTCTGTAGCTTTAAATACAAATGAACTGCCCCCCCCGCCCCATGCTCCTTAAATCCACCTATTTGGTTTGAAAAAACTCATGGTGCTCTAGGAGGAGATTCAGGTGATTTGGGGGGGGGATGCTGAAATATGCGCGCCGCTGCTAGGGGGCTCCAGCCAGGTACCCAAAAAATAAATAAATAAATACATTTATTTAACTTTTTTTTTTTAAATAAAAAAAATAAGTGGCGACCCTTTTTCATTTTGATTGTTTGTTATGTGTATTTGTAGTATTTGTGTTACTGTATGTTCAATAAAGGTGTATTTTTGCTAAATCTTGAGACATTGCCACTGTATGTACTGGCAGGGCCGATTTTTGGCATAGGCGGTCGTCTAGGGCGCCAGATCTGGGGGGCGCTGCGCTGACAGCTCAGGGAGGGGAAAACACATTTTTGACCGTTGGTGCTCATCCTAATTTTCGGCCTTGATGTAACAACATTCATAATTAAGTAAATGTAACACCATTTTCACCCCGGTTACACTTTTTATTTGCCCTGTACGATGGGTGCTGCAAGTGATGAAAGTGGGGGATGTTGGCTTATCTGGCGCCCGCAGTTCACAGCCAAAGTGGGAGCGAGCAAGGGAGAGAGAGAGAGGGCGCACCGGTACCGGCGCTGTTGTTATTAGAATCTGGTGCTAGCTGCGCTAACGGATATAACCTTGGTTGGCTATTGGCCAATGGTTATACAACCCAAACAAACACAAGTCCAAGTGGCCAAAATCTGATCAGCTCATTTCCAGACAGGTTATTATATAAATGGATCAGGACAAAAAGAGAGTGGGTCTTTTTTCCTGAAACTTTCAGAATCTCTTTACACAGAGGGGACACATGTTGATGTATAAAAGGATTTTGGATAATAGGTGACCTTTAAGAAAATGTTTTAAGCCCCAGCTGTCATTTTCTATTACAAATAGAAAGCAATTCAGTAAAGCATTTATTTATAAAGAAAAAATACCTGCTATTCAAAATGTAGTGCTTAAAACTAAAACCTTAAATGACATACTGTAGTTGTGAACATTGTTTAACTCTTAATGGTGATTTTAAGAGAGCCCAAAAAGACCCACAGGGGGCGATGTTGTTCTAGCATCATAATATGAATCAGAACTTCTCTCCCTGATGACCTGACACAGTGAGCATTTGTTGGAGGGCAGGCATCATTACCTGTGTCTGAGTCATCTATCTAAATGAATGATAATGTGAAATGCCAGTGGGAATGCTAAATGGCCTGCTTTAACAAAGCCCCTCTCTAGCCACTCAAAGCCCGATCAGTTTTTCTTTTTCATAGAGACATTGTTGGAGGCAGTCAAATGATCTGTACATTGTCAAAGTAGTGAGCCCTTTATTTTTCTTAAAACCTTTGCACATGTGAATCTTATGAGGCCAGGTGCGTAGGAGAGGACAGAAAAAGCTTCCACCAACTGGCTACAGACAGTGTGTGGGAGTTCTCTGCTTCCTGTTGAATGTTTAAAAGTCTCCTAAATGTTCTTATGTTTTTAATTCAAATGAAGTTCATAGTCTTTGCGAGGCCAAGGGCGAGCCAGAGTAACATGCTTCTTCATAAATAGAGACTTAAATGTTTACTCTCCCTGCATTTGATCTAGGCGTGAGTAATGTTAGTCCCTTTCAGGAGCACAAATGAAAAGATGATTTATTAGATGCTGCATTTTGAATGGTTGTCCAAGGCTCAGAGAGAGAAAACGGTCTTTATTTAAATATCATGTAAAATATAACTTCACAATGCACTAAAGTACAAATATTTTGACATGCAATGAGCTGACTGATGATTTCCCCAAATCATGGAAACTTTCAACAGTTATTTTTAATTAAAGAAAATTCCCCGGTAAAATTGATCTGAGTTGTATCTTCATGGTTTATTCCACTCATTGTAAGTTGCTTTGGATAAAAATCTCAGCGTAATGAAATCTCAAATATGATGTATTTTTAAGGAAAAGTGTAGAGGCAGGCTGAAAGTGAGGAGGTGACATGCAACAGGTCCCACAGCTGGAATCTTAGAACGTAATTTTTTAATGTGATCTAATTTAATTGTACATTTATTAGGTAAACCTGTACGATATATCTCTGGATTTGACCGTGTTGGGTGCTGTTTTTGTGTCAGTCTCTGAGTGTTTTAGATGACTGGACAAATACTTTTTTCCATCTTATCCATTTATCGTATATTGAGATTGACTACCAAGAAGTGCCAGTGTAAAATGTTTCCTAACTAGTGATGCTAATCAGTTTTTACCTCTCAGGTGGTCATAAACCTGGGCATGCTGATGAAGGAGGTGGAGCTCCGAGGGTCCCCGTCTCTCGCCATGATACTGGTCAACAGTTTCCAGCTGCTGTATGTGGCGGACGCTCTGTGGAACGAGGTAACAGAAACAAAGATCATGCTTTAAATTCTTCTGTCATTATTCAATTATGATTTCCCCCCTGCAGATATTTCAAAAGTGGCGCACCAGAGAGATTTGTAGCTATTATTTTCTTATTTTTGTTTTACTTTATAAACTGGTAAGTTATCAATCTGATCCGTCAACCCTAAAAGTGCACTGTACTGCCCTCTTTCTTTACTCTAGGTACCGCTATAACCTATGGCTACCATCTTGATTTTTTAACATGTATGTTGTTGTTTTTTGTATTGTAGGACTCTGATTGTATTAACTTGTTATTTTGCATTTAAAATCCATTGTTTTTAGGGTTACTTTACAACAGTGGCGATTTTAAACCAATAACACGTGCAGGGGCCAGATTGTTTATGAAAGAGGCACATTGAGTGGAAAAAGGAGACAAAGACAGTGTTCAAGATTTCAACACTTGAAACACTCTGTTCAGTATAAAATACTTATCACAAATTGTATTCTTCTTTTGGAGGGGGGCCACAGGGGGGTCCAAGCTCAATGTTAAAGAGGCACCGGCCCCTGTTAGCCTCCCCTTAGTAACCCCCATGCTTTACAACATCTGTCCAGGGACGACAGATGAAAAATAACCTCTTGGCTAACTCTGTCGCATCTACAGAAATGTCTATTTAGGTGCACTGACCCTGTCAGAAAAACAAATGAAATAACAGATCAAATAACCCTCATGCCATGAACTGTTGTGTTTAAACAGGAGGCCGTGTTGACCACCATGGACATAGTGCATGATGGTTTTGGCTTCATGCTGGTGTTCGGGGACCTGGCCTGGGTCCCCTTCACGTACGGCATGCAGGCGGCCTTCCTGGTGGTGCACCCCCAGGCCCTCAGCTCACTGGGAGCAGCAGCCATTATAGCACTGAATGGTAATCATGTTTGCTCGCTTCTTTATCAGGCTGTTTTATTCATGGAAAAATATGGTGATGTTAACATTTGTCTCTTTGTCACAAGGTGTTGGATATTATGTCTTCAGAAAATCCAACTCACAGAAGAACCAGTTCAGACGAGACCCTACACATCCAAGTGTCGCAAGTCAGTCCTTTTTATAAACATAAAACAAAAGACAAATGATCCAACTTGTCTTTCACAACTTAATTATTTGTATGTCTCTCAACTCGTGCTCTAAATACCTTTGGGTATGATCTCTAAAGTGATTTGTTCTTCTAGATATCTAAATATTGACGCGTTTCTTCGCAGGATTGGAGACCATCGCCACAGCAACAGGGAAGCGGCTGCTGGTGTCTGGCTGGTGGGGTCTCGTTCGTCATCCCAATTACCTCGGGGACCTCCTCATGGCCCTCGCCTGGTCCCTGCCATGTGGTAAGACATCTTTGAAGCCTGTGCAAGGCTCTTATTGCATGCAGGCCACAATGACACGGCACAATCTCTTTGAGTCTTCGTTAGGGAGAAGAAATGATGAGAGAATTTCAGACTGGTGATTTATCGTATCCAGATGGATTTATTGCTAGAAATGTAATGTGTGCATGCACCAATGTGTATATTAGGGCTGTGCAAAACAGTGTTTTAATATATCGTCATTGCGATGTGAAACGTGTGATTTAAAAACAGCATTTTGAAATGTAACATCTTACTTTTAATTGGTGCCTTTTGTGTACAGTTTATGGCTTGATCAAGGAAAGAATATAAAAAATGATTTCCCTAATTGTTAGTATCCTAAATTCCTAAAGTAACTGTTGTATTTTAGCTGTTTAAAATCTGTCTATATTTAACAAGTTAAATCGATATTGCTATTTTTGACAACCTAGGTTTCTGTGGGTTTATCCCTTCCCCATTAAAAATAATGATGTGATCCATTGTTGCTTTGAAAATATCAATTTATAATTGCTTTAAAGCAGGAACTACATGACAAAAAAGGGGAACAAAATTAAGAATCTGATATTCTTTCTATGCCAACCTTCAGTTTCTGACATTTCACGATATTCAGTGCCTTTTTAAGACATTTCAGCAGCAACCACAAATGTATCTTATTTCCTTCCTTGCCTTATTAGATAATTACACCCTGTTTGTGAGGGATGCAGAAGCCATAGAGGCAGCAACAATGTGTTCTCTTTGTTCCTCCGTAAGCTGCCTTATGTTCCCTTGAAAACTCACTTCCTCTTCTGGCTGCTGTCAGACTTTTGTCACAGCTGACACATTCTGCTCATCGGTATTCAAACTCTATATGACTCACTTGTGTAGCTGCTTTTGTAATTGAGATGTACTGTAGTGTCTGCCTTGAATGCTGCTGTAAGAAAGTCACATACTGCTAAACTATACAATCAAAAAGAAATCATGACGGCGTATTCCAGACGTATGAAAGTGGAACAGTGGTCACATCCAGACCCTGACTGAAGGACAAAAAGGTGTTATTCTGAAAAACTCAAATGAGCATTTAGGAGAATAAACACTTGGAGCTTAATCAAACTTGTATTCAGTTCAGGGCTCTTGACAGATTGAAAAGGAAATGTTCAGCTATTTTCAGAGGAGGATGCACACTTGATTACATCTTCTCTGATGCCATTCACATCACGAACAATGATATTATTAGTGGAAAAAGGTGTCATTATCTATTTAAATGAATACAGTCCTCTGTGAATTATATAGGGTATAGTTTCACTTTGTCATTGTTAGTTTCCTCTTGCTAACATTTCATGTGTTCTCGTCTTTTCTTTAGGATTCTCACATCTCCTGCCTTACTTTTATGTCATATATTTCGCCGTGTTGCTGATTCACCGAGAGGACCGTGATGAGAGACAGTGCAGGGCCAAATACGGACTAGCGTGGGACACATACTGTCAACGTGTCCCCTACAGGATCTTCCCTTATGTCTACTAAACGGCAGAGCAGATGGCTGGAACAGGACCAAAACTGTCTCACAACATCCTTCAAGTCCACATAGCAATAATCTGAAATGTGAATCCATTTTCACTTTCATAGACCACAAATAATATCTGGTGCTTTTGCAGGTTTAAATACGAAATGATGTTCACTGGATCACTATTTTCTAAGTTGTTGAATATTGATTTTGAAAGCTCATAGGAGTCTGATAACGGTTAATCCGTACATCCAAACACAGCACAGGCCTTGGGATTCTTTCTCATAAAAATGAGATAAGAAAATGAGTTTTTGTAAACATGAGAAAATAAAATACATTTTTAATTGGAAAATACAACCCTAGAAAAATGACAGATGAAATGCAATTCCATAAAAACATTAGTGCCTTATTTCAATAAAAGGCATTTTTATCATGCTTGTTTTTTTACAATGTCTACTTTTTTTGAAAGCGTGTTTGTAAAATTCATTTAAAAAATAAATTCTCATCATTTCATTCACCTCGCAGACTGTGAATGTCCGGGAAAGCGCTCCGGGGGGCTGAAATGTTTGTATGACTATTTATACGTTTGCCTTTTTGAGTCTGTGCAGATGGCTGCTAACAGCTATGTGAGTTCGTAATAACCTTTCCAACCTGTTATCATCATCCTGCTTAAATGGCTTCTCTCTCCCGTGTTCAAACCTTAATGGCAAACGTTCTCCGAGCCGCTGGGCTTTATGTGTCAGGCTTCAGCTTTCAATTTGCTCTGTTCCCTAATTACTAGTCTCTGAGAGAACAATACGTATATGGGCTGCATTAGTAACTGCTGTCAGAGGCTCCTTAGAAAAGGCCTCAATAATCATTAACGCCGTGCTCCTACTTGAAGCGTTGAATAAGAGCAGGTTCATTCACTGTGTGGGAGGGTATTTTGAATGGACTGCTGCCTCACCTTGAGGAAAGTTCTTTGAATAGGTGGTTACTGAGAAGTACATCTTCCATAATATATAAACGCCAGCAACTTGGCATTTTAATGATGGAGATTGCCTGTTTTTACCTTTTTTTAAACAGATTTAGACCTCTAATTTGTTGCAAAAGACCCCCAATTTGTTTGCATATAATCCCTTTTTCAATTATAACCCTGTGCATATACACTGCAAATAATATTTGTCACATTGCAGTGAGGTGTCCGCATACGTAAGAAAGAGCCCTCCACTAATGCATATACTAATACCTTATATTCACCCTTTAAGCCCATTAACAGTGCAGTTGGCCCCTAGCTTTGTTTACACAGCACTCAAGCTATTTGTGTTGTTTTTCATGTTACTTAGTGCTAATTATGTGCTTGTATAATGCTGCCAGCCAGTGCCTTCATGGTGGCTGGATTCATGATGAAATAACTAACAATATTCTCAGGTTGTACTCTAGGTGTGTGTACTGTTTGTATATTTATTTTCCCCAATGTTGTTTATTATACTGCTCTTGTATTATGTGGTACCTAGCAGATAATAACGCATATTCCAATTGTTACATTTGATGGTGCTGAAATCAATGAAGGGAAGTAAACAAATGGCTACTTTTACTAAACTATTATACACATTTGAGGTATTGTGCTTTGCTAAATTTGAAGTTGCATCTGTTTCAGAGTCAAAATATAAGTCACATAAAGGAAACGTGAAATGGACAAGATAAGAAAAGGGATGTATAAACAGCAGAGAAGAAGCTGCGAGTCTGCAGCTGCAGGTAGGCACAGTTCAAGAGAGATGTTCATTCAAGTACTCACTGACATAAAGGGGTGTGGGATGTGTGGTCTCACCCTGGGTGGGGCTAGCAGTTTGTGAACAGCACGACAATGCAATATTAAAAAATGACTGAAATTAAAAGTGATATCTCTGTTCATTTATCACTGGTTTAATTCACCATCTATTAACCACTCTTAATCAAACACACAGATGGTGGGTCCGGCATGCTAAATGTTATGCTAAATGCTCAGCATTCACTCGGGAGCCTTCAATGAGGCCTTTCTGATGTTTGTATCGGTTGAGGTCATTGTGAAATTGAAACTGGGATTGGTTATAGTGGGACAGAGAAGCTAAGTGGACTGTATATTTAATGCAATGAAAATGAACAGCAGGGAAGTTGAAGCGGGAGCAGAGGAGGACTGTTGGTACACAAGTCTCTAATTCGGACATGTGAGTACAACAATCCTAATTGTCAGGGTTGCAAATGTTGCCATAACACGTTTTGTAAGAACTTGGCATTTAAAACGTTTATCTGGGTTGTGTGTTTTGGTTTATTGATTAATTGTTAATTGTTCCGCTGTAGATTCTAAAGGAACTGCATTTTGAATGTGACTTCATAGCACTTGTTGCACCTGCCGTGGTGTCATAGCTATCCTTTTGTGTTATTGGACTTTATTGTCTTTTTTGTTTCAAAATACAAAGTATTGCATACTGTGAGACATTTTTATAAAATAAATGTTACTTTACATATCAGTAAAACATGATGCATTGACATATAATACATCTGATCTGAATCTGATAGATTGGTTTCAGTAATAATAGTAAAACAATGTAACAGGAATAAAATCCTCCAAGTTTTTATTGATCAATATACAATAGTTTGTCAACAGGAGCAAAATAAGACACTGTCATGGTCTTTACTGAGAGCAAAAGGAGCTCAGCGATACCTCAGATATAAACCCCCCATTCAAATATGTTCTGATTTGATCTTATCACGATATCTTAAATTGAGTTGCAAGACCATTACAATAGTTTTTAAATCATCTTGGCAAACATTTCAGGAGTTCGATCATGTATTAACAACTTCAACTTGTCTTAACAAAAGACACCAGCGTGCCTACAGACACTTTAGTTTATAAATGGTGTGCTGATTTAGTTCTTAGTTTAAGGATAAACACATTTTAAAGGACGTTTTTTGTGATTGGTTTTAGAAAGTAATTTGCACATTATTGACAAATACAATGTCAAGCTTTGTAAAAAATAAGGCAAGTCATTGATTTTTTTTCTAGTTACAGATAGAAGAGATGGGTTTTTATAGAAATGAGACAACATCTGAGTCACTGTCACAGGTTTTTGTCTGTACAGACGATCCGCTGTTAAATAAAAACACAAGTGTGAACAGGTTTGACATATCCTTGGACACAGCAGCAAGCACATCGGCTCCTTTATTTTAGGAATCAAAAAAACAAAACGCAACAGCATGTCAATACATGTAAATAGACTTTGTGTAAATGTAATAACCAGATTTGATTTGTGAATAAGGTGGTCATTTTCCATTTTCCCTTTTCCCATTCTCACCCTTCAATAGCCATGTCAAAATACACTTATTTAACGAAATCAATTCCTGAAATGGTGCTTTCTGCCTCTGAAATGTTGCCGTTATACACTGTATGTTCTTCTGTACGCATGTCTGAACATCCATAATAGTATGCAACATCCCGGAGTGTCTTGCATAATAATGAATAGACAACATGTGTGTGTCTGCATGCATGCAACTCTGCCTTGTGCGTGCACTTGCCAATTGTATGCCAATCGTGACGTTTCAGCTCCATCAGTTGTAGCCAGTTTCCATGGTAACACCTCTCTGAGAGCACAGACGTAGGAGGGAAGGGAAAGGCGCTGAGACAATTATGGTGGTGGAGGGTGCTGGAAAAAGGAAGAGCCCGGGATTGAGAGTGTGAAACGGTGCGAACCGTGGGAGGAGGCAAGACGGGAAGCAGATGCATGTGTTGCGTGTGTGTGTTGCTGTGTGTATCCTGGGAGAAGCAGGTGTCATGCATAGAAAAAAAAGGGGATTGTGGTCGTCATGACTACATATATGAACCTGTTACATATGCATCGGATGGAATATGAATTAAAAAGAGACAGAAAAGAAATGCTCCCAGGCATGTGAACTTGAATTGTTTTCTGTGTGTTTAGAGTGAGAGCCTCCGAGTGAGTCAACAGGAATTTCTAATACAATTTAGTTTCCATGGTGACAGCAAATGGACAGGGAATGATATGTCCTTTTCCAACAGAGGGAAAACGCCATTGGTGTTGCTCTGTCTGAATCATTGTTTAGACCTGGCAAACATTACAGACCCGACAAATGACTCAACTGCTAACTACCTGCTGCCTCTCCTTTCATCCATTTCAATGCAGAATAAAGAAAACTGCCCTGCACAAAAGTGTCAAAAATGCTAAATGTTATAAAGCTGCAGTGTTCATTTCATCAGTAATCTCTTTCTGTGGAGATATACATGTTCTTTTGTGTCAAATTACTTTTGTTATCCAAACCAATAGCTATCCAGAGCTCTATAATTGGATGTTCTGTACAGTATTCTTGTGATGCAGACATTAATGAAAGGCTCTCATCCTCAATTTGTCGCCTCTCTACTAGAAGCTCTTTTTACATCAGCAAACTGTTCATGGAATTCAGTTATTTTGGTGCTTTTTAAGAGCTTGTGCGAATGTCTCTGAAACCACTTCTGAATGCAGCTGTTTTCGACAGCTTTTGATGTGGCCCTTTGTGTGCTATCCTCCGTCTAATGCACCACTCAGTATTCTCGCTTTCGAACAAGCCTCATCATCCTCAGAGTTATATTTCTCTCTTCCAGTTCATCTCTGGTGTTGGCAGAACAGCACGTCTGCAAAACTCCGCACAGATGGCCAAAAGACACTGACCGTCAGCAGACAGGAAGTAAGAAACTTGGAGATGATCTTTTTTTGGCAACTGTTTTATTAGAATACGGCATGAGAATCGCTTTATTAACTGTACGTCATAGTGTAACCTAATAAATATAAAATAATCCACCAAATTCACTGTAGCGTACATTGATGACAAATGTATAAAAGACGGATACAAATACATATACTCAAATACAATTTTCTAAAATGCTTTGTTTAGAGCAACTACATAATGACATTCAACCAAGCGGCAGTTCTCATGTTGTCCTCGTGTTACTGTGCTTTAATAGTGATTGTCCAGACTCCATACACTCATATTGTTGGCAGAGTGTTGATACTGTGCAAAAACGCTCACAGAAGATTATTAAAGTTGCTGCAGTTTGGTTGAAATTCTCAAAAGAGTTGTTCTTTTAAAACCCTTCATTTGTTCCAAAGTGACATAAAAACAGACTGTGATCGACACAGGACTTGTTTGTGGTGAAGCTCTACCACACAGATTTCTTAATTAGTGTCATATCATTTAATCTGTAAGAAGCATTCACTACAGAGGACATTTTAATATTGTTTTGAAAGCATTATTTTTTAAAACATTGTTTAATTTGGAATCAACTTCGTATTTAAAAGACAAGACTGAGGATATTATATAAGATAAGAAGGATGTTTGGTGCGTCAGGGTCCTGCTGCAAATAAAGTCAATGGTAAATACTCACTAGTGCAGCAATGTGTATCAATCCCCTGCTGAAAATAGGCCCCATGAAATGCTCCATTTCACATTTCTTTGAGTGACATTTTCTGAAAACAATAGTACCAAGCTTGGAAATGATTTACCCTTTAAGATTAAATAAGATATTTTTAACCTCTTTCACACTTTAGGAACACATTTTGGGGCTGAGGTCCACAGACAGAATAGGGGAGTCGAAACGAAATACACATTGGTTTAAGTCTTCTCATAGGATTTATTGACACCAACTAACTTATAAATATGCCAGCCTTATTCTATCTCTGCTTCCAATTGAAATGTAGTTCAACCTGTCATAGGCTAACATACACACAATTTGAAAATGATTTATGTACATATAATAATGACTTAACTGTGATCTGTATTTAGGGTTGAAAGAACATCCTGAATATTAGTGATACTAAAACTTGCATCAATGAATTGTTGCCACCATTTACTACGTGTCGGGCGTATGACAAACACAGTTTGTTCTCAGGGTCCAGTATCTTCTGTATTTTCTACTGATGTTTAAAATCACACATTTGAACCATCACTTATCTACTCACAGATCAAACTAATGAACACATGATAACAAAGGCTAGTTGAGGAAAGGCTTTACTGTTTACGAATCTCCATCATTAGCAGCATGTCACTTCTGTCTGTATGATTGCAGACGTGATGAGAGGACATCACTGCCTTTACACTTCTGAGAAAAACGGAAACATTGTCATAGGCATTAATTGTCTCGTCTGCCGCTTGTATCCCACTCGCCGTTATTACATACATAAATAACACTGCATGGAAATGTCTTCTCAATCCAATCACATTGCTTGTTTGCTGTTTTTCATTGCTTCTTGTACATGAGATTTCTACATTCTACCTCACATCAGAGTACATTTGCTGTGCTAAAAACGACAATAGTATAGATGCTGATAAGTTAGAATAAACTGGAAAAAGGTCACTTAAAAAAAACAAACCACAACAGATCTACATGTTTTTTAAATGTTCATCAATTAAAAAACATTGTGCCAAAATGAAATGTGTGTTACAGAAAGTGAAAATAGAGAACAGAACTTGACAGTGCCTTAGCATGTAGTTGAAAAAGCCACACTATTAGTTTCCTTTCACTCGCCCCAATTGATTTGGCACAATGTTTTTTTCAGATATATGTTTTGGCATTAAATGTCTGAGCACGAAGCTCTTTGGAAAGCATGAACCTGTAGCTAAAATACATCCCTACATGTATGGACATACCTATTATGAAATGCACATCACAAGCACTGACCCTCGCGGTCAAAGTTATAATTATTCCTCGTTGTTTTAGATACAGTGTGACATTTGACTTTTGGTAGGGGGTGGCGTCAAGGAGATGTTGTGTTGGTTCATCTCCATTCCCCTGCCAGCCGTGTCAATTGCTTACAGTGCTTTAAAGTCCTCCTATACACTTGAACCTGTTTCTTACAGTTATATGCACCTCTAACACAATCAAAGCAGTGGTTTGATAATACAGATGTCTCTCATCTTAAGCACATGTAATCTTACTAAAACAACCCTGCTCTTAGTACATTTTCAAAGTCAAAGAATACAGACATGTTATTTCGTTTTCCAGCCCCTAAGTGTTTGGAGATTCACAGTGAGTTGAGCGACTGGATCAGTAAGAGCAGCATGGGAAAACTCCAGCCCTTCAGAGATGTACTGTTGATTCGTATAATGGTTCAAAGGCAACACACCTGACGCGTCCTCTTTCTGTTTTGTTTCAGTCCTTTCAAACTTTGTCCAGTCGTCTGACAGCATGGTCTGGGTCAAAGTGATATAATGGAGTCCTTTACATTCAAATGATCACTCAGATAAGTCTTCTTGTGTTTGTCCAATGTTAAACTGTTGACAACTCAAGCCAGTGTCGGGAAAGATACATGGAGAGAGGAAGAGTTAATGTCTCCATTTGTTCCTCTGAGTCTTTCTTACTGATACGTCCTTTTATTTCTCCAGATATCCTGTCTGCTAGAAGCTGATCAAGGAGTAGACCATACTTCAGCAGGAAAAAGTCCACGGCAATAGATGGAAAATACGGAGAAAACTGTAATTGCGCTTCTCTTTTGCAACTAAGGTCACAGAACATTGCAAGAAAATCTGAAAGCCATCACTGAAACCTAATCAAGCATCTGTGAATTGAGAAGATTGTGAATTTGTACTGACCTGTAGAGATAATAGAAGAAAGAGAGCAGATAAAAGCCTAGCTTACACCAGGACTCCTTCTGGCAGTAATTGAGAATGTCGGCGTTCATCACACTGACAGGATCATACATGACCACTGAGCCGTCAGCTGGCCGATGAAGAAACCTGGAAAAAAGAGAGACTTTTGGCTCACGCGCGCACCAGATATACAAAAGCATGTCAGACATATGTTATGGGACCTTACCTCCAGAGATGGTAGAAGAGAAGTGGGACATTTAGGCCAAGTGTGACCCACTCTGCAGCACACATGAACATCAAGCAGAAGAGCCCGTGGATGGAGTACTCCGGTACCACCAACTAACCAGAGCAGGCACAGGGAGGCAGGTTAGATAGGTCTGCGTAACATAACACTCATGAGTAATCGCTCTTCAACAACTGCGGGGAAAACACTGAAAAATGCATGGGCTAGATGTTGGATACACTCGATAAAACCAGAATCACACTGCAAGGCAAAGACTTTCACACAGAAAGTGTAAATGTTACAAATAACTTACTGTTACGGATGCAAATATAGTAAAAGACTGGATAAAATATAGTTTCACGTACATGTTCACTGCTTTTGAGAGGTACGTAGAAATCATAGGCTCGATAAAAGAAGTGGACATAGCCTAAGGGTCTGAATAGTGAAACCAATGCATATCTGCCAGAAACCTGTATTTTATTTACATCGCTTCTGGCTCCTAACAAAACAATTTGATCGATTGGCAGAAATGGGTCAAGACCCATTGGTAACCCTGGATTATCGAAAATGTGGGAACAACTGGAGGCAGACTCACTGCTGGATGACCTCGTCTAGTTTTGTAAAATGAGGCCACAAACCAATGGATGACATCACGGTCAACTTTTTAAAAACTATTTATTGACAAACCAGTTGCTGACTTGGTCTGCTGTTTGGTTGATGTTTATTACAGCTTCTGCAAACAATGAATTTTAAATTGGCATCATTCTTTTTGTTTTAAACAACAACCTTTAACTGCTCCAATCAATTGTTACCACTCTTATTGGCAATATTGTTGATGGGACACAACTTATTGGTTAATAAAGGAATAACCCTCAAGGCTGGGTTGGCTTGAACCCTGAGATTAACCCTGAGACTGAATAAAGAAGTAAAAACTACATGTCAAAATACAAAACAAAAATCTAAAAGTCAATTTTGAATATGTAATGTGTAAATCTTTTCAAATGGTTTCTCTCTGCAACAGTTAAAGACTATCGTTATAAATAACATTTCTCGTATAGACTATAATTAACACACGTGTCCACTCATTTCTTTTTCAATGATATAGTAGTGGAGTGGGTATATATTTGTGACACATAAGCTCCCTTCAGTGCAACTCTGTGGCAAAACAATATCATTGTAAGTAGTTCCAACTCTTCTCATTATTGAAGAGTTGTAGTTGATCCTACAAGTATGTTCTGTCTAACCAAACTTATTTGCTTTGAACTTTAAAAGCTTTATTGAGTTGAACCAACTTAATATTAATTGAAAAGTTGTGGTGGTATTAAATGATAAAATGACTTTATATAAGCTATTATAATTTATTTATGTAATTCCATAATCCTCAAAAATGTCCATACAAATTATTACCTCAATTATTTTGAGAATCATTTCAATAAGTCAAAAATAAATAAAACATTTCAGTTCCACTTTTTTTACTGCACTTATGTTTAGAAAAGTTGTTATTTTAACACATTCATGTATTCTTTATGTTTTAAGCATTATCTACTAACCCCAGTGTATCCCATGACTAACTCTTAATTCAAATCATTAAAAAAACGATTTTCACACAATTGAAATGCATTATGGTTCAAATTGTGATTCTGAATTTATGAGATTAAACTATACTTTGTTTAAATGTATGTGGATTACTACCATTAGCATGCTACCATCTCTAATACATCAAACTTTACTGTTCTATTTTTTAATGATTAGTTGAGCTTATTTAAAACTCAACACATAAATTGTCAAAATGGCCTCCACAGCAAGTCACATTTATTTTCAGGGACATCAAGTTCTCTTTTTGAATGCCTTGAAATGGAAACAGAAATCCATCACAACACACAGAACCTTGACGGTGTAACTGAATGTCCAGTTACAGTTATGTCCATGTACAGAAAAGCTACATGTGACATTAATCAGAGTGCGTCATGGTCCTCACAATAGCTAGAAAGTCAAATGGTCATGCGTGAAGCCCCTCTGTTTTAGTCATCCACCAGCAGCAAAACAAAAACATACAAGAAAAAAGAAGTACAAAACGATTACTCACTCTGCGGAGCAGGTTGCAGATTCTTTCAATGTTGAGAATCCTTTCCCTCTGCAAATGTAAGGAACGTCTGGTTAATGGTCTGCATATTTCTTCATCCTACCTACTTCTTGTATCTCCCATGAAAATCTCCAGGCAGAGATAACACATGCTTTTGTTTAAAGCTGACAATTGTTGACATATTTCACTGACGCATCAACAATATGCAAAAGCTAGATCTGATGAGAGCTTTCAAACACAAAGAGAATCCTGCCTAAATGTCAGTGCTCTGGCTATGATTACAGATATGGCTGGAAAATACATATAATGAATAATAACTTACTGCCAAAACAACGTAATTTTCCATTTCAAATTCTTAAGTTGCTTTCCATTATATAATGAAAAAAAATCCCCTTGCAACTAAGCGAAAAACGTAATTATGGGTTGTCGAGAAAGACCATTTTATGGATATTTTCCATCAACACATAAAGAACATCAGCCATTTTCAGTAGAGGTCACATGTTCTTGTCTCCTGAGAGCTGTGAGAGAGCTCAGTGATCATTTTCTCCAAATGAAAGCCATTTATCTTCCATAGCCAGCACCTAGGGGCCTCAACGCTGATCTTTTATTTGGGTGTTTATTCATTAGCTAGGCAAATGAGATGTTGTGCTGTAATTCATCAATCTACATTATTCTCTGATTGGTATTGACCAAAGAAAAGAACCAATATTCTAGGTAATTACCAGATGGATCTTTTATTTGTTTTGCTTCATTCACTCTGTGATTGGATAAGCAGCATTGCTATGCTATAGATAGCTTCAGCTGGAAAGACTCTCTTACTCATGTTGGGACATATTTAAGACATCTGTCTAAGTTACAGGATGTTGGCTTCCAGAATGGAGGCTGTGTGATGTCGATTCCCTTTGGCCCGAGGCACAGACTGCACCTTCTCTCAAACTGTGGACATGAATTCAAACTCCCTCGGTGACCTGAAAGTAGATTCTGCCCTGAATCCACAACATCCAGCGTGCAAGACCGACGCCGGCTCTCCAGCGTCACTGTCCATTTGCAGATGTTGGTTTTTGTCAATTTCTTATTGTGTGCTTTGTCCTTCAATGACACTTTGAAATGTAAAGACCACAACGATGGACTGATGTGTAAAGTTAGCTCCTTTCTTTATGAAAGTAATTGTTTCTTAATTTCCATGAATGTACTACGTGCCTCTTCAATTTGCCCCCGAGACAAAGTGTTTAGAATTTAATTTGACGTGCCGGCTAAATTATTTGACATGTTATGGTTAGTAATCGCACTTACAAATTATTGTCCTCCTGTATGTGTTTAGATTTCCAACTTGGAAACTGCCCTAATTAGTTACAGGTCATAACTGCACTATGCATTTCGTTATTGTTGCAATAAGCGAAACACGACTTTAGACATGAATCAAACGCATTGGGGACATTTCACAGTGTGCATAACAAGTCAAAGAAATAAACGGCAAAGAGAGTAGTCAAGAACAGAGAATAATACGTACTCTATTTAAGTGGCAGGAGAGAACAATATAATTGATTCAACTGGTTCCACCAATAAAGAAGGCTTTAAATGAAGGAAAGGTCAAGGGCTTGACTTTTGTAATGTGCTATTTAATGGAGAGGTAAAATACTGCAGCAATTTGGCAAGCTCTTTTCAAAGGCTTAGCCAGAAGGAATAATACTACGTTTCAGTCCCTCCTCTGTCAAGCAGCCAAACACTTTGTCTCTCTTTTATACTGCAACTGTGATGGAAGGCTTTGCACAGGAACCTGATGAGGAAACATGTGTTGGTTAGTCTGTTGTGTTCATTTGGAATGTCACACGTCTTTTTCACAGACGGCAGCAGTTGAGTTACGACAATTCTTCACTCAAATCAGAAATAATTGCTGTTTATTTTCCGAAGCTGTTGCCAGGTATGTTTTCTTCTGTTTGTGCAGTTTATTGAATCTGGTAGCAGCGGAACACACCAGCAGTTTATATTCTATCTGAACACATCTCACATGGTGACATGTACAGTTGTTGATGAAATGGGCCCCTCCCCCAGCACCTCTTTCCCCCTCTCTCTGAAACCAGAGCCCGGTCTGTTCTGATTGGTTAGCTGGTCTGCTCTGTTGTGATTGGTCAACCGCTTAGAGATGTCCCTCCCTTAGTTTATCACGTACAATGGTGGATTATAGCCAATAGAAGAGTTACCTAGTGATCTCACTATGTTACGAAAATCAACAAAGGAGTCCAATGGGGGCGTTTCAGGCAGAGGTTTGAGTGTGGGAGAGAAACTCCCTCTGGAGGGAACTTTGGGATGTTAGCCTTTGCAGACCATTTACATGCACACAAACCACACACTACAGGAAAGGGAAAACCCCAACCTGTCCTCTAATGATTTATATTAGTCAGAAATAACACATCTACTCCTTAACATCAGTATTTGGACAGCTTCTGTTTTCAGTTGCATTATATTTTGTACAGGTGTTGCAGTTATTGTGTCCACCCCCCTGTAGCTGGCGGCGTGCCTCCACACCCCCGGTCTGCTTTCACAGTGTCCTCTCCCACTCCTCATCACTCTCACGCTGCAGTTCAGATGCAGGTTCACATGATTGCTGGAACATTAGCTAACTTGTGAAAAAGACATTCACAGCTGCTGTTAACTTGCTAAATGAATAATGGCAGTCGTTCTTGACTCACGGTGCTGATATTGTCTGTTCTTGCAAAGGAATGAGACAGAGACTTTCAGATGTGACTTTTTAGTTTGTGTTACAGTGAGGGAAACCAAGTATATGCGCTTATTTGAGTATTTCATTGTGTGAACAGCAGCTTTATTTTCCTTGCTCTTTTTTGTATTTAAAGAAGGTTGATTGTCTCAATCTGCATACAAACAAGTTTTCCTTGAAAACAAACATTTAAAGGACTAACTGCAGCTGAATAAAACATTTGAAAGATTTCATTCCAAAATCACAAAACTGCATTTATATAAAGGGGTGCTTGCTACTTTAGGATAATAGAGGGGTAATCTGTAAAAACGTAGAGTCTGTGTGTTTTAAGGAGGTTTTGATCTCTGCTTTGGACATTTTTAATATTGGCTGATAGATTAAAGGTCAAATGCAACATTTTGGGGGTAAAACCCTGGATTTGTTCGCAGCATTTATGTGTAGTTCAGTAAAGGTTCTTCTTGGAAAGGAAAAGGTGGGATTCCTGTGTGCACACAAGGGTTTGATCAGCTTGAAAGAAGTGAAGCAGCATGGTTCTTACCGCTCTGGTGGGATTGCTCTGATCAATGGGGTTTTTGAAGTCTGTGCCGAGCTCATCAAATGCAATGATCTGGAAAAAAACAGACGTGTTAGTTGTTTTTTTTTCAGTGGGTTTCCTTCAGGGCACTAATGAATGCACATTCTGTAACTGTATATCAAATAGAGGCAAAGTTGGTGTCTTTTCAACAGCACGCTCTCGAGAAATATTCCTGTCTCAGCCTGTTGTTCAACACGTAGCTCTCTCTGTTCTGCACACCCACTGCTTCTGGTGCAGCTGCAGCCACATCGCACACTTTGCTCGATTGAATGCTTGATTGTAAGAGCTCATGTGTCATTATGAAGTCCCCCAAGGAGCTAGAATTACCCCTTTTTCCTGTTTTTCATCTAAAATAGTAATAATAATAATAAACCAGTGTATATTGATAAAGTATGAACGCTTTGTTCACATTGGAAATTATGTGAGAATACCCGGACATGGACAGCTGTGAAGGGAAAAGTATCTTGTATTTATCAATGATCTGAAATCACTTCATATTGAAAAAATTGTTGTATTTGAAATATAAAACTCTGAGTATGTAGGAGAATAAATAACCATATATGGAATTGAGGGTCACTGTAGAGAAAATAACGTAATGGTTCATATATGTATCCATCATTCCCCCTGCTCCCTGTGTGGGAGTATGAAGGATAATTGTTCCAGCTCTCTCTGATTAATGGCTCCATAAAAATACTAATACGTCTTGGTGTAAAGGCCACCCGCTGTGCTTATCATCAGTGGAGCCTTTAAACAGTGGAGCTTATCTTTGCCGGCTCATTGAGAAGCTATAAAAGCAGACATTATTCACAGATAAGAGAGCGTCTGATTCGCTGATCAACAAAGACAGATCTGGGTTAAAATAGAAGAAAGCCCTGCTGGTAATTTCCCCATACAAGTCTATAGGGCTCTCCCTGGTCTTCCTTCACACTGTTGTAAACAGATGCAGTTTCCATGGCGACACGGTGAGCCCCTCAGTGGGCTCCATGGTTACTATAGCAGTGAACACACGTTCTGATTGGTTGAGAGCCACGTAGATTTGGGGTGCTGGACCAGTGGGTAGAGGCGGACTGGGGGAAGGGGTGGACATCATCATACTTTGATAAGCGTTTCGATCACATGGTTGAACGCTGAGCCAGACCTCTCTCTCACACAGACACACTGCCTGACTCACATGGAGTCTCACCCACTTAGTCAATTGGTACGTCCGTCATTTCAAGTCTAATGTTCATAATGATGTATTTCACATTATTCCTGCCTCCGTGGGTTTGAATGCTGAAAGGTGGCAGATTAAAGCTTCAAGTATTTGTTCAGCCTGCCCTTGAGTAAACGAGCAAACTGAGTGCAACGGTGTACGGCCATATCTGTGCAAATTTCACTCAAAATGCCGCCGGCAGAGAGATTCACAGCAGCCTGGCACTGAGATGTGTGATTATTGAGGTTTGCTTTCTCCCTGTACTCATTTGCTGCAGTTTGCTGAAGCCTGGACGTCTTGTTTGAGGAACTGTTTGTCAGTTCTCTGGGATGACAGGTCGCCTACTGTAGAGGGGTGTCAGACGAGCTCCAGGTAATTATACTGTTGATCAACCAGCATGTTACTGTACGGAAATAGGTGAAGGAATTCAGACTGAACACAATGTTTTTCAACTCCTGCAACTCTCTGGTCTATTTCAACTAATTATGTATTTCCAGTTTCATGTAGGTGTTGAAATTGAAGGGATAAAGTGGCATTTGTTGACTTCGAAGAGGCAATTTGAAATGTCAGTCAAATATAAGGTACAATTACACTGAGATTGGGAACATTTATGCATGCCATTACTGTGCCTCCTGAGTACCTGAGTGAGGTGTGTGTGTATGTGAGGTGTGTGTGTATGTGAGGTGTGTGTGTATGCCCGTTGGTGTTGTACAACCTTGTGTAGGCGGATGTGTTTGTCTGCCTGCGTGGGAGGAAGCGTTAACAGACCATACATTTCTGCTTCCAGTGCTACTCACCTGCCATATGACGAAGAAGATGAGGGCAGCGCACAGCACCAAGGTGAGCATGTAGCAGAAGGCCGCAAAGGTGAATGCCATGGCTGAGCCCGCCATCCTGAAGACGAGATGGGTCGAGGAAGAGGATTTCTCCCCTGCTCTCTTTCTCTCTGTGGCTACTGCCTCCCTCTTAGGTAGAGGTTATTGTCTGTCTCCCCCTCTGCTGTCTAAGTAGGTAGAGCACTCAGTCACAATCAATACCCAGCAGTCACGTCTTTGTCTCTTTTTGTATATCTGACAGCAGGGCGACCCCTTTGATTTAGGAAGCACTTATAAGTCTGTTAGCAGCCAGTTGTCTCTAGTTGCTCCTTTTTCTTTAGTCTCTGACAGGCAAAATGTCTGTCTCCTCCTCCTCCTCCATCTTCATGTACGTTCTCTCTAGACAGAGCCTTCACATTTTCTCCTCACAGTAACATACGCAACAAAGTGTGTGAGTGACAGGCTGACCACGGGATTCTCATCGATACTAAGCACAGCGCTGCGTTTTATTATTATTGATTATAGTCTCGGATGGTTATGGCTTGTGACGGTTCAGCAGTTAGTCGTATGGCTTTCACTTCATCTGTTGCTCTAAATCAAGAACACCATTAATGACGCATTTGATCCAGTTGTAAACAACCAGAGGTGTGTTGTCTGTGAGTTATAGTTTACAGAGACAGCCTCCTAAGTATTACTTATTGTATTACTACATTTATTGGAACATGAATCTGCAAATGCACTTTAGACAGTTATATTCTCACAAAGCTAATTACTGGTGATTCTTCTATTAAATACTATAATATAATAAAAAGAATGAAGCCGTACACATTGGAATTTCAAATGAAATAACTATTTAACATTACAAAGCCAAACACACACATCAAAGAGACTTTGAATTACAAAATTAGAGTATTATATGGACTGTAGTTCTATTAAACATGTATCCTTTTCTGACTGATCGTAGTATCAAATAGAGAATACCTGTGTCTGGCTGGAGACGAGTCTGCCCCTGAACAGTCCTCTCTTTCCTCGTCTCTGTCAATTTGGGTCGGCACCATGTCACACTTCTTCTCTGTGCATCTCCCTCTCAGACGCACCCCCCAGATGTATCCAAACACATTTAGATTTGTCTCTGCTGACTGGCGTGCAGGGTAAATGATTCAAGTCTGGGGAGGAGGGAAAGGGGGGAGGTTTAACCAGAAACGTGCAGAACATCTACATGTTGAGCCGCGTTTACTCTGACTTTGAAATCTCTTCTGTTCTCAAGCCAAAATGTCCACAGCCCTCAGAAGTCATAAGTCAATCAGTCCAGCTCTCTATTGTCTCCTCCTTTCCTTATTGCCTTGTTGTCCTCTTTCTTTAAGTCTCTTTCTGAGATGTTAAAAGCTGAGTCTGCTGTCCCTGTCGGTCTCTACCTCTATTTCTTAGACTGCGAGAGAAATATTTCTATCACGCTTGATGTTCTAACGCTCGTCCAATCGCGTCGCTGTGTATCCCTCCCTCCCTCCCTCTCCCTCCCTCTCCCTCCTCTCTCCTCTCTCTCTCCTCTCTCTCTCTCTCTCTCTCTCTCTCTCTCTCTCTCTCTGTCCTCCTCTCTCCTCCTCCTCTCTGTCAGTCTGTTTCCCTCTGTCTTGCATTTATACATTTGGATAATCTCTTGTTCCCCAGGGAGGGATGAGGGGGCAGGGCAGGCTGCAAATGTTTTTCCTTTCGTCTACCTTTCTCTCTCTCTCTGTGTCTCTCTTTCCATTCCTCTCCTTTCTTTTCACCAGTCTTCAGGAATCCATCATGTCATCGAAATGTGCTCTAAGAGGGTGTTGCTCTCAATCAACTGTCACTTTTTTAAATGATTCGGTCTATTTGTATTTCACTTAACATCTATTGAAATTGCTCATATTCCCTTTGATGTTTTTTTACCTGATTTAGAAACCGCTTGTATCATTTTATTTGACATCTTTTGTTAGAAGTATTCCATATTGACATCGCTGATTATCCATGTCTATTTGTACATTATATATTTGACAAATGCAAAACTCTTTAAAGAATCACCTGCATCATAAATACACAAACTGCACCACTGTCTCATTAAATGCACGGGTCACACAGATGTGATGACGTAATGCAGTGGTTCCCAACCTTTCCAGACTCACAACCCATGTTCTTATCACATGAGGTCCAATCCCCCACACCACTCGTTATGTTCCAAATGTGTTCTTTATTCAACATTATTAGTCATGACAGTGGATATTCTTTAAAAAATGTGAGTCGTCCAAGCTTGGTCAAGTGTTGATTTGAAGCATTCTAGCCTAATATCAATTGGGTGACAAAACAGTTTTTCATACTAGTACGCAGGGCCGTCCCTGGCCAACTTGGGGCCCCAAGCAACATTGTGAGATGAGGCCCCCCACCCGACAGGAGTGAAAAATGTTTTTGGGAAACAAAGTACTTTGCAAAATATCCTGTTTATTATTATTATCAACACAGTTACTTTTTTATACAGTGAGATAAATGGTGAATGTCGTTCAGTATGCTTTTACAGGTGAATACGTCGGCATTTCCTGGATGCGCGTAGAACTGCGCACAAGCCGAGCTCATAAGCCGAAGCCCCCAGTGCGAGGCCCCCTGTGCAATGTCGGCCTGTAGGGAGGGACGGCCCTGCTAGTACGAGTACTTTAAATCAACTAATTCAACTTTTTATTCATTGTTTTTAAATATTTAAACTGTTCATTTATTATGGTTAGCTTACTTTTCATCCCACACTTTAGGCTAACAGTACTGTTTAAACTGTTTATGTATTACTTTTAGCCACTATTTCAACTGTTTATCCATTGCTCTATTTGCTTACTCCATCAAGATATTTCCACTATTTATCAATTTTAGCCAGCCAACTATTTCCACTTTGCTGCTGTCTTACTAACAAGCTTAACTATGGAAGCCCATTTCCGCTAGTGAGAGGAAACAAATATATGATTTACTATATTAAGACATTATTATGACTTAGTTTTCTCATTACTACAGTATGACTAAGTATCTCATTATTAAGACTAATCTCATTAAGATAAGATAAGATGTACTTTTATTTATCCCCGTGGGGAAATTCAGGAGTTAAAGCAGCAACAAAGTAAGAGTGAAAAACATGAACTATCGATTGTTAGATTTATTTACATGTAAGTGTGCAGATGCAAGTGCAGGTCAAAGCCATCTGTACAAACAGTGCAGATGAATGTCCAGTACAGGTTACTTTTATTGAGTCACATGGTCAGCCCTTGTTGTACAGCCTGATGGCTACAGGCACAAATGACTGTCCGAGATGAGTCTGAGGCTGAACGTGTTCCTCATCTTCACTAGCTCTGCATGGTGGGGGGGATAACATTTATTATCTCAATGTTAAGACTTCAGTCTCATTGTTGTGACTAAACTATCTTAGCATAATGATTAAGAAAACGGTAGGTCGAATACAAAACTGACAGAAGGATTGGTTTTTAAAGAAAAGGGTTCAAATCTATCTGCCACTTCAGCACCATGGACAGCGCCCTGGAGTTATCACAGCAAAGTTGGGCTACTGGTACAAATTCTCTGTTCTAACACTCTGTCTATGTTCTGACAAATGGAACATTTATTAGTTATTGTTCCCTCAAAGTTGAGAAAAATGTTTATATTCTCAAAGATGTGCTAAAAACATGGCAGCAAGCTATTTCTTCATGTACTCATTAGATTATTATAGAAATTCGATTATATCCTAAATCTTTAGTCAAATATGTATGTATCTGTGTTTTCTAGCTTGCTACATAACACAGTTTCCTAAATATTCGACAAAAGTCTTGTATGTACACAGTGGCGGTTCTACAGCGTGGCACGCGGTGGCAGCTGCCACCTCAGAAAAATGCCTTGCCACCATGGCCGTATCCACCATTGAGGTCACCAATGTCCGGACCTCGGTAGATTTTTCCGAGCTGTGTGTATAACAAAAATATTTGCACTAAACGGGGTTCTTTGTAGTACTTCCATTTAATGACGATGGGGGCGCTGCATAATTACGCAGCCTCGATTAAAGCAAACAGAAGAAGACGACATGTATCAACAAACCGCCGCAGACCGGACTTGAACCGGAGCAGCGGAGGAGTGATGAGGTATCTAGAGATCTGAGTCCAGCGGCTGCTTGTGTTTCTGTTCATCAGGACATCATAGGACCAGCAAATCCTGTGTGAACGCACTACGTTAGTCAGTGGACGTCCGACAACATGCACACTAACTTATATTGCAGCTATAGGCGCGCGTGTCTTATCTTAATAAGTTTGTGAGCCGATTTGCTGATCAAGATGGTAATCGCTGCATTCAGTTTATAGGCATGCCAACTTGATGCTCCGCTCACGGATGACTCGATGAGCATAACAAACTGTTAAGATGATGACCTTAGGTGTGTATAACATTTTTCTTCTTTGTGGGGGTCTGCCCCCAAAAAGCAGTTTCAAGTCCTGAGAAAATCAAATAAGACGGTGTGTAAAACCCTTTTCAATTCTCCCGCTGGTCCAAACAAAGTAGGAACAGCATCGTTCTTCAGTGCCCTACGCTGTACATATCCGGCATGAATCGCTGAAAGGTTTGTGAAGCTTTGTTTCGTGAAATGCTGGCAGAGGGTGTGGCCTCTGGGTATTCACATGTCACAGTACCCAGGGAGTAAACAATGGAAAATGAGAAATCTCCAACGAGGCGTTTTGGGGCAGCAGAGACTGTGTTAGAGTTTTACTCGCTACAGGGTGTACTTTGAGGGTTTTTGACTCTGCAGACCGTTTACATGCAAACCTTCATAACACACAAGGGGACGGGTAATAACCGGAAAAGCATGACATGGGCCCTTTAATGTATGATTGGTGCTCGAGTTGACTGGCTGAAATAGCTTGCAGGCTTCACCCCATATATGTTAATTTCTGTGTATTATTCAACACAATAACTTTTGAGTTTCTTGAACATTTCCGACAAACTATATCATGCTGTTTTATCTGATATTAACAACATGTTATACCATGTTTTTGTTTTTTTGGTGATATTTTCAATCTTACTATTTTTTTAAACACAATACACTATGTCATTTTTTCTGATATGTTCTGCATATTATACTGTGACTTTTCCCGAGATATTATGCTGTGTTGTTTGTTGTGATACAATATGCCCTTAACCGTTAAGCTCTATATATTTGGATGAAATTGGCACAGTCCATCACTAGGTGGAGGACGACTGAATCCAGCGGAGAAGAAAGAAGGCCACATGGATCATGGATGACCTCCTTCATCCCCAGCCTCAAACCATCCAGTCTGCTCCTGCAGCATCCGGCCCAACAAAACTTCTGAACTGTTTCCTCGTCATTTAAACTTGAACTTACTATTTTTTGCATTTGTCTTCCATTTTACAAACATATTTATAAACGTATTGTTATTAATTTATTTACACAAGACTACATTCCTGTTCGCCTTCAATTTATTATTTGCATTTAAAATCCATCACAAAGTTGTATTACTTGATTGATTTTATTGATGTGTATGTGATGCCTGTACATTGAGCTTTTGTTTATTTTTTTTAAATGTTTCGTTTTCTGTGACATTTTTGACATAAGAAATATCACAAAAATGTCGAAATTATCAGAAAGAACAACATAGTTTGTCAAAAATATGAAAAAGTCCGCATTGTATAGTATGTAGAAAATATTATTTTTAAAACATAATATTGTATGTACAAGATATAAAAAAAATGACAGAGTATAGTTTGTTGAAAATATCATAGTGAAAACGACAGTATTGTGTGCAAAAATTATTTAAAAAAACGAAACAAACGTATGTCAAAAATATCGACATGCAAAAAAATGCAAATTTTTTTTTAAAAAACAACGTATGTTGAAAATAAAAAAAGACGGCATAGTATAGCATGTCTAAAATATCACAAAAACGGCATAGTGTAGCCTATACTGTATGTTACATTTTAGATAAGGGTCCAAGGAGATCTGGCTGCAGTGTTGCTCCTGTAAAGCCTGGGCACACAAGGACTGCACAGATGGAAGTGACTTTTACACCTGCCACAACCGAATCAGATTAATTCCATCTGGTGTTCTGTTTTAAGTTCTGTTTATTGTTTGTTGGAGGATGTGTGAAACCCCATTCAAATCTTGTTGCCTTAGAATTTGACAGCTTTCCCTCTTTTTTGTCATGTAGTTTGAAATAAGTTAACCGTTATTAAACTGTTACAACCGTCCCTGTACATGGATGGTTGTAACAGTTGAGTGACTGTATTTAAATACATTTTTCAACCTGTACTTATTTCATAAAAACACTTAAATACATTGTTTCAGTAGTTGACACATTAAGAATGTATAATATAGCCAAATGGCTATCCTAGTGTAAATGTTTTTTTACTTATTGGGGAGAACCCAAAAAGTGTTACAACTGTCCCTGGTCTCCCCTACATAAGGGGGACCCTTATCGAAAAGGTCAACTTTTCATGTAAGAGGGGACCCTTAATTCAAAAGTTAGTTCTGGACAAAAGTATCTAAAAAGTAACATATATAAGGGGGATATTATGTAAGAAGTAATGTTTTTATGAATGGGGACCCTTGTGTATAGTTCAGGACATAAGGGGGGACCCTTATCCAAAATATATATCTTACATAAGGGGGGATCCTGGTTTCAAAAGTTATTTCCGATCATAAGGGGGAAACAAATATGTTTTTTTAATGTTTCGATAAAACAATATTTCACTAACCAGCTAACTTTTCAACAACGAATTCACACAAAAGTGTCTTAATCACCTGCCAAGTTTTCACACATTGCTTTATGTTTATGATTTCATTTTCACCCTCTCCATTGACTTCACTCACCTTCAAAATGCAAGATTAAATTGAAAAAAGGCAAATGTTCCAAACCAAAAACAAAGCACTTTTTTTCTCCAATATTTCCACTCGATCTCCGTTTTTTATGGACAGGCTGATACCAGCAGAGAGCTTTGGCTCCATCTGCAGCCGGAAGTCCATAAATCATGAGCACCACATGAGTCTGTCTGGAAGAAAACCAATGTAAGGAGTCCAAGAAGGTTAGTCTTCTGGACATCAGGGGGAACACTTGAACACCTGTTTGCTCTTTCTGGTTAAAACTACCTTACTTGATCTTCAGCCATGTAAAGCACCTTAAATGCATCTTACAAGTGTTTGCTGCTTCCTTTGGCATGTTCTTCAAACGTGGCACTGGTTTGAATTAGTCACTTGTGAGAGAGACACACCAAAGAAACGTCGACAATTATTAATCCTCATGAAATGCGTTAAGTTTATCCCTATAGTGTGTAGACCTTATTTAGAAAAATGAGGTTAAAGAAATTGGTTGAAAAAACAATAATCAGCTGCTGCTTTTAGTTTAAACATGTAAACGGAACCTTCCAGGATTGTTTGTTTCTCTCATGTTGTCTCATTGCTGGCTTTATGCTGCCCCCTGGTGTTCATAGTACGGGACTCTGTCCTTTTATATATTCCTGTCACAATGCAAAATGCATGACAATGTGAACTGACGTCAACATATTTCTAGCTTGTTTACTTATAGTTTTAACACAAATGTCATAGAGGTGGTACATTGTGTAAATGTGGATTTTTTTTCTAATTCGGTTTGTAAATATTGTTTAATGAGTATTTTCTATGAATGTATTTCTTTTTATTGAAACCAAAGCACCTGCTAACTGCCAGAGACAGATACATAAAGAGGAATGAACATTGTATATATAAATATGAGGCTAACATATGTAAAGTATCCCTCTTTATGATGATGAAAAAGCAAAGACAGCTACTTATTACAACTCTTCAGCCTTTAAGCAAATTCTGAAGATCTCTAAATCCTGATAATGTCTCGGATAAATGCGGCTGTGTTCACTGCTGCATCGCTGGCATTTCTTTTATTTCACTTTAAAAAGTGAATCATTTACATTACTGCAGTATACAATGCTCCCTTCTTAGAAATGAGTTTGTTGGACGTTTGCCATGTCAGCTTTGTTGAGTGTTTACACCTATGCAGGAACAGAAACTGAAACTGTTAGTCATGAACTCACCTGGTTCAAATCTGTGGTCTATATGGAATTCAAAGAACATTTTAATGGTGTATTAGTGCAAATGAAGCCTGACACATTATAAATTGTCCACAAGATGGCAACATACGAGCAGCAAAGGCAGCAACAGATGGTCCCATTAAGAGTCTAACAGCCGTATTGATTTACTAATGACTCTCTAACAGAGCAGAATTCTTCATTCTTCTTTCACGTGTATGCTGCGGCACCATTGCTGACAAATGAAACAGGGAGAGCATGCTTTCTGATAATTCAGATGAAACACAGCAAGAACTACTGCCTTGTGAAATAAAGTAATTCAATCTTCATCTGGATATGCTGATCCACAGCAGAATTATTATCACATGGTGTTCTGATTACTCATTAACCCTAGTTACAGTACCACAGTGGAAATGACGGCCCAGCTGGATGAGTGCAGTGAGATTGAAGCATGACCACCCCAAGGTTACAAAGAGGGAATTGCATACATCTGCTATATGCTACATGCAACAAGATGGGATCAATTTAATGTCTACTGACCTTCCTCACAGAAATGTAAAGTGTTACACGTACTGCTTTATTGATCACTTTAGCATAGTAGAACATGAAGGTGAACTAAGAGAGATTCCAAAGGAACAGGGTGGCAAAGAGTTAGTCAAACGTCGGGAATAAATGTAAGCATGCGGAGTCAAACTGCTTAATGTGTGTTTAAAGAGCTGTTTGAAACTGGGCTTAATTGTGCACAACGGCGCCGGTCAATAACCCTTTTCTCTAACAAGAAACAGTATTCCTGACATTCTCACTCTATAAAACAGGGTTATGATGTGTTTGTCTTCCTGCCCTTCAATGCAGTACAAATACCTTCGAGCAGTGACAGCTCACAGGTTTGCAGATGCTGTAACAAACGTGGCAAACAAGTCTGAGTGTGTTATTTGTGTTTATTGTGACCTTGTGGTAACAAGGAGACTTCAGACGTTTCCATTGACCTTGAATCCTGTTCACCACAGAGACTACCCACACAGTGATGTAAAGCAACAATACAGCAAGCGCCTCACCGAACATTATCCCATTTCAAATGAATTTATTCCAAGATAAAAATAAATATACTGTCTCTGCCAAATAAAAAAAAAAGCTCAGCAGGATTGCAACCGTAAAAAACATCCATGGATACACAGTAGCGGAACAGTTACCATAGCAACAACAACAAATCCAGTAAGGTTGCTTATCGGCCTGATCAAATTATTTGTGCCCTTTAAATTCTGTTTATATAATGTTTCACAGAGGTAAGCTTGGTTTCAAGTTCTCTGGCAGGAGGGATCTCTTTATTAGGAGGTTCAGGATTAACGGAAGGAATGGAGGCAGGAGTTTTAAATAACTTGAACAAAGCTTATTTTCTCCATACTCGTAATAGCGTGATCTTAAGGAATACAAGACACACAGAAGATAATAACTCAAATAAATCTAATTAGTTTCACAAAAAACAAGGATAAATAAAGACACAAAGGGACTTAAGAGTAGGAACTTCAGCCCCATGTGAAGGTGACAAAGATTGAGAGGGGGAGGAGGACCCCTAAGATAGGGACTGATCAGGTGAAATTAATCAGTTCAATCAGGGAGAAAACAACACCAATTAGTCAAGGCATTTATATAGCACATTTCAACACATGGCAATGCAAAGTGCTTTACAAAAGAACACGAGCATCTAAGACAAACATACATAATTACATTACAAACTAATTATAATAAATAGAATAAGTTGCAGTGCATAAAATATTAATATGTATTTAATTGAACACAAAGCAGCAGCAAATAGGACAGATGAGAGATGTGGAACGTAGAGGAAAGGAGGCGAGGTAATAGACGTGTGAAATGTGAGGTAATGAAGACCAAAAAGGGATATTTACTACATGTTTCTGTGTAATAATTAACAACTGCTAATAACAAAGCATGAATTATCACACGTAGCAATATGTGCTAAAATGGCAGGAATTCAGATCATTTGAATGAGAGTATCTGTTTTATTTTATATATATTTCAGTATCTGTACCTCTCCAAACCACATCAAACCTTACCACATGTGGTTAAGAAAAACACAACCTCTTTTCACAAACACTGAAGCAACTCCACCTTCCATCCCCACCTTGAGGCTGGTGTTAGAAACCCCTTCAAAGATTAAGAAGACTAAAAGAAACTAAAAGCCGAAACAGTTGTTGAGATGTCATCAACAAGGATGTAAGGAGAGATTTGCATATTTAGAAAAAGGACTGGGCTTCGTGTAGCCACCTGTTGACATCTTTACTTGTAGAGTTATATTTCTGGCTTCACTCTTTCATTCTGCAATTTGTGCTTCATCT
The DNA here is from genome assembly GCF_902827175.1 of Gymnodraco acuticeps. Taxonomy (NCBI): domain Eukaryota; kingdom Metazoa; phylum Chordata; class Actinopteri; order Perciformes; family Bathydraconidae; genus Gymnodraco; species Gymnodraco acuticeps. The sequence goes on from NW_022990501.1 coordinate 233,180, forward strand.
TCTCATAAATCCAAATGTTGCGTCTACTTCCACAGAGGTTTAAAGTCAACACAACAGCTTGAAAAGACCAAAGTCAGACAGCATAGTATTTCCAAACAATACCGTTTCATATATGATGTAATGAGCATACCAAGGAAATGCATCAATGTGCTGGAGTCCATGTCCAGAGGGCACACAGTGTGGAAATCACTTTTGCTTCTCGAAAGCATAACTCACTAAAGGTTCGGCTTGTTGTTGCAGCTTCATGAATTTCTCTTATGTTACATCAGAAAACTGGGCCCCCATTTTCCAACAGTTATCAAAGGCTTGTGCTGTCACTACAACGTCAACCATCTCCTATGAGACCAATAAGCCCTGCTCTTACTAATACAAGCAAAGGACATAATCAAAGGTGACATGCTTGTTGTACCCATGATGACACACAGTCAGTTCCATTCGCAGTGAGATACTGTTAAAGCTAATAAGTAGACCGCAAGTTAAGTTATGCATCCTTCAGTGACTGCTTGTCCAGACTGAGTACTCTTTCATTTGCTGGTTAGATTGGAAAGTGTTATGGTGGGAATATCAGTGTAAATCAGAGCCTTAGAATGAACAATATTTAGACAGTGAGGCTATAGGTATACTTTAGCATAACAATCCATAACTTACCAGCAATAATAGCATCATAGCTTTAAGGTGTGATTTCAACTGTGATAATAATTACAATGCTTATTTTGGCTAGCAAAGAGTTTTGTTTGTAAATGTACTTAGTCGATCATTTAACAGCCAAGGACCAGGCCAGGACATTCAGATCCTTCCCTGGCAAAAATGTGCACTATTCTCTTCTATTTAAATATTTGTTGTATGTATTCGCCCAACTTATTGACAATACAAGAAAAAAAAAGAAAACAATTATTTTCACTGTTATTAAGAAGTGTTCAGCGGGCCCATCTGCACCCTGTTGCTGGCCAGATTTGGCACATGTCATAAATTGAGTATCACTGCCTTGGAAAGTCACTTATAACAAGCTAAGCTAACAAGCAAGGTATGGTGAGCGCAACACCAATGGTGCTCACATGCAAACTAAATACTAAAATGTCCTTCACCAACTTCTTTGACTGTCTGTTGGTACAATTAACCACAGAGCGAGACCTGTTGTTTCTCTGAGTTCAGTGACTGTGAAGGCACCTACCTGTCATTAAAATGCCCATGACCTTCCGTGACCTTAATTATGAACAACTTGGAGCCCTAATACATTTAAACTGGTGATCTAGATTTAAAAAATCAGCCTTGCTCTGCTGATAAATTAGGTATTTTAACACATTCCACAAACTGCAGGTTTTGTCACTTTGACAATCGCTCAAATGTCTTATTAGTGCAGGTCTTGTCAAAGTGCAAGTCTGGTACAAGAAGAAAAAGAGTGTAAATAGCCTCAGAACGTTTAGTTTCAGATTAAGACGCACTCTGTGCACTGGTTTCCATTGACCGGCCTCTGTCAGACAGACCTGCTAATATGAGAATGTGATGGTTTGTGAGTGCAAGTGGAGAGGATCCATCAGTGTCATGGGTTATACTGTCTGTGCTGAGCAGCAGCTACTCACATCATAATCTAAAGGAACTGAATCTCATTTTGCTCTTATAAAAGTCTGGTAAACCTATGAAAGTAACCTTTTACATAACAAACTTAGAAAATAAATAGATCACTAGACATTTATGAGGGTGAGTTAAGTTTAGTAGAACTTTGTGATAATATGTTGCAGAAAATATGTGCACAAAGTCATTAGGAGACTTCTGCACAAGATGTGTTGGCAAGATGTACTTTCTACTTCAGTTGATACTGAGTCCTCTTAGAGAGGCTTCCGGTGTGCCCCCCCCTCCCACCCATGCTGCTCGGGGTAGTGTTCCCTCCCCCCCGGTGCTATCTGTCCTCCAGATCTCAGTCTAATCTCTTTTATTTCTCCCCATGGTTTGCCATAATCATCGCTTCAGGTGGGTTATATACCGCCTCCATTCCACCATTATTACAGGCAATCATCCAGCAATGAAAACTAAATGAATTTTATACAAAGTAAAGCTATATTTTCTTGCTTTGCTTGCGATTTGGCTGCGGGCATGGCGGAAACATTGTTTGTTACACAACACTTCCAGCTTGAACAACTAGTGACGCTTTTGGATTAAGAAATACATGGTACCCAAATGATTAATCACCTGACTTTCCACTTACCTTTTTATTTTATTTAATCACTGAACTAAACATGTATAGCCATGTAAATAGAGCATGTTAATTCTAATATGCTATATGTCACACGTTATCTGCATCTCAGGGATGTACCGACGGCCTCACAGTCAAGACAAGAAGGCCACCTAATGTCATTTATTTATAAAGCTTCACAGTCAAAGCTTTCAAACTGACCCACATCTCTTGCCTCTTTTAAAACTACTGAACCTCAAATATCCCTCATACTCACAACTGTTGGAAAACGTTATAGGTACTTTGCACCTTTAAAATAGTTTGAGCTGTAAACTACCTTTAAACTGTCTTGCATTGAGGAGTTTAACGTTTTATTTTCTGTTGCTTTTCATGATTATTGCATTTTTTCATTATGTAGTTTTTTTTCCTGTTTTTCAGTTTTAAAAATGTTTTTTTTCTTTTGATGGGTCTCTTGAGATTATACCTGATAAAATACTTAGTACATTATAGATACAAAAAAAGGGTCTCCAATTTTAACAGTATCAACATTTTTATTTTGATAAATGAAATGGGTAATCTAGAGATTTAGTATTATAATTCTATACATTTAGGGGATTAATAAGAGACTTTTAGAGAGTTTTTCTGTAAAGAGTAGTCGACATCTCTGCAGCAGACGCTGAGAAATCTTTGTCCTTGTAACTAAAAAACACTGAAGCCTACAAAAAATAACCGTGATGACATCATCAGGGTTATTTTGTCTAGACTTTAGTGAGCCTCACCAGAGCTAAGAATGTATACAACTGTTGAGTACAGGATAACTATCCCGCCCAATACACGGCTACCTACTAAATAAACTATCGACTTGATTCACAAGATTGAATTAAACTGTATTTTATTGATTTCAATTCAATTTAATTATTGTATTGCTTCTGCTCAGAAAGAAAAACATGGTCCGTTCCACTGCGTACTGCGGCGACAGCAACGTCACTTAACATGACGGCAGCACGGCTGTTAATGTACAAGTCTGTTCACATTTTCTTTTCCGTTAACTTTAAACACTGCCAGAGCCCATACCGTGTCCCTGTTAGAGTTTACTTCCTTGTCTTCTTCTCTTTTAACCTCTTTCCTTCTCACACACTGTTTTATCTTTTTATTTTCTTGGGACAGTTTAGCCATCATTTATCCAACGTTTTCGTGCTCTCCACAAACACAAAAGTGCATATTCACTGAAAAAATGAATGTTTGTTGTCCACACATTACATTAAATCGACCGGACTTCTTTATGCGGATTGATATGACTGCACACAGTCCCTTGCTCCTCCTTAGCAACGGTCTGTTCTCCTTAGCAGTGGGTCTGTTAGTGAGAATTATTAACAACATCACCGAAATGTCAGATTGACCAATCAGAATCAAGTATTACAACTAAACCCTTGTAATAACTTTTTTTAAAGGCTTCACTCTGAGAAGTAAGGCAAGGCAAGGCAAGGCAAGGCAAGGCAAGGCAAGGCAAGGCAAGGAAGGCAAGGCAAGGCAAGGCAAGGCAAGGCAAGGCAAGGCAAGGCAAGGCAAGGCAAGGCAAGGCAGGCAAGGCAAGGCAAGGCAAGGCAGCAAGGCAAGGCAAGGCAAGGCAAGGCAAGGCAAGGCAAGGCAAGGCAAGGCAAGCAAGGCAAGGCAATGGCAAGGCAAGGAAGGCAAGGCAAGGCAAGGCAAGGCAAGCAAGGCAAGGCAAGGCAAGGAAAGGCAAGGCAATGCAAGGCAAGGCAAGGCAAGCAAGGCAAGTTTATTTATATAGCACTTTTCAACACAAGGCAATTCAAAGTGCTTTACAAAAAATGAAAGAGATTAAGAAAAATGGCAATTAAAATCAGTCATCTTAAAAGAAAAGATAATAAATAAAACATTAAAAGAAAAAATACATGGATAAAAGTTACAGTGCTGTCAATTAAACATTAAAAGAAAAAGTTACATGATCAAGTTACAGTGCAGTCTAAGATATGAATAGTTCAATTAAAAGCAGCGACAAAAAGAAAAGTCTTCAGCCGTGGATTTAAAAGTAGTCAGAGTTGCAGCGGACCTTGCAGGTTTCTGGGAGTTTGTTCCAGATATTTGGAGCATAATAACTGAACGCTGCTTTACCATGTTTAGTTCTGACTCTGGGGACAGAAAGCTGACCAGTCCCTGAAGACCTGAGAGATCTGGATGGTTCATAATTTAGCAGGAGGTCAGAAATGTATTTTGGGCCTAAACCATTCAGTGCTTTATAAACCAGCAGCAGTATTTTGAAATCTATTCTTTGACACACAGGAAGCCAATGTAAAGACTTCAGAACTGGAGTGATGTGATCCACTTTCTTAGTGTTAGTGAGGACTCGAGCAGCGGCGTTCTGGATCAGCTGCAGCTTTCTAATAGATTTTTTAGTGAGACCTCTGAAGACACCATTGCAGTAGTCGAGTCTACTGAAGATAAAAGCATGGACAAGTTTTTCCAAATCCTGCTGTGACATTAGTCTTTTAATCCTAGATATGTTCTTTAGGTGATAGTAGGCTGATTTAGTAACAGTTTTAATGTGACTGTTGAAACTCAGGTCAGAGTCCATGACTACACCTAGATTTCTGGCTTTATCTGTTGTTTTGAACATTGCACACTGAAGCTCAGTGCTAACTTTTATACGTTCTGCCTTGGCTCCAAAAACCATTACCTCAGTTTTATCTTTGTTTAATTGGAGAAAGTTCTGACACATCCAGTCATTGATTTGTTCAATGCACTTACTCAGTGTTTGAATTGGAGCATAGTCTCCTGGTGAAATTGTTACGTAAATTTGTGTGTCATCTGCATAGCTATGGTAACTTATTTTGTTGTTCTTCATTATCTGAGCCAGTGGTAGCATGTAGATGTTAAAGAGAAGAGGCCCCAAGATGGAGCCTTGAGGAACCCCACATGTCATATTTGTCAACTCAGATGTGTATTTACCTATAGAAACAAAGTTGTTTCTGTCCTTTAAGTAGGATTCAAACCAATTCAGAACTGTTTCCGAAAGTCCCACCCAGTTTTCCAGTCGGTCTAGTAATATGCTTTGGTCAACAGTGTCAAACGCAGCACTGAGATCTAAAAATACTAACACTGAAGTTCTGCCACTGTCTGTGTTTAAGTGGATGTCATTAAAGACCTTTACAAGAGCAGTCTCAGTGCTGTGGTTTGGACGAAAGCCTGACTGGAACACATCAAAACAGTTATTTAAATGCGAGAAATTACTCAACTGTTGAAAATCAACTTTTTCAATGATTTTACCTAGAAATGGCAGGTTTGATATGGGCCTGTAATTGTTCATTACTGAAGCATCTAGATTATTCTTTTTTAAGAGCGGTTTAATGACTGCAGTTTTCAGGGCCTGTGGAAAAATACCTGAGTGAAGAGATTTGTTTACTATATGAAGTAGATCTGAGGCCATGCAAGGCAAAACATCTTTGAAAAATCCTGTTGGAATAATATCAAGGCAGCAAGAGGAGGATTTCAGTAGTAGTCACAAGTAGTCACAATATGACCAGTACAGTGACCTTTATGTATACAATTGCGGCTTTTTCTATAGCAACTCATAGGCAAACTTCAAACCTTAGTTAACCCCATTACTGGTAAAGATCAGTGTGGCTTGTCTCACTATCGACTTTTAGCCTCTTTAATCTCTCTCACTTTTTTCTTCCAACTCAAGTTTGGTTTGTTTTTTCCTTACCCTAACTTATAGAGTAAGATTGCATCATGATTTCAGGGTTAAGGACACAATAATAAGTGAATAGTTTAATTGCCCACTACGTGTTTGTGTATTAACATCCAGACAGAAACCCATAGCAGACAGCAGCAACATCTGGGATGTACTGAGCATTGAACAGGACTATCAGACTAAGACCCTCAGCAGATCTATCTGTGATGATGGCTGTCTGATAACGGCAATGAGCATTTAGGAGTGAAATTGCCATTTGTCCTGGACTCCTGATGCGCAGTCAGGAGGACCAGCCGTGCGTGTAGCGCTGTTCCTGAACGTCTCCTCCCCTGTTTCTGCAGTGTTACAGCTTTGCTTTCTTGCTCATCGTTTCTTGTGCCAATGCTGCCCTCCGTAAGAGTAAGACAATACTTCCATCTGCATAACACCACACTCCTCTCCTCTCTGCCACCATCCTTCTGCTTGATATCCATCTTGTCCTGATCCGTTTGTGTGGTTTTGCGTCCTCTCAATCCGTCACCATTCATTCACGCCTACACTCACGCTCAGACAGAAAAGCAAGGGAATTTTTCCACTCAGTTTATTTTACGGAGAAAAAACACACCTTAAAAGCCTTTTTTAAACAAATTGATAGTTTAGAAGAATTTCTGACTGATAGAAGAAGCGGGACGGATCAAGACAGACTGTCATTTCATTTATTATTTTACGCATCAACATTCGCACGTAGCCTGGAGAGGAAAAAGCTGAGAACGCATTGTGTTTTCTGAAAGAATGACTTAGCTTTGTGGACGGTGTCGCCGCGTTGAAGCGAGGGGAATTGAATAACTAATCCAACAGTGTTAAGTTTGCTGAGGTAGGCTGTCAGGGAAATAAATAGCGAAGAAGCACCGTGGAAAGATACACGCGTCATTTCCAAGACACCAGCGCAACAAGCCAACACCATTACACCAGCCTGCTGCGTGGATGGCACACTGGGTGTCTTCTTCTCTTGAGCTGGTGCAGAGCAGCCTCGCGGAGACCAGGGTCCAGCTGAAATTCGGGGCTTTCTGTGAGTATCCATGTGATTGCTGTGCGCACCAAATGGACCAGTCTATTTGTCCATTGTCCACAGCGAACTGACGGAATTATTTTCTGTAATCTCCAATAATATAGTTGTTTTAGAACCCATGTGCAATTTAAGATTTTTGCAACAGTGATGTCTTTTTTTGTATTTCTGCTGCAGTTGCTGAATCTACTCTGTCATCTCTTCTCGTTTTCTTAAAACTCTCTAACGTGGAATCCTCTCCGGCTATAGTTTTCATGGTGATTATGAAACTCTCTGCACAATGTGTTCATTACAGATAACCTGTCTTCCCACAGAGCGATATGAAAGATAAGTTCCTTTCCTGAGGCCATAACTTCCACTCTGAGCTGACTCACAGAAAACTGCACCTCGGTGAGTAATTACATTTCTTGCAATATAAAAAATAGGACCCATTTTAACCTAAAGTATACTCCTGCATGAGCACCTTGTCTTTTTCTCTTTTATGCTGGGCCCTAAAGCTCATAGCATGCAAACACCTATACATGGCGTATGTCTTTTTTAGTTTAGATACGGTGTGTGTTCAACACCAGGTCTCATATTGTCTGCTAACAGTTTGATTTTTCTGTTCACGCATTGTTTACTCTTTATTTTCCTTCTGCTTGTTTGTGTTTATGACTTTTCATTCCCAAGACAAAAGCAATGACATTTATGAGGAGTCTCATTACAAATTGAAACTGCCACCATTTGAAGAGGGGAAAAAAGTCTCACAAAACGAGTGGCAGCATCAAAGTGTAACTCATTAAGAACAAGTGTTTACTTGCTAACCTGAGACCTCTTCTCACCAAACAGGAACACGTTTGAGGACTCCATTTAAATGGAGGCACTTTTATTTATACATTTGGGGGATTTTTTTTATTATTAAAGGTTGAAGGAGTCACTTAATGAATTGGAAAAGTGACATCTTGCTGGGTGTGTCAGTGGTATAACTGTTCAACTGATGTTGTTATAAAGGAAAATGTTGTTTAATATCAGCGATGCAGAGAATTGAAGTCCAAAAGGGGTTAGTAAGGTGAAAGCCATCCAGCTTGGTGGCGATGATGCATACATCCTGCATTCTTCAGGGACAGAGTATCTCTACATGTCTTTACATTGTTAGCTGGTTGGCACCTGGTGATTCATAGAGGAATATATGTCACTGACCTGTGTATGGCACCACTAGACCACATTCAAAATGTAGACACATTTGTCTCTATAGTACTGTGGATACAAAAAATGTTATTCCTTCCTTCCCACCAGTTGGAGAGCTTGCTTTTACCATAGAAACGTCACCCACTCAAAATTTGTGCAAGGTTGTCTGCCAGACGAATGCAGGATTATATTAAATGATAGGAAGGAATCAATGATATCTCTGTGTACTCTTCGTCTCATTTATTTATTGATTTTTGTTGAATAAGGATGTATCATCGGGGCCGAGGGTCACATGTTGCCTGTGCCGATGTGTTTTGCTGTCCATGGTGCTGATCCTGCTGACGTCTCACTCCGTTTCAACAGCAGACATGTGTTGCACAAAGCTGTTGCTGCACAAACACAATATGTTTGTCGTTTATTAACAAGGTGACAACAAAATTGACAACTCGTTGTCTACATCTGTGCTGCGTGGCTTCACCCTGAAATGTATCCTTGATGGAAAACGTGCACCCCTGTTATGCAGGTCAGAGTGGAGATTGCAGCTTTTCTCAGCTGCATATCAATGAGAGCAGGTGGCGTACATGAAGCATTGTCAAACCTCTTCTACTGGGTTGGCAACCTATTTTTGAGATGGAGGTGGTCTTGACATTTTAATTAGGAAGCATTAGATTACATTCTTTAGCTGTTTTTTTCTCTCTGTTCACATTGATGCAGATGCTAATCCTCTGGACGGTATTGATCTGCTAGTGATTGCCACACTGCTGCCAAGAAAGCCACTCTGAACTGATCTTAAATTGTCCCCTGACAGTGTAAATCGCTTAAGTAAAATGCAAAAAAGGGTGTTAGGTAGCTTTAGCATTAGACAGTATAACACGCCAGAGTTGAGGGGCATGCTTCACCTCCTTTAAATCATTTGATATCTTTATCTCGGCTGCCTCAAAACAACATCGCTTTTCTTTTTTTACTTTCAGCGAGGGTTATTTTTGGACTCCCCTCTACCTCGACAATACAAAGTGGACTGAGTCACTTTATCTCTCAGTACTCCAGATGCAGAGGGGCATATTTCTAATGCTGCTTAGCGCAGAATGACCATTATATGTGTGGAAATTGGACTGGGTAGTTCAATACCAATGACTCAATGATTTGTAGTTGCCAATATTTCTGGCTTTCCAAACTCGGACCAACGGAAATGCTGGATCCCACGTTTGCACACAAACAAGTATGACTGTGAGCACTTCTGTGATGGTATTTCTGAACCCTGATGATGAGCGACCCAATGAATGTGATTACCTCAACGCAACATTCTTGTTCTTCTATCTTTCAGGGACTCCAAGCATCATCACGCGGCCATGTTTCTGAACAAGCGTATCCTCACTCCATGCATGTTCATGTCCTTGCTGCTGGTTCTGCTCCCAGGAGTCACTCGTGTCTCCCAGGGCAGTGCCAGCCTTGAAGATACTGACGTCGCAGCAGGCAACTGCTCCAGCACTGAAAACTGCACAGATGGCGTTGTGCTGCCCATGTGGAACCCCACAAACCCCGCGGTGGGGGACAAGGTGGCACGCGCCATAGTTTACTTTGCAGCCCTCATATACATGTTCCTGGGCATGTCCATCATCGCAGACCGCTTCATGTCTTCCATCGAGGTCATAACCTCCCAAGAGAAGGAGATCACCATCAAGAAGCCCAACGGTGAGACGACCACGACCACTGTACGCATCTGGAACGAGACGGTATCCAACCTGACTCTGATGGCGCTGGGCTCATCTGCACCAGAGATCCTTCTGTCCCTCATTGAAGTGGTCGGCCATAACTTCGAGGCTGGATCTCTGGGGCCCAGCACCATTGTGGGCAGCGCTGCGTTCAACATGTTCATTATCATCGCCATCTGTGTGCACGTGGTGCCCGAAAATGAAGTCCGGAAGGTAAAGCACCTGCGGGTGTTTTTCGTCACTGCTTCCTGGAGCGTGTTCGCCTACATCTGGCTGTATATCATCCTGTCTGTGGTCTCCCCGGGAGAGGTGGAGGTGTGGGAGGCTGTCCTTACCTTCCTCTTCTTCCCCATCTGTGTGCTCCAAGCCTGGATCGCAGACCGCCGCCTTCTCTTCTACAAGTACGTCCATAAGCGTTATCGTGCTGATAAGACCCGAGGCATTATCATCGAGTCGGAAGGAGACGCCATGTTTACTAAAATGGACTTGGAGATGGACGGCCCGGGTGGGAACTCCCACACTCACCCCAAAGAGGCGCTGGATGGGATGCTGGAGGGCGTGGAGGAAGGTGGAGGGAGCGCGGAGCAGGATCAGGAAGAAGAGGCCCGACGGGACATGGCTCGCAATCTGAAAGATTTAAAACAAAGGCACCCGGAGAAAGACATGGAGCAGCTGATCGAGATGGCCAACTACCAAGTGCTGGTGCAACAACATAAGAGCCGGGCCTTCTATCGCATCCAAGCCACGCGCATGATGATTGGAGCGGGGAACATCTTGAAGAAGCACGCCGCCGACCAGGCCAGGAAGGTGGTGAGCTGTCATGAGGCCAGTGGGCAGGAGGAAGACCCCAACACCATCTACCTGCAGTTTGACTCCGATCACTACCAGTGCTTCGAGAACTGCGGCTCTCTGAAGCTGTCAGTCACTCGGCACGGAGGAGAGAGTGGCTGCACTGTGAAGGTAAGAAGACATTATGACAAATATAGCAAATGGTCAATTTGAGGGAAATACTTCATGTGAATCAGGTAAAGAAAAATACTTTAAACTTTGCGAGTTCATTATTTGCATTAAAACAATTAAAAGAATTGTTTTAATGGAAATAATGAACTCGCAAAGTTTAAAGTTTAAATAACAGGTTTAAATATGCAAATTAGGCAGTATTTAGAAAATAATTTTGGATCTCCTTTTATCACTAAATAAATAAACATTTTGTGTTTTTAACCAATGTTTTAAAACCTTAGGACTAAAAATAGGAGTGAGAGTGGATAGTTTGGTACGTAAGTGTTACTGAAGTGGAGATTTCTGACTCACAAATAAATGATTTTGATAAATGTTTTGTAAAAATCCATGAATACACTCCATTTTGCAAGAACCTTTAAAGCAATCTTTTTCATGATTAATTAAAGGGTTTAAAAAAATGTGCGTGAAGTAACATTAGGTACATTTAGGATTACATCTACAGACACATAGACAAAGGGAAATAAGCACCTAACTTAGTTTGGATGTTTTGGAAGTCTGAAAGCAACATGTCATGGAAGCCAAAAAAAGCCCCAAATCTCAAAACTGACCAGTGCATGAAAAACTGTATGTGGAGGACTTCAAATGTAATGGATTGCTTGAGGGATAACATAGATTAATAATTCATATTTAATGAAGCTTCTTCCTTTGCTCAGGTGGACTACCGTACGGAGGATGCGACCGCCAACGCCGGCTCAGACTACGAGTTTGCCGAGGGCACTCTGGTCTTCAAGCCTGGCGAGACCACCAAAGAGTTCACCGTCGGTGTCATTGATGATGATATTTTTGAAGAAGATGAGCATTTCTATGTGCGCCTGAGTAATCCACGTATCGTGCACCGGGCTGAGGTCTCTGTCCTGGAGCCAAACTCCATCACCTCCAGCAACAGCACAGGAGGGATCTCCAACGCCCCCCCCAAGGCCGCCCTGGGCACCGCCAGCACCGCCACGGTCACCATTTACGATGACGACCACGCCGGCATCTTCACCTTCGAGAATATGTCCATGAGGATCAGCGAGAGCGTGGGTAACATGCAGGTGAAGGTCCACCGGACGTCCGGGGCCAGGGGGAAGGTGGCGGTGCCCTACCGCACCGTCGAGGGCACCGCCAAGGCCGGCGAAGACTACGAGGACGTGTCCGGCAAGCTGGAGTTTCAGAACGATGAGACCATGTGAGTTTTTCCTTCTTTTATGTGATGTCTAGTTTTTGCTTCTAATCACTTGATCAAACATCACAGCCCACACGTTGGCGGTTTAAAGAGTTCTGCTGGATTACTGTAAATGATCTATTCTGGTGAAGCATTAAAGTGGCTATTCATATGCGTCATTGATACGTTGGCTCTGAGAACTTTAGATCTTCCAGAGGGATGATGTGGGAGGATATAATTGTGCGGCAGATAACGGAACAATGTGGCTGACGTAAAGGAAGGAGTGAGGGAACAGCTTTCTATGAATGAGTTGACACGCAGCCCTGTGGGATTTGGCTAGATGTTACACACTCAGAAAACAAAAGGAAGTGTATGGCAGCGACAGAGAAGGGGGAAAGAAAATCAGGCAGTTGACTGAACAGCAGCGGGGAGGGGATGAAGGGTTGAGCAGATACGGAAACAGGTGCATTCAGTGAAACCTGTGAGATAGTTTCATGGATGCCGCAGCAGAGAGGCAGATAAGAAAGGCTGCAGAAAGAGGGGTGAAAGTCCGATGTTTTTCCAGCTTTCCCTCGAACATTGCACGGAAGGTTTGGTTGAATGACGAGAGCACTTGTGGTGTTTGTTTTACGACGCGATGTGCATAGCCTTGCAATTATCCACGGCAGTTATTTTTGATTTGATCCCCAAAAAAGAAAGCGCTCTTAAAGCTCATCACGTCGACATGATTCAGAACACAGAGCACTAAACAAAGGAATGAAAATGTGTCAGATGAATCCGTTTGTGTGAGGAGGATTTCAGGGCCCGTGTGTAGGCGTATTGTGTAGGTCGGCTGAGTGGGAGGAGAGGCAGGTGAACACAGCGTGTCAAAGAGACTGCAGATCTCCCTATTTGTCTTTTTTGCCTCGCAGTGCAGGTGTGATTTTAATATATTCCTCTGTTTGCACATTATTCTGCATGTTTGCTTGCTTGAAGTGCGCTTGTCTGTGTGCATTTTTAAGAGTGCATGTCTGCGCGCCGCATCCACTTTAAACCCACATCAAACAGAATGTCGCTCCAGAGGGGAACTCAAAAGAGCTTCTTGAGCATCCGGAGCAATTAAAGCGTGTGAAGAGGGGTTCAAGGAGTCCACAAAGTTCTCAACAGAGCGCGGGCGGCTACAGAAGCTGCAGTTAATGAGACAGTTGAGTATACCGTCGTGAAATGAGAGGCTGCATTCAAACGGAGCATTAGCTGAAATCCTCACCTACTGAGCCAAGACTCTGTTCATCTGTCTGTAGCGAGCCGACAGTGACACAAGCATCTACGCACTTCATATGTATCTGGAGTCATGCCTCTCTCAGCAGTCACTGTGTAGCAGGAGAGGAAGGACCGTGGAGAGCTGGATCACTTATACGAGAAAGCCGATGAAAAGAGAACACAACAGCAACAGGAAACGCCAAAGCTGTGCTGAGCTACTCCTGTGCTCCTTTGAATAGCAAACAAGGACTTAAGGGGGAATTCAGGGGTTCTGTGGTCAACGTTAATAAGGTTCGACTAAGATCTTGAGTCACACTTGCCGGTCCAGATGGGTCAAATCACAGCAGCTTATCTGTTAAGCCATGGTGTAGTTTTAATCCAAGACACCTGTTGTCAGACGGTAAGAGAGAGGAAAGCTATATTTTCCACATGAAGGTATCAAAGCTGGTGTAGAAGGTACTGGAGGCAATTCACCCTGTTGAACAGATTTTAAGTCTATGGACAGTAATGCATGTTGTGCCTGCTTTATGCTCCTCGGATGCTCCAGTCACACTGAATTTTTTATGAGGTTGTTTAATTTGAAACGTTCTGTCAGTCCTGTTAAAAGATGCAGCGGAAAATAGTCAACGTCATTTCGAGGTAGTTCTTCTACGTATCTATGCGCGTGACCTTGTGCACATGCTCTATGCATAATGTGCTTACCGCTCAGCCGTCTGACAAAGTTCATCCTTCAAACAAAGCTTACACAAATGTTTCCCTGGAGCACTCGGGGCAAAGAGCTCACACTCGGCAGCGGGCCTCAAGGCAGCTAGTGTGTGTGTGTGTGTGTGTGTGTGTGTGTGTGTGTGTGTGTGTGTGTGTGTGTGTGTGTGTGTGTGTGTGTGTGTGTGTGTGTGTGTGTGTGTGTGTTACAGCTATGTGTGTCTTTGTGTACATCTGCTATCCCGGTCGATGTTTGAGCGCGCAGAAGGAGCAGAAGAGGCAGGTTTTAAGCTTTTGACTCAGAGCCAGGAGGAACGGTTTTAAATCCAACTGTGCAGATAAATAACAATTTAACATCTAAATTCTGCACTGCAGTAAATAGATTATGATGTACGAACACAAGCATCTGAGCCAAGGTAAACAGGCTGACATAGAGTACTGTTTTACATTCCCTGTTTATGGATTAGAGGAAGATCTGCGCAGACCCTTTGATGGCTGTGTGTAGTTTCCTCTTGTATCTGTTTTTTCGTTAGCGCCTCAAAATGTGAGGCTCTACACACTAGTTGAGGCTGAGGTGGATAACGGGGGCAGTTACATAAGCAAAAATGAAAGAGATGCAAGGAGATCACTTTCTCAAAAGGAGAATCAATAGCGTGATGTTCTTTCTTTCTCACGCCTAATGCAGTCAGGATCAATGATATGAGGAACTTCATGACACAAATGGATAAAAGCAGACGCCGCAGAGTCAGGGTTGGCTAATGTTTACGCATTTGGAAAAGTGCTTTCTCTGGGGAATCATCAAGGAAGAAGAAAAGCATTGCTCCATTTAAGCAGCACTGATAGGCTTCCTTTTGTTAAACATTCACTCTCATATTGAATGCTCACATGTTGGAAAAAAATTACATTGCAACATTTTCTCGTTCGGCTGCCATTTTCCAAATATCATTAGAGTTACTTTTAATAAAATGTATTCCTTTACAATTACTAGTTACCTGTGGAAACATTTAATCTAATCTTACTGTAGTATCACATTATAAAAGTTCTGTCAGACAACTCACCTGTTTCTTTAATATGTTTATTAGAAGCAGCATAGTTTGAGTTTGGTGTCTAGGCTCGGGCCTCCACAGATTTACAGAGAACATAGAGTGATGATTAGATAACTATCCCCCCGAGCCTACAGGTGGAAGCTGGGTAGTGGGGGGGCCGGCGAGCAGCAGTAACAGCAATGTGTTTGGTTGGTTGTAAGAGGGACGAGGAGCGTCACGTGTTAATGTATCATTGGTGCTGGAGTTGACTGCCTGAACTAGCTCACAGGCTCCGCCCCATTAAAACTTGTTAAGCCCCGAGCCTGTTTTTCAGGTCTCAGGCTCGAAAATGACATTCCCAGAACAAATGACCATATCTTCCCTTCTAAATGGGTTAAATTAATAATCTTTTTTCTCAAAGCAAGGTTACACCTGTGAGTTGGATGTAGAAGTGTCAGAATCAATAAAGATGTTTTTATTTTAAAGTAAATTCAGATTGAACACAGTAAAACAAATTAAATTATTGTGTCCGTCCAAAAAAAAAAAAATTACTTATAGTGAAAACCACCCTTGAATGATGGGATGGTAGACTAAAAGCTTTAGGAATCCAAAGTACAACATATAATAAGTACCCTGTATCAAGATTGATGCAAAACAAGTGAAAGTTGACCTTTTTAGAGAGATTTAGCACAAAAAAAACACTTCTGGGGTCATTTGGGTGGATTTTCCATATCTCTGGCCCCCCTTGGTCGATTTTGCTGATTGACATCTTTTTCTAACCGTCAGAGCCAATGGAATCGAGGGGAACTCCCACATACTCCTTATTTGGTAATGTGTGTGTGTGAGACTGCCGCATAGCCAAGACCGGAAGCTGCAGCCACTCTGGTGGCTACCATTAGCAGCTAACTTTTACTCTCCGATTTTTACATAAAAATGGAATTATGGATTATAAATTTAAAAAATGTTTACCCAGAAACATTATCAACCTATGGATCAACCGATTCAGCCGCGTTTTTTCTCATTTTAATGCCATTGAACAAGTCTTTTGATCAGATTGACAGCTACGGTGAGACGATCTCCCTTAAAAGCTACATAAAGGTACGTGTTGTGATGTCTGTGTTTGCTTCCCCTGTCAAGAGTTCGGATCACTCAGTGATGATATATATACCTAAATAATCTGTGGAACCTCAGCTTTAATCGGATATCTTGTATGTGCAGCTACGATAAGTAATAAGGGTACTTTTATCTTGAGTTCTGTGCCAAAGTGCGTTAGCATTTTTCGCTCAGGGGTCATTTAGATGCTTCTTATGAGACTTATGTTTTGTTTTGGTAAAAATGGTTTGTATCGTCAGTTAGCTGAGATTATTCCCGTTAATCTGGTATAACACATTAATAGGTTCTTAAATATTAAGATCCCCTGAGACACAGTGTCGTGAAAAAAAAAAAAAGTACCCGCCGGCGGGGACCTTGGGGCTTAACAGAAACCTGATTACTTTACATTACTTTTGGATTCCCTCAATATCAATGCAATGCAAACAAAGACATGCCTCAATACTTACATTATGGGACATCAGAACAAAAATTGAAAAAGAACATATTATCTTTAAAAATGTGTTTTTTGTTGAAAAACCTGCTTTTTAACAATCATATTCAGACGGTAAAAGTAAAGTTTAAAAAGTCAAACATTAAATCTAAGCAAACGTAAAATGTTGGTTTTAGTTTAAAGGGGCCCTTTTGAGCTTTTTGGGGTTGTCCCTTTCCTGTAGTGTTTGTGTGCATGTAGATGGTCTGCAAAGGCTACAATCCC
Organism: Gymnodraco acuticeps; assembly: GCF_902827175.1. Lineage (NCBI taxonomy): Eukaryota > Metazoa > Chordata > Actinopteri > Perciformes > Bathydraconidae > Gymnodraco > Gymnodraco acuticeps. Next base: position 249,926 of record NW_022990501.1, read on the forward strand.
AAATGTCCCTCCAGAGGGAGTTTATAGTGCTCCAATTTGCATGCTGAGCTTGCATGTCACTAGCAACAAATACAAAAAACACATAAATCACACTCATTAGGTTATAACAGTGCATGCGAAACAATCTCTTGTACTGTATCTGCTGTGGATATGAGAAAAACACATTTCATCATCGTGCTGCAGCCTTATGTTCATATCTACCGTACTATGCAGTGTTTCTGGAGCTGATCGAGCACCAGTTTTTTGCTCAAGGACACATCAGCAAGATAGACACATGCTGATACAGTGACACATTGGTTTGATCCATGATTCTCCAACTGAATGGCAGTGCCCCGTTCAGTCAGGGGTATTCGACATACTGTCATGCATTTATGCATTCACTCATTCTCCCTACAGGCTTAGTTTTTGTCAGGCTCTCAGGAGGGCTGGAGCCCATCCCAGCGTGGAGACTGCAGAAGGCAGAGATACTATAGGGTGAACATAGAAGCGTAGAATCTGTTACTCCCATACCTACAGGCAATTCAGAGTCTCCAGTCCTCATAACTTACATGTGTGTATATGTCTTTGGTTGTGGGAGGAAACTGGAGCACCCTTATCCAACCAACGCAATGTGAGGGAGAGGGAAACTCCCAAAAAAAGACTAACAGCTGCTGCAGTCTCAATCACAAATCAATGCACTGTATTCCTCTATAGTTAACCTTCATTTACCAGGATAATCCAGCAAATTAATATACAGATACCATTTTGACAGACAATAGGCTGTTAAGAAATGTGAGAAAGGAAATTCAAAGTCAAAAGTTGATGGAACTTATAAAAAGAGCAGATGTTCCCCTCTCAGAAGAGATTATGGGTGTTTCAGGGAATCAGAGATCGATCAGAGAATGCAGTCGTGGCGTCCTTCACATATGTGTTTGACAGACTCGATAGCAAGGAATGTTATTGATTTTGGATTCTCAGAAACTTTCCCAGGAATAGAGCCGGTGGGTAGAGATGATAAACTGTAAAATGTGATATCATGCAGAAAGTGAGGGATTTACTGTCTGGATACAATCCTACTGTGACTGTTGTAATGAGAGGTAAGACCTGCAGAGATATGCAGCTCAGGACAATTCATGGTGCTATTTTCACTGTTAACCTGATTCCCACACCATTCAGAAACTGAAAGAGTTACAGTTACAGTAGTTACAGGAACCTCATTAATTCCTCACCAAATGTCAATGGACAGAAAGATATTTTTGGAATGATTCTAACTTGCTGAGATGGCAAGGTGTGGCTTTACAGTGAGTTACATGCTGGAACCATTTATGTTCACCGTTAGCAGCCTTGATGATATGCTAAGCTAACAAGAGCAGCTCTGGCTTAATGTTTAGACTACAGACAGCAGGATGGCATGAACCGCCCTTCTTATCTCTCAGCAAGAAATCCATATTTCCCAAATGTTGAACAATTCTTTCAACTAGCTTACTAGCCGATCAGCTATTAGCTAGATAATTGGTTCGTTGGTAGTCTTGCAAGGCCAGTTCTCAAGAGAGTTACAAAGGATGCCACATGGACTTCCTTTAATTTACTTTAGAAATATGTTGTGTATATCCCATTACATTTAGAGCTCTAATGGGTAGTAGAACTTTTGTTAAATAGTTCAGTATCTTGATTGTCCAATTCCAATGAGTCTCATTGAGCGCTGGCATATTTATAATGTATTCTTGATTATTCAGTTTACTGTACAGTGTTCACTTTGTACATGTATTGGCAGTACACATGAACATAATACTATGTGTATGTTTTCTTTTGGGGTTGTTTCATTAAACCAGAATGTTTTAATTGGCTTTATTTCAAGGTTCAAGGCTTGTATTAGTCATACGTACATACAGTGTAGTTATGACGATGAAAACCTTAGGTCCCAGGCTCCAACAACAGTGCTACACAATTATATTAAACTATTTAAACAAATAAAAGAAACTGTGAGACTTATTCATCAAACTAATCATACCTTAATCTCCTTTTACTTTTTTGGAATCTGTAGTTACTTTTGATTGGATAACATTTGGTTTTGGTATCATTACCCACATTTGTTTTCTGAAGTTAGAGCAAAAACTCAGGCACAGGTTACGATTTAAATTGTTCCTGATCCCATCCTTCATATCTAGATTGTATTTGAGTGAGAGGTGTGCAAAATGTAAATGTGTTATTTTCCCTGCCAGTTATATGTCCTGCGCAGCTTCATAAACTAAAGCGGGATACACGGTATCTGCCCAAAGTGTGATGTAAGATACAAAAGGATGAATACAGTCCCTGGCAGGTGAAACACTACATTTTAGTTGATGACCTTTAAACTTACTGTGTCCCTGTACATATTGCTTTTAAAAATAACATATTGTGTAAAAGAAACTCTTTCATTTCCTTGGTAAGGACTGCAGGCGATACTGCGATTCCCTTTGCTCCCACTGGTATGACTACCCTTGACATTAGACAGCTGATGACGTATCGTTCGTGTTTAAAAGAAACTTATTCTCTATTGCAAGCAAACAGCTCTTCTTTCTACCGTGCTGTCGAATCCTGAGTGCACATGAGTAGACAGAAATAGACCGCCACCCACATATCATTAGGGAGATGGAGGGAGAGGGAGAGAAAGACTCGCTGTGACAGAGTGGGAGAATGAAGTGGGGCTGCGGCTGAATATGTCGGTCACAGTTTGACACCCTCACTCACATGTTTTTGGTAGCACTCGCATTTAAAGGCAAAAGCTGTATTTTGTAAACACGTCTTAAGAGCTTGTGTGATCCTGCATGGATTCCCAGATAGGACGAGCTTGATTTCCATAGAGAACAAGATAATAATTCAATTTCCAATGACTTATAATAACTGGATGTGTGTGGGAGAGGTGTGGGCTATCTCACTTTATTCCTCTAGTGCTCTAATGGGATTAATGGTGTAGAAGGCGTCCGCCCTCTTGTGGGGTGCTAGGGGAACAATAAAAGATGATTTTGTGTTGTACATGGTGTTCCGTACTACAGGACTTTTGTTGGAAAAATCTCAGGCTTCCGTGTTCTTATCTAACATCTCTGTTTCATGATTCACTGTGTAGGCAGTTTACCTCTTGGCTACACTCTTTGTTTTTGTACAAAAGCATGTAGCAATACTGGATGCCTGGGATCTATTTTTGATTAAATATATTGCAGGTTAATGTATGTTGACAGCGTTGTGTATTTCCTAAATAATGCTAATCAATTCACTTGTTGGCTCCATTCTTTCCTTGTTCCTTGACCCCTCTGCTTACAGGAAGCTGCTGAATGTGAAGGTCATCGATGACGAGGAGTACGAGAAGAACAAGACTTTCACTATTGTGTTGGAGGAGCCCATCCTGCTGGATGTGGGAAAGAGACACGGTGAGCTGAGGACACATGCAGCCGCAGAGAGATTTTCATTATTATTTTATGGCTCGAGATATATTTTAATTTGGATCCTCCCTCGTTAATATTTTATTTAGTCTCTTACTGGAGCCGTTGACATGCATTAATACAAATTCCTCATGACTCTGGGGAAACTCTTAAGGTCTAAGGTGTGATCTCTTTTGTCCCTTAGTTTTATGATTGAGCACTTGTGTTTAAATTGTTGAACTGTTAAATAGCCTGGGTAGAAGGTATTACATTTCTGCATTTAAATGCCAAAAAACAAATACTACAATGAACAATGAGATAACAGTAACCGGGGGAAGCTTACTGTAAACACAAAATCCCACGACACCACTCTAGTTGGCAACACCACAATTGTGTTATTGCTTTTATTGAGAGCCCTTTTTGCAGCAGAACAATTATTCAGCGTTTAAAATAATGATATCAGGATTCGAGCTAAAAGGGACAAGTACGACCTAATAATATTTTTTTCATGTGTTGAATTATCTGACAATATTGCAAAATACGTGATAGGCTAAGGGGCGGGACATCTTTAAGCGATTTACCAATCACAGCAGAGCCAGCCAGCTAACCAATCCGAGCAGACTGGGCTCTGGTTTCAGACAGAGGGTGAAAAGAGGTGCTGCAGCACAGGCCGTATGAGAAAAAAAAGAAGCTTTTTGAACATTAAAGCATGGAGACATGTCACAGTAGAGGCAGAAAACACAATAATGAATCTGAAAAAGAGGATAACAGTGCTCCTTTAATGATTAGCTTACCCCCTACCCACCCAACTCATGTCAACACAATGACGTAAATTAAACTTGTTTAGGTCATGCAATACTTACAAATAAAGCATTGTTAGAAATAATCAACATAGACAATATCGAAAAAATCTTTTTTATACCTGAAATCAATTAGACAAGCAAATGGTTAATTATACTTCATTATCAAACAGTTCACATTGTAGATGGGTTTCCTTATCAGTAGATATGTTGTCTTATTAAGTAGCAGATCCCCTGTGTGGGAAATAACGACTCATAGTTGACACACTTTTCTCACACTGTGCCGCAGGAGACACCAACGATAACAAGACAGGCGCGGGACCGGAGGACGTGTCAAAGATGGGCTGCCCCATCCTGGGCGAGCACACCAAGCTGGAGGTGGTGATTGAGGAGTCCTATGAATTCAAGGTAACTCAAAATAAACAGCTATTTGCTTCAGAGTGGCCCTCAGCCATCACATTAATGATTGTGTACTTGTCTCAAGCTGCTGTAGGCTGATGAATGCCAATATTTAGTTTCTTCTTAAATGATTTACCGTATACTGAGTACCCATTACAGCCGGGTTTTTTTATATTAGAAGAAGCTGTCACAACCTTTAAATCCTTTAACTATTTTACAGACACTGTGCCAACTCATTAACAAACATGACATCTAAAGAAATCTCTTTTAATCACCATGAGCGCTTAATCCATCCTGACCTTATTCAGTTTTTGCTCATTTGTGTGATTTTGTTAGAGCTGGGGGTATAACACATTAATGATTTTATTTTTGAAGCAACCTCAATTATGTCATAATATTTAGAATATGACATTTAAGGATTCATATGTAATCTTTTTTTAATTATTTGTGATGTGCATGTAACTAATGGGTCTGCAAGTAGATTCTGTCACTTATAATTTCATCCAACTTGAAAAGTCAAATAAGTTGAGAAAAGTGTATAATTTAACTGTAATGCAGCATTTAAAGGGGTCAAAATTGGTTTTGAAATGGACTGCCATAAAGTGTGGGGTTGTACGTGCCTGGGTAAAGAGAACCATTAAATAAAAATGGATGCAACAGAGGCTGAGATATATAAAAAATCTATGTATCCTACATTTCCCACAACGCAACTTGCTTATGTCTGCTAAATGTCCATGGTTGTGTTCGAAATCTCACACTAACGTACTAAATACTCCAATACGTATATTCATCAACTACGTTTTCCATTCCCGGCACACTGAAGGAAACTAAAGGAAAACATCTTCCCTGCATCACATGATGGTTACAGGTCCAAGCTAACATTGAATGAAAACAATTAATCGCACATTTAAATCAACATTTCCTCTTCCGAACAGTTAAATATTTTTCCGTATTGCTTTTTTTTTTAAACAATGTTTAAGTGGCCCTAGTATGCCTCTTGGGGGTATCCCTTTCCTGTAGTCTGTTACATAGGTCTTTGTGAACGTAAATGGTCTGCAAAGGCTAAAATCCCAAAGTCCCCTCCAGAAGGAGTTTCTCTCCCACACACTTCCCCCCCGCCCCCTGCCTGAAAAGCCTCGATTATAATTCTTCTGACCAATCACACCAGAGCCAGCCAGCTAACCATTCAGAGCAGACCGGGCTCTGGTTTCTGCTGCAACACAGGCAGTATGAGGAAAAATAAAGACCTTTTTGAACATTAATGTTGTGCCTGTAGTGATGGGGTGTATACCCATGGAATCTGTGGAATCTCAGCTTTCAGTGTTGTTTGTGCAGAAAGTATGAATTATAAATGATCGTTTTTGTGAGTTATGAGCAGAAATAGCAATTGCCCGTTTTTGCCATGGGCTCATTTAGAGGCTTCTTGTGAGACTTGTTTTTCGAAAAACATTTTTTTTTTTCGTATCGTCAGTTAGCCAAGTTTCCTCCGGTCAGATGGGTATGGAATATTAATAGTTTCATGAATGACACTTCAGATATAGCACTGTTGCTACATATATAGCATTTTCGGACCCAAGCTCGGGTCCGTGGGACTTAAGAGGTTAAAGTTAACGTTTCACAGTAAAGGCACAAAATACAAATATGAACCTGAACATGTGCATAATAGGGCCCCTTTAAGTATTAAAGCCACCCGCCTCGTAGTCCACCATTGGCCAGTTTAAAAAGCCAAAATGCATTTCCAGGGCAGCTGGAATTTCAGATAATCTCACGTCACATACTCAGAATTACTTGCCAATCTAGTATTCATTTGGTCATTTCTCGATAGACAAAAACCGAATACTGTGCAGTCAAAAGGCATTAAATTGTTTCAGTCATAGTAAGAATAGCATATATAGTATGTTAGTAGGCAATTTCAACAGAGCGTCCTTCATACTGCACGCCTTCATTTTGCAGCCTTTCTTTCACGAACTCCTTCTCTCCAAACTCGAACTGACATAACCCTAATGACATCACTATGACATCCTCTGTATTATTGTAGCCTTGCACGCTTCTGTCAGGTACATTTCCGAAGGTTTTCTGTTGTCATATTTTTGAAAATTAAAACAATCTGCATGTGTAGAATTGGTGTTTTGCCGCTTTAAGCTGGAACATTATCCTGCATTTATTCTCAGAGCTCCAGTTGTGTGCGCTGATACTAACGGCTTTACATTCTGCAGAGCAGCTTTATGCTGGCAATGTGCATTTTTGCTGAGGGATTGTGGGCTTCCCTGCATCTGTTTTAGTGACTCACAGTGCACCACAGAGGGAACAGTAACACGGTTATTTGCACCTTAATTCATCACATTGGACTCCCTAGTCTCATAGGCAATGTTAGGATTATATTGATACTGTGCATCACGTCCTTTTGCTTTCTTTCTTTGTGGCCGTCTGCAGAGCACAGTGGACAAGCTGATAAAGAAGACGAACCTGGCTCTGGTGGTGGGGAGCAGCAGCTGGAGGGAGCAGTTTGTTAGTGCTGTCACTGTCAGTGCAGGTGAGTCGCAGCGCGGTGAGATGTCTCCTCTGTTTGTGCCTCTGTGAGCACCTGTGGAAGATGAAGTCTGCAGGATCTGCTTCTCACCGACCTCACTTCAGTTTCTTTCTATGCTTTAGATACTTCTTTGTTTGAATCTATAATGCTACAGTTTGACATTAGCTCAGTTTAGAATCCTGGTTTAACATGAAAAAGCTTACAACACAAAAGCCTGCTTTATTTCCATGCCTATGATGCACCCTTTAAATCCAGACGGTTCATACAAAATACATGATGTGCTGATTTTACGAATGGCTCACCATAAAAAACGAATCTGTCCAGCTCTGCCCGGACAACTATTGGCTCAGAAGGAATTATGCAGATGTACTGTATGGTGTGGTGCACTAGTGCACAAAGCATTTGAGCTAAAAGCTGACTATGACACCAGAGATGTGTCTTCCTGTTAATACGCTCTTTAATATCAGGTTCACTTAGATTTGCATGCTGAGTGCATATATAAATAGAAAGTATGCTGCCTGCCTATACGTATGTCTCAAGAACTGAGTCGCGGCTATATTTACAGATTTAATGCAGAGAGTTGAAAAGGTTAGCTCCCACACAATCGTCGGATGGCTTGAATGTGAAGGGGGGGGGGGGGGGGGGGTTGGGTATCGTCTTGGTTAGATTTGACTGTAAGACACGTATTTTAAGTTTAACTAAATCATGAAACCTGAAACTATTTGCTCCATCATGATTTAATATCAATTTCCGACATGAGATTTAAGGTCACTGCTATTTCAAGGTTTTCTATCATTTGGCTTGTTTGTTATTACATTTTGTTCTGACAGTTATTACAGCATAACATCCACAATTACTTTATATATTATTTTTTTCAATTTTCCTTCAGATTTGGCCATTTTTGCACACTTACCCCATCATTTAAATACTTGCAATGTTCCTATTTCTGCAAAAAACACTGCAGAGACTGTAAAAAAACATAAATCCTAACATAAAAAATACACATATTCTTTCATTGGAAAGGAATTTAAAGGGTTAAAACTCTGAAAAGGAATGCATATTGGATAGTGATAATCAGGACTTAAATTGGTTACAAGATTGTTATCTTTTGAGGATATTAGAGAATATATTCTCTGGTCTGATTCAGTTTTCTATACTGAGGGATGAAGACCGCAACAGCAGCATGCAAACGCAGGGAGTAAATATTTTGCAAGCCTTCATGCATCTTATCTGTGTCTGCCAGGTAACGACGACGAGGAAGACAGCGGGGAGGAGCGCCTGCCGTCCTGCTTTGACTACATTATGCACTTCCTGACAGTTTTCTGGAAAGTCCTCTTCGCTTTTGTCCCCCCCACTGAGTACTGGAATGGCTGGGCGTGTTTCTTTGTGTCCATTTCCCTCATCGGCGTCCTGACAGCTGTGACCGGAGACCTGGCCTGTCACTTCGGCTGCACCGTCGGGCTCAAGGACTCGGTCACCGCCGTGGTGTTTGTGGCCCTCGGCACCTCTGTACCAGGTGGGCGTCTGTGGTGTCTGTCCACTCTGACAGGGGACTTGTCCTTGGTTACCTCTGTGTTTAGTGCGTGCTGTAGACTTGTGTAACCTGTGCCACAATGTGCTGTCAGAATCATTCTCTCCTGAGCTCTTGTCTGAAACAAGCTGTAAACAAAGAAAAAGACTGTTTCCCTTGTTCTCTCCGTGCCGACTAATTGCATTTCCATGTCACCACGTCTTAAACACTGACACAGAGGCACGCAGGAGACCGGCTTTAAAAACGAATTGTTTTTCCAGTTTAATGTGAAGAAAATACTGATAAATGTTGTACAAGGGGGGGGTTTAAGTAATTTGTGGTAAACAAAACATTTAATGCTCCACAGATCAGTCAGAAGCCATTTGTATGTACACGTTTTACCCATGTGTCAAAAAATACTTTTAGCTGGGTAACATCGTCTTTGTCTTTTTGACTGCAACTAAATGTATTAACAACTTAAAGGAATGGTTTGACATTATATGCTTGTTAACTCTCTGGCAAAGACTTTAATGAGAAGATCCATACCACTCGTGTCTGAACTATAAATATGAAGCTACATCCAGGAGACAGTTAATATAGCTTAGCAGCAAGACTGAAAACAGCTCACCTGGTTCTGTAGAAAGGAAAAGGATATACCTATAGCAGCACATTTAAAGCTCACTACTTGGCCTGTTGCATCCCGCTCATTTAATCTGTGACCTGAGTGTCATTCCATTGTCAGCACGCTGCTTCACCTTTCTCCCGGGAGCAAGCAAAAAAATTAAAGTTAGTTGTCTATGACATCCCCAGCTTAACTAAGCCGACCATCTGCTGGACAAGATACAAGAGTTATAATCAATATTCATCTCACTCCCCTCCAGAAAGCACATTTCTCAATATGTTGAACTTTTACATTTGTAACTTGCTGCAGACTGGGTGGAGTTTCAACATCCAACGATCTGTCTTTTATTATCTTATTTTATTCTCTATCTTAATCCTTCTTAACAACAATCATTACTTTTTTTTAGTACATCAGTGTTTCTTAGGGTCAAAAACACTAAACTCACAACTTAAAATGAAAGCGTTTAGTTTATTTAATAAAAGAGCACATGTTCAATGTGAAAAGTGACAGTAGATTAGTTGCAATTTGGTTCCAAATAAAAACAAAAAAATAATTAAAAAATATATATATATTATTTATTTTATCTTATTTTTTAAACACCTTGAATTGCAGGGGGGGCGCGGGGCTCCGTTGGTGGGGCGCAGCGCCCCTCCAAGACAATGGTAGGGGAAACACTGCAAAGATTTTCCACAACCTAGCAACGTAAAACATATTCATGGTCTCTAACTTTAAAGCATTAATATATTATTAGTTATTTATAAAAAAGAAGCCATGGGGCCGCGAAGTGATAGGAGTTAAGAGACCAATCAAAAATACATTTCTTTTTACTACCTATAAAAAATGATCTAAAAGGTTTTTTATAATAAAGTTTACTATGTAATTGCCTGCTACCCTTACAGGACCAACTGTCATTTGTGGTTCTAAAGTCCCTGGTCAGAGTGCTCACACTGATCTCTATTACTAGCTCATTTGAATGAATCCTTTTCCTTTTCTTTTGATGCCTAAACTATACCTACATTTCTGTTACAGATACATTTGCGAGTAAAACGGCTGCCATCCAGGACCAATACGCTGACGCCTCCATCGGCAACGTGACGGGCAGCAACGCCGTCAACGTGTTCCTGGGTATCGGGGTGGCGTGGACCATCGCCGCTGTTTACTGGAAGTCCAAAGGCAAGGTGTTCAAGGTGGACCCGGGCTCGCTGGCCTTCTCCGTCACCGTGTTCACCGTCATGGCGCTGGTGTGTGTGGTGGTGCTGGTCTACCGCCGGCGTCCCAGCGTGGCGGGCGGAGAGCTCGGGGGCCCACGGACACCCAAGCTCCTCACCTTCTTCCTCTTCCTCTCCCTCTGGTTCATCTACATCCTGTTGTCCTCCCTGGAGGCTTACTGCCATGTGCCTGGCTTCTGAGGTGGAGGGAAACACAGAGCGCCTCCTCTCCTTGTTTCTACAGTCTACTGAACGTGTTTACTCTCGGTTTTTGTCTATTTTCACAGATGTTTATAACTCTTTGTATCATTAGTTATTATTGATACCGTGCAATAGGCTATTTGATTGACTTTGAATCTTTGGACTTTGGAACTTTGCTATGCTGTTAAGTATAGATTTAGCCACTGAAATTAAAAACACTATACATTGGATATTGATCCAATCATTGCTTTCAGCATTAACGGCATCCAACCTTCTGTCGCTTAAAACTTCTGCCATCGTGTCCTCTCTCTGTGTGGACAATTATTTTAGTTTGTAGTGTTGAGAAAGCACAAGATTTAAGCAGTATTTTGAAAGGTGTTGTAAAGTGAATTGAAGGAAAGTGCATGGAATGACATTTTAATGACATTTGCTTGAAAGGAAAGATATTACTGAGGCTGGAGTGAGGTATTTGTGTGTTGATATTTATTACTCAATCTATACATTAATTACTCATTGTGTATCATCAAAAAGATGAACATTGTGCGTGGGAGTTTTGTGAATGGATAGGTGTGTTTAATTTTGCACGTTATCAGATTAAGAGCTTCTTGGTAATCTTATTTAAAGTACTGTATGTAATATTTTGACATGATGTGATGATGTGTTACTGTGAATCACTGCTGTGTCACAACCTTTTCACTGCTCGCCAGGGTAAAAATGCCTTCTTTTTAGTTACAACATACATCGACCTGGAGCAGAGTGCCCGCTTTAAATTGTACTATGAAGTATACATTATTTGAGCATTGTGTGCTGTGTGTGTGTGTGTGCTGTGTGTGTGTGCGTGCACTTCTGCTTTCCAGCACAAATTGGCGAAGGCATGGCACAATTTCCTTATTGACAAAGTGCTGTCTGCGTACAGAGAGGCGAAGGACACCTGTTTTCTTGAACTTTTTTTAACATCACTTTTAGAATGAAGCACAGCCACGAAAGGGGTCACTTTCCAGATGAGAATAGGAATAGTTATTAAGCCCTAATCTTAGCACAATCCTCTGAGATGAAAATGTGCCCAAACACATGTACAGTTTTTTGTTTTTCGCACAGCGGTTGATATTGAAATTTGTTTTTATTTACTCTCGGATCAGTAGAGCCGTATTTATTGTAACAGTATTATGGTAAAGGTATTTATATGACCAATTTCAGTTGTATTGATATGCACGTTTAATGTACAAAAAGTGGAAATAAATGTTGCTCATTTATAACGCTGTAAGATGCCTTGTTTCCTTTTTCCACATTTCTTAATACCACTACATATCTAACTATTTTATTAAAGTGAGGTATTACAAAACCAGCTGTATGGTGGTTTGACAAAGTGAACAAACTTACAATTATGCTATCTATATATTTACAATTATAAAGTACAAAATAGGATTTTCTAACCATTTAATGCAACACCAAAAATATTCAAATCCTTTCGCTCAAGTATCAGCACACCAATGTAAAAGTAATCCATTATAAGTTAAGATGCAACAACCCTACATTGCTAAAAGAAAAAACACATCATCATCAAAATGTAATTAAACTATAAAAATAAGTATTATTGTATAATTATCTTGGTAATACTGCATTAAGTCGTTACAATGTTGTTCTACTACTTGTATATCGTCTAGGTGGAGCTAGTTTAAACTACTTAATTTACAGTTTAGTCAGGAGGTTCCCAAGCTACATTAAGCTACAAGTGTTATTCTGATCATTAAGCCTCATCACCGCCAAATGATCGATGCATTTGGTTGTCGGGCAAAGCTGTTTCCAATGGGGCATTTACAGTATAGGTCTGTCTCCTATCTAGGACCACAAGATAAATCAAGAGGTTTTTTGTAAGTTAATTAACTTACATTAACTGTTTGACTTCTTTAAACATTATTATATTAAACCATCTAAATCATTTTTGGGGGGGAACTCCTAACAAATAATACAAATCTTAAGGGGTCTCAACACAACATTTTCAGGGACAACTGGTTTGATATTTATCAGTGCATTGTATTTTAAAGGCAAAGTATTTTTGAAGAAGGCGATTAAACTTTATTTATCCCCCTTTGTAACACACACACACACACACACACACACACACACACACACACACACACACACACACACACACACACACACACACACACACACACACACACACTTCGGCAGCAGTTCGGGGCTCAGAAGATGAACGGCACCTCTCCAATTACCGGTCCACACTCCGTATTTTTTTGGTCTGATCGGGACTCGAACCGGTGACCATTCGATCTCAAGGCCAAATCCCTACAGTCTGAGCCACTGCCGCCAGCTATTGACAAATCAGATGGCGATAAATTCCTTAATCTGACAAATAAACGACCTATTTGTCACAGAAATGACAATAACCCACTTTGAATGTATAGATAGAGGAATTTAAGTAGAAGTCGAAATAATTAAATGACTTTCATCAAGTCTTCAAAGGGAAACTTGAGCTCCACTTTGATGAAAAAAACTCTGAGCTCCGTTATGTGATGTTCAGGTTTCAAGACGTCGATGATAATTCAACCTTATGCTCAATGGCAGCAACTCATTACAGAATATAATTTGAAACTTGAAGTTTGGTGTAGGATAATTATTTCATTGCTTTCCTCACCGTAGGTCGATAATTCTGCCTTTTGTATAGCAACCATTAAGATGTACTAATGTTACGAAGATGTTGTAAACGCATTAACTGGGAAATGAACCTCCTCTGTGGAAGATAATCAGTATTTGTTGTGGACAAACTGTCACTTTAGACAACTAAAAAAGACGTCCCATGCGCTGTCAACTCTTTGGCAGGGTTAATAAAGGTCGCATATGCTGTGTGTTTGAGAGTCTGAGGACGGTTATGAATAAATAAACCGAGAGAAGATGAAGCTGCAGAATTTCCTGTTCTATGGATTTTTCTTTCTTTTGCACCAGCCTTTGGAAAAATAACTCTCAAACTTTATACCAGTACATTGCAGTGCAGCTGGCAGGCCTAACATATTCTATTCACAAAAATCTCTTTATTTTATCAAGGCTTACAAATATTGGATTATTATTGGTCATGTCTATTTCCCAGCTCTACCATTTCGCCGTATTGAGCGGGAAATGAGCCGTGGACTTATAGGGATACACAGGCTGAGCCGAGACTGGGTTAGTACTCTCTGCCATGGGCATGCTGGGATATGCTCTGGCCCCCTGAGAAGCAATAAGCGGTTTAAAGACAGGGGCTGATAAATAACAGGCAAAAAGTGATGTGATACTTTATTGATCCTAAATCCTCTGCTTATCTCTTTTGTCGTTCTTTTTCTTAGTCAGCTAAAGAGCAGCAGTGTATGACCATGAAAACGTTTTCTGATCAGCTACCTCGATAGTTAAAGGGGCCCTTATTATTATTATTATTATTATTATTATTATTATTATTATGCTGTTAGGGGTTTTCCCTTTCCTGTAGTGTGTTACATAGGTTTTTGTGAATGTAAATGGTCTCCAAAGGTAAAAATCCCATCCCTCCAGAGGGAGTTTCTCTCCCACACACTCCCCCCTGCCTGAAACGACTCTATGGATTCCTTTGTTACATAGTGACATCACTATATAACACTCGCACTTCTATTGACTAGCGCTCCAACACATTGTATGTGAGAGGCTAAGGGGCAGTACATCTCTTAGCGGTTGACCAATCACAACAGAGCCGGCCAGCTAACCAATCAGAGCAGACTGGGCTCTGGTTTCAGACAGAGGGTGAAAAGAGGTGCAGCAGCACAGGCAGTATGAGAAGAAAAATAATGACCTTCTTGAATATTAAAGCATGGAGACATGTCACAGTGGAGGCACAAAATACGGATATGAAATCTGAAAATGAGTGTAATAGGGCCCCTATAAAGTTTGGTTACAAATACATATATATGATATTACCATGAATAAAATAAATATGTTTAATGTGAAGAGTTCACCTGAAGTGATGTCTCCAAAGATGAGCGTCAGCACTATGGTTGTTGTTCTTCTTTTTGTTGCATTTTGGGTTTTACTAGCAATGCTCTGATTATCTCATGTTAAGATACCTGGCCAGCACCAAATGTGATGAACATCGTTAAGCATTTTACAGTTTATGAGCCCAAAATGTCCCCCAGGAGTTATTAGAGGCAAAACAAAACACATCTAAAAGTAGAGTGAATATTGAGTTGTATCCACTAAGTGGCCAGAAAGAGGAATCCACATGAAGCTAATGATGTTTCTCTGTGTCTGCTGGGCATGTTATGCCAACAAGTTTGCCTCAACAACATTAATTAATTAATACCAGTGCTACAAATTGTTGCAATGCCCCCCAGTGGTACAGTTTCTTCAGCCGTTCAGTCTGTCTACTTATTATATATTGCTAGAATGGTTTACTTATTTATTGTATCTTGCTTTGTTTGTACAGACACTTCATGTTATTGCAGTATCCCCCTTGCTGCTGTGACACTGCAAATCTTCCTGCTGTGGGACTAATAAAGGATTTTCTTATCTCATGGTATGACTGAAGCAATAGTTTGACATTTTATGAAATTATCTTGTACCCTCAATATCACAAAGACACTTATCTACACAGACCCACCCCTACGATTGTTTTTCCAAAGTGACTCATATTTGTCATTGACTTTTTCCTGCATATTTTAAATTAGTAGAACAGACATAAAACAATCCTCTAGGTTTGCTACATCAATATGCTAACAGGAGGTGTCACTTCCACCTCCTGGGACCGGATGGATTAACAGAACTTTGCCAACAGATCGTGAAATAACTTCCTGAAAAGAAATTAAAGAAGCTTATTGAAATTCATCACCGTCCTCCTGTTCCTGCTGCACTACGCTAAGTATGGACCACACACAACATCTCGGTTGCACGAGACACAGGAGCAGATACACTTCTTCAGGGCGTGACGGATCATTTCAGCAACAGATAATGGGTTATTAAGAGGGATGAAATATATTACGGATACTTTTTGTTATCATAAATAACATCTAGCTTACAGGCATCACTGCCATGGTTAATTGTGACACATTAAGAGATTTATGATGCTTTTTTTTAAAAACACACACTCACATTATCTAATTTGTAATGCGGGTCAGAATGTGATAATATCTTAAGGTTTACACATCATTGCACACTGGGATATGAAATGCTGTTAATGTGGGAAACTGTAAGCCTCTCTTTGCACATTACAGACATAGCTGTGAATGGGCCTAAATGAGGCTGGTAGGTGAAGTGGCTTCAGTTTAAGAAAGGTCGCAGAAACATTGATCAATGTGTCAAGTAGTAGTCGTTTTTGTAATATAAATGCCAGACAGACAAGCTGTGATTATCTGTGAAACACACATTTCACAAGTTACAGTAGATAAGCACACACAGATGCAGCCACAATAGGGGGGACCAGGCAATGTTTTACCACTGCTCAGTTGTCACAAAGATGCTCTATAACTAAAGATGACACATGACAAGCGGCACCAATTGTATAGTATTCACTTCCTGACATCACTATGCAACACTCATGATTCTAATGTCTAGCGCTCCAACACATTGTACGTGATATAGGGGCTAAGGGGTGGGACATCTCTTAGCGATTGATAAACAACAATAGAGCTGGCCAGCTAACCAGGCCCGGTTCTACGGGGGTGCATAGGCATGCATTGCACCCCTAGTTGAATGTTATGCACCCTCTATTCAAAAAAGAGAAGGGAGCGAACAACAATAATAGAATACAATACAATATAAATTGTGTCAGGTGCGCGTGGCCTGCTCCGCTGCGCCTGCATCATTTCCAAAGTGCTTCCACAGCAGTGACACACATCTGTGGATAATCATTTATACGAAAATGGTTAAAGCAACCATCACTAAACGCCAGCACCACTGCATCTACTGCAGACAGTAGCAACAGGTCGGATGGGGACATCACGTTACCCTCCGTTGTGGACACTAGCTTACTCCCGGCCGACTCGCTGCCCTCGCCCCCGGAGCAGCAGTCCTCGTCGCCAGAAACAACGCCACCGGTGCCAGGGGACCTCGGCAAAACAGAGCCTGCCCAGGTATACAGTATCTAAACAAGTACACAACTCACCTATACAGTGGGGTTAGGCGGTCATTTTGCAGCTCGTGGTATAAAAATAGACAATGGCTAGAATATTAATGTAAAAATAGTTCCATATTCTGCCATGCCTGTAGAAATGTTGGGTCAAACATAATGCATACAATAGCACAGATGCCTTCACCACGAATGGCTACACAAAGATCTCATATCCCAAGCTTATCAACAAGCTAATGTTGCAGCTGAAATGTTCTCCAGGTCACAGTCAACCTCACATGATGATGTGATACCAGTTCTCAAGCAGAGTAAATATTCTCTTCCCAGAGTATATGATGGGACCAAGGTGATGATTTAGTACATGGTTTTAATAATACTTTTGCTTTTCAATGTTTGCCAGTTCAAACCATGAGCTGGTTCAAATAATATTTGCCTTGATTTACAATATGTTCTCATTTGTTTTATCAATAGCCTACAGTGTTGAAGCTTGTGTGCTTTTTTTTAATAAAAGTCCATCTTATCTTATCTTTTCTTTGCCATAGTCCACTTTGGACTGGATGAAGGATTGCACTTTTAACTCACTTGAAATGTTCTCACTTGCTTGGTTTCAAAACATAACAAATGCTACAATCTGTTCATTGGGGACCATAACATCAATGCTATTTTTCATTGCTGTTGCCGGCCGCTATTGCTCACCTAACCCTACTACTGCTGCACCCCCTGTGATCTCATATGCACCCCAAGTCATTTTGTTCTGGTACCGGGCCTGCAGCTGACCAATCAGAGCAGACTGGGCTCTGGTTTCAGATAGAGGGTGAAAAGAGGTGCTGCAGCACAGGCAGTATGAGAAAAATAAAGAGCTATTTGAACATTAAAGCATGCAGACAGGTACACAGTACAGGCACAAAATACAAGTATGAAACCTGAAAATGAGCATTATGTACTCTTTATGCTTCAGTATTTGTTTTTCAGCAATTGCTATGAGTTATTTATCAAGGTATGCGATACAAATTGCCACTTGTCCAGATGGATTATTGCAGTAGAGGGCGCTAAAAGATGAGGCAATTTAAAGAGCGTGAAAACTATTTTGAAAGTCAAAAAATATATTAATGTTTGTTTTACGTATTAAAGTGATCAGATGCAATCTTTCATTTTGTTCAACAGACGTTTACTTGTTCGCTAGATCTGTTTGAAATGCACTTTGTTGTATCTAACTTTTGTCGATACACCAACTTGTTCACCTCCGTCGAACTATACCAAACTTTTATTTTATTTATTTTATTTTGTATGCACATAAACTGTCCAACTGTCAAACACAACATAGCCACCCACCCTATGAGTGTTCTGCCTGGCCACGGCCTGACTGTCATGTGAACCTGAGCCTCGTTAATGTCACAACAGGTGAACCCATGAAAATGTTATACACGCAGCCAAAACTTTGATACTGTTTGCCACCATATACCTACGTATATGACCAGTGCTTGAATTGGAATGAAAAAGGTGCCAGTACTCTAAAATCAGCAACTTTTTCAAGTCAATTTTATATATACAGCCCACAAACAAGAATTTGGCTACTATAATTCTGGTGGGTTTGTCTCTTTACTACTGTATATTTTAGAAAGGTTCACTGTACTTAACATTTTTTATGATAGGCAGCGGATATGGCTAAAGCTCAGTAAGGTCAATATTAACTGAAAATATAGCAATCAAAGTCTAGATCTTCTGCTGAAGACACATGAAGCAGAGACCTTTCAGGTGAGAGCCCCTCTGGTGGTGTTCAACATTAATGACAAGGAAACAAAACTCTGGTCAGAAGCATTTTTTATAAAAAGCTTTAACAAAATTAAGTATTTCTGTACATTTTGAATATAATCTAACTTTCCAACTCAGAAAACGAAAAACGAAAAAGTGCCAAAAGTCTTCTCACATGGCTGAGCTGCTTTGCAATATACTTCACCACTGAAGAATACAAATATGTATAAAGTAAACTATGATGCAATCTAACTTTCCAACTCAGAAAAATGATAAAGAGCATGAACAAAGAACATGTAAAAACAAATGCAAAATGTGCACAATCTAAAATGAGAAACTGTAACTGCAAGTAACAAGTCTGAGCCATGGTAAAGAGTTACATTGAACACCAAGCTGATCAGATAACTCCCTGGTTGGTCTGAAGTCCTTCTATCTCCAGGATCTGTACAAATCGGCACATTATGCCAAAAGTCTTCTCACTGGGTGAGCTGCTTTGCAATATACTTCACATTGTTAGAAAAGGCTCCAGAAGGCCTTGGGGACATCAGTATCAGGGGCTGGAGCTGGACAGGCTCTTTCATCAGCACTTCTCCTTCCCTTTGCCAGCCAGGACCTCACATACTGTTCCGGATTGAACTGTCCTAGTGATGGTCCATTACATTTAATGAAAACCAGGCTGGACAGTCGGCTGACCAGAGAGCATTCCTTTTTGCAGTAAGGATATCGTTCATGCAGCTGAATGCCCGCTCACACTCACTAGTGGAGACAGCGATGGTTCGGACTGCTTTCAGTAGAGGCTCCATGGCAGCAGGTGTACGGGATGCCCTGGTTTCCTTGTATTCGCGAAAGCCCTGAACAGTCTCTCTTCTGTCCACTTTCAGCACTTCGCACAAACGTAGCACCTCTACGTCCCCATACTGTACGTCTAACTCCTCTTCAGGCCAACTTCCAGGATGGATAACTTTCATGTCCTGGATTAGCTGATTGTCCCGGGCCTCCCGGCCATGTAATGGGATTTCTCTTGTGCTGACATGAGAGGAGGTTGTGGAAGTCATTCTGTGTCTCAGATTCTCTACCATACTGCGGAAAAACTGACCTGCATGAATCTGTACAAGCCTGCCATTCTCACGCAGGGCAACACCCTTGAAGGACTTCTCAGCTAGAGCTGTATGAACTGTAGTCATGTGTGGGCCAGGCATGGTGACCATGGATTCAAAAACTCGTATTTCTCGAGTTAAGAGCCTATCTGCTGTAGGCAGTGTCATCTCTCTTTTTTTGGAGTTGCCGAGAGAGGTCGCTGAGCTCTGTGAGCGCATCGTACATCAGTCCCAGATTGCTGACAAACGTTGCAGATGTGAGCACATCATCCAGGCCCTTGTACTTTGCTCTGTCTCTGGAATCCCTGCTCGTGTCGTTTGCAGCATTTGTGAAGTGATCATGAAGCACTCGGTAGTTTTCCCAGACTGCTCTGACGCTCCTTTCACTTGAAGCCACCCAGCGGATGGACAAAACACGCCCTATCACCAGGAGACGCTGTCCGACTGCTTGCGCACACTGCGCTAACTGCCTCTGATTTTTGGGGGAGGCATGGAACAAGGAATAGAGTTTGTCAAAAAAGATCTGGAAATGATTGAGCCCTGAGACCTCCTTGACCACATCCCCAACTGCCAGCTCTAGACGATGATTGGAGCAGTGCCACACAAACAGGCTTGGGAATTTACTACACAACTGGGTAGCAACGCCTGTTCTCTTCCCTAGCATGACTGAAGCCCCATCACATGCAAAAGAAACGAAACACTGACCTAAAAAGTCCTCGTTAAAATCTCTTCCAAGACACTCCATTAACGCCTTTGTGATGTCATCAGCCGTTGTTCCATCCAACTCGATCAGCTCCCAAAAAAACGTTTCGGGCTCAGCATCAGCTAATGCTGAGCGTAGACACACAACAAGCACCGTTTTACCACTAATAGTGGTAGATTCATCGACCAAAACACAGAGTTTTCTTTGGTTTTCTGTAATGTCTTTTGACATTTTTTTCTTCAGCTCATGAGCTATGTGGTCGATGATTTCGCCACAGGGTTTTATTGGAGTGCAAAACCCTGCCCACGTTCAGCCCATTCAGTTTCTGTACATTCAAATCAATTGGCATGTCTGTGAATGGCCGGCTATGTTTGCCAATTTTATATGCCGTTCGAAAAACTCTGATAGTGGTGTCTAATTCAGATGTATGCATAGACTGCACTTGATGTTGAATAGTTTCACGTGAAGCAGATGTAAGGATGTCAGCAGCTTTTACATGGGCTTGTGATTCTTTATGTTCTTTGATTTTTTTTCTCAGGCTAGCTTGTTGTTTGCCCTTGTCAACACCGAAATGAGACACTGCACACTCACCCCATTCAGTTGACAGTTTCAGCCCTTGACCTTCCCAAAGATTTGACATCTCTGGATATCCGACATCCTAGCTTCTTATCTTTAAGAAGGAGCCATGCATTGGTCTTGCAAAAATATTGCACCTGGTCCGTTGTCCAGCAGTCAGGTGCATCGCTTTGCCCGGTGTTGGTGGTGGCAGTTGCGCCAGCAGCAGCTAACGTTAGAGGCTCTGGAGGAGGCGGCAGAGCTAGTGCTAATGCTAATGCACTAGAACTTGGAGCAGGAGGATCAACCAAAGAAAGCTCCCCATCAGACACAATTTCCAACACAGGCACAGCATTTTCTGTATTTGAAGTTTCTTCCGGTGACAACCGCTGTCTTTTTGCACTTTTATTAATCCAAGCTAACATTTTAGAAATGCTAATTTGTGACGTGACTTGCTTTCCTTCTCTCGGGGGCGTGCCTGCTCTGTTCTATCACTCTACATAGCCACCCACTGGGTGGGAGTTGCACTGCATAAACACAACACACGTGCATCTAGGTATGTAAATTGTAAAGCATTAAAACATGGTTTTACTAACAGTTTTCAGTATGTTGTTACTTCGGCATTATTATTATTATTATTTTGAAACGTGTATTACTATTAAATCACGGTCAAATAGGTTAATTTTGACATAGTCGTTTCCACCACAGTATTTACATGGATAAGATAAGCCCCGCCCCCTCTCCAGCACGTTCTGTTTGAATGACAGGAGTAAACAGCTGACAGCCGCTGTGAAACTCCAGCGGTTAGAGCGATGAGAATGTCCGTTCGGCACCTCATGACGCATCTACTGAGTACCGGGCGGCTGTATATATATATATATATATGGATGTATAATAAGAACGGCGGGAGAGTGTTGAGTACTGGCACGGTGCATGAGTACCGGAGTACCGCCAGCATGCCGGTACTGAGCAAGAAGTGCCGGTACTCCATGGGTCAGAACCAGAAGTGCCGGTACTGCGTACCGGTGAGTACCGGCCCAATTCCAGCACTGTATATGACTGTGCGAACTCACAAAAGGTGTTAGAAAAATACAAGACACAGATGCACGTCCGAATATTTGATAAACAAACGCAGGTCTATTACCTGATTGGATGGAAACTATGGTGGTGAAACAACAGAGAGCTCTTGAGGACAATGCTATTCGGTCTGAGAGAAAAAAAGCTGAAAGGGGGATGAATTTCCAGCCAACAGAGAAACCTTTTATATTCGGATATGTGTAACCCCCCTAGTACCGCTACATGTCTTTGCTTTCATCAATGAAACTGTTAAGAGTATTTACTCTTACATTTACAAAATAGAAATAGAATATCTTTATGAAAAGTACATATTTATTTCACCTTCCTGCAATTTGTTACACCGCTTTATAATTTGAGGGCTTAGGAGTCATGAACAAAATACTCAGACCTTTTAATCTGGCAATAATGTCAGTCCTTTTGAAATGTTACTGTCAAGAGATCATGGGCAAAATGTAATTAGATTATCAAAAGTCTTCATAGCAGAAAAATGAATCCTGGGAGTCTGCCTCACCCGGTACTGCACTTACCTGCACTATATTTATACTTTCACACATGTCACTATTGACATAACTTCTATGCTTCTTATCTGCATTGTATATCTGTTTGTTATTTGCTCATTATTCTTTAACTATTTGTTTGCCCTTCTGGTTGGATGGTAAACTGATATATATTTATAAATGTAGTGGAATAAGAAGTGTTATGTGTTTGTGCCCTGATCAGGCACTCCTAGTGTGATGTGTCATGTCTAGCTGTAGTTTCCTGTTATGGTTTTGTAGTCCTTATCGTTTCCCCTCCAGGTGTACCCATTTGTAATTAACCCAGGTGTGTCTTGTCTCGTCATTACCTCATGTATAAGTATTCTGCCTTCCCCTTTGTCTGGTGCTGATCCTGTCTGTGCAGTATGTGTTCTTGTCTGTCATTACTTTATATTTCCTTTGTTCAACCATGGTGGTAATCATTAATTAAATTCTTTTTTGATTACTTCGGCTACCGTCTCCTTTATTATGTTGCCTTGACTCGACATTGAGCCTGCTAACAGTCAATGGTAACGTAATAAGAAGTAACATATTTCCCTGTGAGAGCAGTGTAGAAATATAAGACATAGGAAGTAGCATGAAATGGAAATATAACACTCCACCACCGGTGCCTATTACTGAGCAGAGTTAGTGAATTAAACCCTTAAATGTGTATTGTGTTACGGAATGCCATTTAATTTACTATGCCATAACAAAATATGCAAAGAGATTTGATTTGATTGCCATATTTATTTATTTCCCATGCTTACAGTATTTATTTATCTGTTTAATTCATATTGACAGAAATGTCATTCTTTATTTTGGACGTTATCTTTCCACTAATCAGGTTTAAGGGGACAAAACAGGCCAAACCCTTAAAATGGACCAATAGATGAACACAAAACATGTTTTTTCCTGAAGTGTCCTCCCTCAATTACACATCATTGAAATTGCCTTTGCTGCTGTAACACTACAAATATAAAGTATTATCTAATCGTGTCTGACACAATGACTGAGGCAATAGTTTGACATGTTTTTGAAGCTATCAGACAGAAAGTATATTTTTTGTAACTATTACTCTACGATCACCATTATTTCAGTTTCAAAATCAAAGTGATATTGATATATGTTTATTAAGGCCTGTATCTATTTAATTAATAGATCTATTCGACTAAGTTTATCTTCCCATTAATTAGAAAATAGACATGTTATGAATGCCTGTAGTAGCCTCATTTCACACCATGTATACTTAAGTGTTTGACAATGTTTTGGGGGGGGGGGCTTGCATATTGTTTAACATCCCCCCCCCCTACCAGCCCACACGTGCTGCGTGCTCGCCCCCCGACCCCCGACCCCCCCCCCCCCCCCCCCTCGTCCCGTGTGCTACGCCATTGGTCTGGGATGATGTCATCCACAGCAGAGACAATAGAGCCCCCCCCGTCAGTGTCTCCTCACACGCGCATCGTAGCTCAGAGTGACACACGCTCCGACGTGAGGCCAGCTGAGTGTGCCAAGCACTCCTGATGACATGAATTAATGCATGTGTCCATCTGAACTCCGGCAGAGCTGTGCACCTTCTATCCGAGCCAGCTCTTAATTTATTTTATTTTTGAAATACATGAGCAAGGCAGGGAAGGTGTCACACATCTGGAGCATCCCATCGCTGCGGCTCGTGGGCTACTCGGCCACTACAGACATGAGGATTTGTCATTCCGCTGCGCATACATGAGGAGAACACTACGGGACTGCCACGCTTGATGTAAGTGATGTTTCTGTTCAGTATCGGTACTTCTAGCAGCGGTTCGCTCCGGTCGGCCTCAGCCTGAGACCCCGTCACGCTCAACGGCTTCACACAGCACTACGTGTTGGTCAGCCTGGGCTCTCAGCACAGATCAAGCGCGTCCTCAATGTCTCCCTGTGTATGTTATTGTAATAATTCGCGACTAAAACCATGCAATGATGTATCCACTGCTGCAGTTTTGCTATAATAAGCGCGCATTATTCTAACTGCAGCCATGTGAAAGAGCCAAGTAAACAGCCTTGTTATAAACATGCACTTGCGAGTCCGTGAAGGTAACACGCCAGCTGGGAAAGGGCCCTGTCTGTCGCACACATCAGCTTTATTTCTCGTAATGGTAAAGGTTTAAAGAATGTGCAGCGAATATGCGATTTAAAATAAAAGATATAACAGAAATTAGCCAGTGCGCCATCTAGCGACTGCATAGACACTAGACAGGAACTAATAGCGTTTCCATTTCTAATGGCCCGCAGAATAACAACAATGCAGTGGAAGATGGAAATATTAATACCTGCTTTATTTCTGTTTGAGGTAGTGCTGATAAGAGGCAGGGCAGGAGAAATGTGCAGCCTGAGCACATTACTTTAAATCGCAACAGTTAAGCTTTTAGTCTCTGTCGATATTGAAAGTTTTCCAGCAGAAACCAAAGGTGGTGAAATTATAAAGATGCCTGGAGATTAAGGATCTCGCATATGAAGGCTCCATTTACATCAAACATACAGTGTGTTAATGGTTAAAGCATACTCATTTGATTTAACACACATGATGAGACTATGGTAGCTTCATATCACACACACAGAAAATTCACTGCAGTGCATTTGCTGCAAGACCAAGCAGTGTAAGGACAAATACAAATCACAATTAAACCTGCATTAAACTATATTTTAAATGTTATTATGCCTCTAACATGACACACCTAGTTCAGATTTAGGTTTCCAGGCCTGAATTACAGAGACTGTTGACTCAATGCTTTAATCAATATCAAACTATGGCTGGCCATTTCCGGTGACGGTGTACGGTTTCATGGAACAATAACTACATTTACTCTGATTAAATCTCAGAGTAAACATGGAACATTTTAATTGAACTGTTCATAATCACACAAAATGCAATGCTCTCATTCAAAGGGATTGCTCAGGGCAGATTAACTCTGAAAATATAACAAGATATTTACGATATTTAAAATATACAGCTAAAGATATCTCTGAATTCAAGAGAAGTCAAGATCTAACACAGTGCCAATGATTTTACAGAAATTAGCTTGAGTGAATCAGCTTTATTGAAGAGACTCAAGGTCCATTTTAAATGATGGCATTGTGTCTTAATAAGTAATAATACAAAAGTCAGGATCAAATCTCATTGGAACACTATTATGATGTGTTTCACCTTTAAATATGGCTTATCAATGTGGCTTCTAAGGAATTTTCCGTCAGTCAACTAATTGTTTTAGCTTGCATATTCCACCCTTTTTGTGTAAGACTGGTGGCCTATCCTGTTCCTCTGTCTTTTAAACGTATAGTCTTTGGTGACTTTGACTAAGAATGAGCAGATAGACAGTTCTGTGGCGCTTAGTGGCTGAAATTAAAATGTTCCCTCAAGCATTTAATTATAGATTCACTCCAACCTTTAATTATGACAACAGCATTACGCACCCCCTCTTCTAAATGCTGATGCTGCAGGCCGGCTCTGATAGCCTCGGGATGTCCTGCTTTGTTGTTTTCATGCATGCTTCCTAGGAGGTTTTCTTTAAAGGATATGAAGATAGTATATTCCAGAGGGGGAATGGAAACACATTGTTTTTTACCACACTGTTACAAATAACAGATGTTGTTTTTTTCCTGTTCAAGTTGAGCAACTTGTGTCGCAAAAATCATTTCTGGGGCTATTTTTCTGAGATGAAAGGCCTGCAGGGGAAAATATATTTTGAGGACTAGCTGGAAAGACAAGATCCTGGATTTCTACAGAGCAGCAACTCCTTCCCTGGTTCAGATCAAAATACACTCTGATACAAACATCAATCAAATACTGCCACAGAGCACACAGTGTGTAATATTAGAGCACGTTTGTTCAGTTGTTGTCGACACCAATTAATCAGAATGTGTTTTTCCTGCCTGTCTGTCTTTTTGAATGCTGTTTGCAAGTTACAGCTTGTCAGAAAATGACAGTTTGGGAGGACATTTGGTTCAGCTTCATAAAAACATTTTTGGTGGGATTTACAATGTCTGCTGATTACATAGCCATCAATAACCATGACAGCGTGCTTTTTTAAGGAGATCATTCTTCAAAGATTTAAAATATATTCAAAGCCTATTACTGTTCTCTGTATCTGTGTGTGACAGAGAGCTCAATCCCAACCAACCACAGAACCTTTCTCCGAGCTGCTTCTGACACTTTCTATTCTTAGTATTCTATTTCAGGATTTAGTATTTTCTTTGGATTCAATTGAACAGAGGTCTTATTCTTTCGCATTACAATGTGCCATAACATTGTGCTGGCATTGGGCTTTTTTTTACTTTCATCATCTTTTTAAATCATTGTGCTGTTAGAGGTGCTCTAACTGATTAGCACTGGTTTGCTAAAATATTAGATTTTTCAATCTCTAAATTTGGGGCACATCCAGGAAATCTGGGCCACCCTGAAAAGATATGGCCCCGCAGCCAAAGTGCAACTGATCCCATTTTATGTAGGCTTGTAAAAATGAACAATTGCCTAACTCTGGATGTGGGTGGATGGTGATGTATGTCCTAAAAGTCAGGTGTTAAATCAGTTTGACTGAATCGTGGAGGGAAAGAAGAGATAGCTCAATGTTCCCTATCACGCTGCCATCTGATTGGCCGGTTTGTGCAGTTGCTTCTTTCACTTTCTGTCTGCTGACTGTGGAGATTATGTGATGTAATTATTTTTGACTTCCCCTCAGTAGCCTGTAGTGGTGTGAGCTCTGATGACACAGTGAAACAAAGCAGATAACGCTGAAAAAACAAAATTCACAAATGTGCAGTTTAGCAGTACAGATGTACCAATCGTAGAATAGGATCCAATGGGAGACCAGCGTTCTAAATACGAAACAAAGCAACATTAAAGAAGGCTAACTCAACACAAGCCTCATTCTGGTGTGTCATTATTGTACCATTATCATGACAAAACACTCTTATGTGCGCATCTGAGTCAAAAGCAGGTCATCACATGAGCAGGAAATCAAGAGGCAACTAATTTCCCTTTGTCCCCAGTACATTATCCATCATTAGTGTATGACTTCAGCCTAATACAGTCATGCTGACCACATTTTTTGTTGCATACATAGACGGTATATAGGTCGACATAGTCATCGTGGTGCCTCTCATTTGTTTGTTGACTATGGTTTTAAAGCCTCAAAATTGGCATTTTGGCCATCATCATCAAAAACACAAAGAACACTACGGTAAAATCCTGTCAATCACAAGGTAGCCAAGCCCTAGAGCACACACTGTTTTTCTATCTTCTTTTTCACTCTAAATTAGACCATAGTTTACACAAAGAACATCATGCTGTATTGAAGAGGACTTTAAACTAGCAATTGGAGATCATAAACTCATTAGGAGACTGTTTACTTAGGTACTAAATCAAGTGAAAAGTAAGGTCATTTTTTCATAGACTTCCACACCATTTTTAATATATTTTCTACAAGTGGTGTCCCTCCATGCTGGATTTTGGACAGAATAGTTGGTTTTACTTTTCAGAACCTGAGGTTGCTGCTTGGTTAAAACTTAGATTTAACCTTATGTCCCACTCCAATTGATTGGGTAATTTAAAAAAACACTTCCCTTAGTTTGTACGCGAGTCCATCATCAAATTATTTCCAATCTGTTTAAGACATTTCTTATGAAATTAGATTCAGATCTTAACAGTTTTGGAGTACTATTCTGTCAGAAACAAAAAAATGAATGGCTCGAGTTTAAGAAATTGGGCGAGGAATATCTCATTTAAATGTGATTTTTCAATCGGTTTTGCAGGTAGCCATCTCTAAAGGGTGCTTTAGTTTAGTAGATACTATTATTCATATCATATTTGTGATGGGCAGGAGGAACTCTCTGCCTGCGTCACCTATCTACAACCCATTCTGCTGCAGTAAAAATTACCATTTCCACCCCCATGTATCTACATGCTGCTGGGACACCAGTGTCAGGTCACACTGCAATGGTGTCCAGAGTATTTGTATTCCTTAGAAGTAGACTTGTGAATTTGCTAGTAATTTGAACACCCTACAAAGCTTTTGTGGTTAGACAAATGGATTTTCAGTGTTAGGCAATACATCAGTCGCTTGTTGGATGTCTGGCTTTATTCCAAATCATGCCCGATTGTTTAAATCCTGATTAGCTTCATCGTGTTCTGCTTCTCTGCAGATCTGAGAATAAGCCTGTTATTTGATATCTGTGCAGACAAAGAAAAGTATTCCATATGATAAATGGGACCGCCATTTTCTTTTAGCTACTTTACTCCATAACATGTATAATCATTTGTCATCTTTGGCTTTATGTCAGAGCATTAAATCTGCGAGTCTAATGGTGCACACTCCTGAAGAGTATAAAACTACCATCATATGAAAACACAAAGGGACAGCTTGCATTTATTTTCCCTTTAAGATCCTCATCAATCAAATGGTCTGAGAGTAGAAAGTCGAATCATCACAGCTCACACAGGTTATTCTGAGTCAGCAGGGCAAAACAGCTAACCTGGCAAAGTAAAACTAATTGATCAGCCTACCAGCACCTCTCTTATATCATCCAAATAATGAAAAACAGAAAATTGTGCTTTAAATCATGTTTTTCAGTTTTATTCTTCAGTGCCTGTTTCATTCCTATGCGTTAGCTGTGAGTCCGCAACTCATGTCAAATTTCTGACAGCAGAAAATCCATCAACGTACTTGTTTTTACACTTTCACGGCGGTCCTGTCTGCAGGAACCTGTTCATTGATTTTCAGTCAGACCAGCTGCCGCATGTGGATGTGTAGTTTCATGATCTGTGGCACCAACTGTTTGAACCTCAATGCTGTTAGGAACATCCTGGTGCCTTTCTCCTTCAAGTGCCCATAGCTCTGGCTGTCCATCTGTCAGCTGGTTATGCGTGTGGACCGATACTGTATATAAAGAGAGAAGTGAAGCGCCTCCCTTTCATTTTGCGGCAAACACGAGAAAATGTGGAGATGTAAAAAACGGCTTGCTCATCAGCCTCTGGTAACATACAACTGATGACTAATTTTCCTGCCATCCACTATCTCAAGACGCCTTGTTACTGTGGCGGAAAAATAATCATGCAGCAGAAGAAGAGATAGTCTAAACCAAAGCATATTTGCGAGGCAGTAATAGAGTAGCAACTCCTCACATCATTTCTTTTTTTTTGTAACTCTGGTGGGGTCCGCTCTGCAGCAGCGTGGGTGTTTGGCTGTCAGGTGGCGTTGTGATGAAGGAGCTGCATAAAGCCGGGGCGGGGAGAGGGAACAGGAAGACCTCCATCGATCTTGCACAGCCAGACAACCATCTGTTCCCAGAAAAAACATCAGCCTCTTCAACAGCTTGTCCCAAAAGCACATGCAGCTGGAGACACACTGAGCGCTATGAATCTACACTGTACCTGATGAGATACCATAAGTCATGCACTGTCCTGTATGCCAGGCCCTTACATGTCAACATCAGCATAATGAAGTTATTTTTTATTGTCCTTGTCAAGTAAAATGACTTCTACCCTGATTGGATTTTGTTTTATGATATATTTCACAGTTCAGAGAGTTATCTTGGTGCAACTTTGGCTCAGGTGTTTTTGAAAGAGTTAAATCAGATGGAAAAACATTAGCATGTGCTCATTTCTCCTCTCTGCCTGTGTCTGTTAAGCTGTTATATTTTATTCTGCTGGTGGGGTAGCAGTGCGCGAGGGAAGGCGTCATGATCTCCCCAGTATGCTTGTGCCACTCTCGCTAACAGAATCTGAGTTATCTTCTTTTTAAAAAATATATTTCTTTTCATCCTTACGGGTTTGCGTTCACACTTTCATGTGCTGAATTCTGAAGCAGCTAAAGCTTATCATACCTTTTGCTTTAATATTAATAGACACCTAATCATGCGCATACTTTTGCAGTCCGTGATCCATCCTGCCACACACCCTAATATAAGTGGCTAACGCTAAACTGCCATACCCTGAGTGGGTGTTATGCCTCAGTTTCTCTGAAATGAGCTCATAACTTATTCACACTTTACTGTAAACATCTGAAGTCATATATTTGCCTGGTAGATATATTATGCAATCCCACATACTGAGTTGTCTGATGTATAATACTGCTGCAGTCATGGTACGCAGCTGTGATTCTACGAAGCCATGACACATCCATTTTGCCGATCGAACTGACAAGAGTTTGTTTTCTCTGCGGTGAAGGATGCTGCTATACCTCAGTGCTGGGATCTGGTCATTTGAGCATTATATTAACAAGGGGGCAATAATGAAAAATGAAACACTTTGTGGTGTTTGGCAATAACACCACAAAGCAGATTGTCTTTCCAAAGTGAGCTGCCTCAATCACAACAAACACGCAGGACAGCACCCAGCGTGTGCTTCCTGGCAGAGCAGGTAGCTTAGAGCCTTTTATCAGATTCCATTAGAAAAACCAACCAACTGGAGGGATTTCACATGCACACAGTTAATTAAACACCAATTTAATTAACCTCCTAATCAACAGTGCTCACCCCATTTTGCAGTTATATTCTCTCAGGTGATTCCTGTTTGCAGCAGTCTGCCAACAAGACATGATATTCAACATCTCAACAGTATTTGCCTGACCTTAAATAAAACAGTCCTGCAAACACCAGATCAACTGTAAACCTGTAGAAGAAGTACTCAACTAATTTACTTATAAAGGGAACACCACCTAAATAGAATCTTCCAGTATTTGATTTCCATAGCAGAGGAAAGTTTAATCAATATCTGTGAACATGAGTGTTACAAAAAGGGTCGATGAAAAAACTAGGAATTAAATAAGATGGCTAGAGTCAGAAAAAATGTTATCCTTAGGTGCTTTTTGTCACGATCTGTCTTTATGGTGTTTTGTCTTGTCTTGTTTCATGTTTTATGTTGAAAGGTCTTCACTTCCTGTCTTGCCTGTTTCTGTCTGCGTTGTGTCTTGTTTAAGTCTGTCTGTGGTTCCCGGTCGTTAGTTTCCCTGGTGTGTCTAATTTACCCGATTGTGTTCACCTGGGCTGCTTCTCAGGTGGATTAAATTAAATCCTTGCTTCCCTCACTTGCGTCGTTTCCCTGCGTTTAGTCCCTCCCACCAGGGAAGCATGGAGGGACGCAAGGAAACCACGAGAAGCAGGGAAATTAGTTTTAAGAGCAATGGGACGTCCTTTCCTCCGGAGCGTCACGTGAAGCGACGTCCGTTTGTGATGACGCTGCACAGCTGATCGTCTGACAGCAGCTCTGTCCCCGTTATTTCCACACACACCCCCGCCTCTGTTAGTACACATTTACTGACACAAACATTTGTATCATCTGTTGTAGACCCAAATAAATAAAATAAAATAAGAACTAATTCTCAAAAAAGATAAACGCCATTCTTAAAATTTATAAACGAACAATAGTTTGATTAATATTGATTAGAGTGCACAATAGAAATAAAATAATTGAGAGAAGAAAAAGAGATATGTTATCTATCAAAACCCAGTTAGATTAACATTTATTGGATTGCACACTTTGTTTGTTTGTTTGGATATGTAGTAAATTAACATTTTAATAGCACTTAATGACTGACTGAATGGAAATGACAATAAATGAAAATGTAAAACGAAAAAAGCGATCATGAAAATGTTTCCAATAAATGAATTAAATGATTTTTGACCACTTTGTTGTTCAGATATATCACATATTTGTAACTAAATGATACATGAATTGAAACAAAACACGGTATAAACTGAGGAGTGACTCCCGTGAGGTTCATGTATTTTCTTCACTCTGCTCTCATGTCAAGAAGCATCAGATCAGTGCATGCACTGCCTCGTCCAATCAGTGAGCGATACACAGTAAGGGGGCGGGGTGAGTATCTGAAGATTTCATCGGAGGATGGTCTGGTGGTTCCTCGGTTATCGGTCCTCCATGATCGCTCCTCGATCCTCGGTCCTCCGGCAGAAATAAGAGCCATGGGACGGTACTCAAGATGGCGCAGGCAAATCAACTTCCGGTGAGACCGAGGAGCGAGGAGCGAGGAAATGAAAATAGTCGACCTGAGAAGCAGCCCTGGTGTCCCTGTGTTTTCTCCTCCCTCCTCACCTGTGTCTTGTTTCTGTGATTAGTCTTGTGTGTATTTAAGTTCTGGTTTTTCTGTCTGTCTTTGTCGGTTCGTCTTTTGTCATGACTTGTTCGTCGGTGAGTGTTCTGTTTTGTCGTTGTTATCACCTAGCCTTGAAATAAAGGAATTGTCACTTTATTCTGCATTTGGGTCCTACCTGCTTCATACACCGTGACACTTTTATTAACAGCCAAAATGCTGAAAAAACACAAAGTAACAAGGATCTCCAGAAAGCAAACCTCAATATATACGTACAGGTCGAGGACATGGTACCTCTCTGTTCTACAGCTACAGTCAGACTAACCTCAAAACACTTGTGGCCAGAGGTTTATTATGTTAAGCCCCTCCCCATAGGACAATCCACTATTTATACCCTTAATTAATGTTATTCTTATCTACAAACATATTCAAAATGTAAGGCAAATTATTTAAACACAATACATCAAATAGGTCAACATATTCTATATTTCTGACCACAGAAGCCTTAAACAATAACATGTTTACACTTGGAAGAAAATTGCCACCCGTGCTCCAATTGAGCACAGGTGTTTCCACTGATTGAGCCTCTACTTAAGGCTGCAGTTTTCTGTTGCTCTGTTTGGCCTTCACAACCTTGAACGAGAGGGTAAGCAGGTTACTTTGGCACAGCATAGTTATATATGGCTTCAAATGAATCTGTCTTGAACAAACAATGACTTGGGTTTTATTTTATCAATGTCCAGCTAAGTTATTAATGTGTTTCCCTCAGTGTGCCTTTTACCATGCCCCTATGCCAACTGTGATGAAAGCTTCTTCACATTACCACCCTCCTCTCCTGCATCAACGATGTTTGGCAGCCTTGACAGGTAGTCCGCGGTGACGTTTTCCTTGCCTGCTTTGTGCCACACACAGAACTTGAACGGTTGTAGTTCAAGATACCATCTAGTCACCTTGACGTTCCGGTCCTTCATGGTCTGGATCCATGTCAAGGCTCTATGGTCCGTCTGGAGGTCAAATTCCCTCCCGAGTAGGTAGTACCTTAGGCTGTCCAATGCCCACTTGATTGCCAGACACTCCTTCTCGATTGTGGAGTACCGGGTTTCACAGGGCAGAAGTTTCCTGCTGAGATACAACACTGGATGTTCCTCTCCTGGTTCTCCCTAAGCCAGCACTGCACCGATGCCCACTCCAGAGGCATCCACTTGAACCAGGAAGCGTCTTTCAAAGTCAGGACTTTGCAATACCCGGAGACGAGCACAGTTTTTCCTTCAACTCCTGGAAAGCCCTTTCACACTCTTCATTCCATTCCACAGGATTACGAGCAGCCTTGCGCGTGAGGTTGGTCAACGGAACTGCTAGAGTGGCAAACTGAGGAATGAAACGTCGATACCATCCAACCAGGCCAAGAAAGGACCGTACCTGTTTCTTGGTACGAGGTCTGGGACTATTCAGGACGGCCTCAATTTTGTCCACCTGCGGCCTGACTTCATCCTTCCCCAGCTGATACCCAAGGTAACGAGTCCCCTGCTTAGCCCACTCACATTTCTGTAGGTTGAGTGTAAGTCCTGCCGCATGGATTGCACCTAGGACCCGACGAAGGTGATCGAGATGTTCCTCCCAGGTCCTGCTGTAAATGACCACGTCATCCAGGTAGGCAGCACTGCAGTCCTCGCACCCCAGAAGAACTTTGTTCATTAACCTCTGGAAGGTTGCTGGGGCACCATGTAGACCAAACGGCATCACAGTAAACTGGAAAAGGCAGAGTGTGCCCTTAAGTTCCTAGTGTCTAAGCTGGTGTCTGTGAAAACCGCCAGTGGCAAGCTGGAGAGCGAGCTCCAACAGGAGGCGGGAAATAATCAGGACCTGAGGAGGACACTGGCTGATGAGAAGAGCGTCATGTCCTCCATGGCCATGGAACTGCTACATCAACGAGGAGGGCAGCACAAGGCGCTGTTGGTGGAGAATGAGAATTGGCTTCTTGATGACGGTTTTGCCCCTTGTGCTTCAAAACCAATTGATATTCCTTCTTCCTCTGACGACACAGCTGTGTCCCACTCCTCATCCTTCGTCATAAAAGGTTTTCGCTGAGCGTAGTCCAGTTCGTTTCTTAAGAATGCGTCCATTTTTGCGACTGGCCATCCCACTTCTGACACCATATGTTACAAAAAGGGTAGATGAAAAAACTAGGAATTAAATAAGATGGCTAGAGTCACAAAAAAATGTATCCTTAGGTGCTTTTATTAACAGAGAAAATGCTGAAAAAACACCAAGTAACAAGGATCTACAGAAAGCAAACCTCAATATATACGTACAGGTCGAGGACATATAACTGGTACCTCTCTGCTCTACAGCTACAGTCAGACTAACCTCAAAACACTTGTGGCCAGAGGTTTATATATGTTAAGCCCCTCCCCATAGGACAATCCACTATTTATACCCTTAATTAATGTTATTCTTATCTACAAACATATTCAAAATAAATGTAAGGCAAATTATTTAAACACAATAAATCAAATAGGTCAACATATTCTATATTTCTGACTACAAAAGCCTTAAACAATAACATTTTTACACTTGGAAGAAAATTGCCACCCATGCTCCAATTGAGCACAGGTGTTTCCACTGATTGAGCAAAGGGTTAGGGTTAGTTATATATGACTTCAAATGAATCTGTCTTGAACAAACAATGACTTGGGTTTTATTTGATCAATGTCCAGCTAAGTTATTAATGTGTTTCCCTCAGTGTGCCTTTTACCATGCCCCTATGCCAACTGTGATGAAAGCTTCTTCTTCACAATGAGCTACTCTCTCTCAAAGCTGGAAACAAGAGAAGTAAGTCTCAAACGTGTGATGTCATCAAGTATAAGGTCTAGAGCTGCTCCATTGACAATCAATGGAGACTGATTTGTTTGGATCCACACAATGCTTTACTCATTGTTTAATACCCAAGTGAGCTTTTTGCTTTGACGTGTTCTCAGTAAAACCCCTGGCTGCTCACCTGTAACATCTTTTACAGTTCATTGTCTATGAAGAAGTCCCAACCTTTTATATATCAAAACATCTCTAACACCTTTAAGATTGTGGATTTGAGTGAGAGTTTTGTGAGATGACTAATATTTGAGGACCGTCTTAAACCAGAGGAATAACATGTATTTTGAAAATGGGCATTGTTTAAAAATACATCAATGAAAAACTCCTGTATTCCCAATTCTACTTTCACAATTGACAACTGAAATAATACAAGTTCCCCCAACCAGACACTACATATTTATGTGTCATAAATTATATTTTCTGATGTCCTAATCTAAACTAGTTAATTATTCTGCCTGTAAAAGCATACTACAATAACAGAGTAAAAAGTACGGATGCAGTCCTAGCACAAGTAGATACATGCACCAGACAGTTAACCATAAAAACATTAGAAGAAATGTCAAAACAAAAGGATTTCTCAGATTAAGATAATCATTGTAATGTTTGTATTTTTGTTCCTCATTTAAACATGTTGTACTGACTGTATGCTGCCAACACAGAAAAGTGTACCGTCGCCATAGCTCATCAGATGGTGTAATGCTTTCAGCCTTGTCTTAAACTTATGAGTTATTATGTCAACATGTGGCAGTGAAAATTCAAAAAGGCTCCTCTCTTGTTATTGTGTTTCCCTTCTCTCTGTGTGGCCTTTACTGTCTGCTGAAGCTGTGAGTGAGTGAGTGAAAAGGCCACTAGCCAGCCTGCAGTTTACAGTGTGTGAGAGAAAAGTGATCAGAGTGATAGTGACTTCCACCATGATAAAACTGGGTCAATGTAACCCCCACCCCCTCCACCACAGGCAAAGCTGAAAAAGGAAAAAAAGATGAGGATACCATCACCATACTCTGTGCGAGGATGTAAGCACGGGGACACTGGAATGTGGTTCTCCATGGGTCGGTATCTGTGTGTTGTGCTGGGACTGAAGGCATCCCCAGATTATTTTGACATGTACCGTCACCCCCTGTAGTCAATGGTGTACAGTGTCTGTACTTTGTATCTGTCAGCCAGTGTTGTCCTCAGTATCTGTTCCTCCCACAGTCTATGGTTCCTCCCAGTTGTTTTGGTCTTCAACTCCCTGGGAGATTCTCAATAAATATGACTAGTCTTTAAACATTTAAATCCACCCTGAAGTTTAATGCAATTACAAGTGTGTTTATTTGGTGGCAAAATCCAAACAATGTTATGTGATATTTTGTAGATTGTAACTTTATTTAAATCACAACATAAACTACTTTTTTTTTTTTTACTTATACTCATGGTATCTTGCCATGCAAATGTGCTGCGTTTGATTTGTATTAGAAACGTCCATCTCCATCCAATGTAATGGAGCTGGAGACAATGGACTATTTGATGTCAACAGTTCACATCAACAAAAGCATGACATTACTGTTTCTCAACAGGGATTAGCATGCTAACATCCTGCCATTCCATTTGTATAGCCACCCTGCAGCCATAGCAGTAGGTCGGCAAAAACCAAATTAAAGCACTTCATCAACCAAACGACTGTTGGGTGCACTGAACATCTCAGATTGATTGTTTTTAGCAGTGTGTGAACCAGGAGGAGGATTTTTTTGCATTAACGATAGCAATTTTTCCACTTAACGTTTGAGAGCAGCTTTATAATGAATGTACCGAATTAATCAAAAAATGTAAAGTCTAAAGTCTTAGTAGTTACCTGTTATTAAAGACATTAATCATAAAGGCAATTAAATTATACAATTATTGTATTACAAAGTGCATATTTATTAACTACATTCAGTTCATCTCTTTTTGCTGTGTCATGGTGAGACAGCTTTCTCTCTAGCTGAGTTATATTATTGTGTGTGTTGCGATCTTCTGTTTATACCAAGGCCTGGACAAAAATGCTCATTTCTAATTGGCCCAAAGGATTTGGTTAATTTAGTTTTTTCCAGAGGCAGGATAAACAGATGGCTGGGAGCAGCAAGCATTTTAGTTCTCCTGCATTAAACAGTCTTCACAGTGAAGAATCCCACTGAGCCAAAAGCTACTTTAGAGAGGCAGTGGGTTGTTTTTAAGTGCAAATGCAGCAATGTAAAACACTGTCAATGTTAAGGGCTTAACTGTATCACAGTAACATTTTAATATACAGGCTTGTTGTTTTTAAAACATCAAGATCAGCAAACATGCACTGTTCAGTTCATGTTGTAAAGTATATTAACCTTCTTTTCCTAACAGCCATGACTTAACTTATTATCTTATGTGTCTTTTTAAGAAAGGCAACTCAGTGATGAAGGTTGTTGCAGCTCATTTTCAGCTTTCGTGGCAGAGCTTTTAAAAGCGGCAGTGCCATCAGGATTAGCTGGGATTATGTGCTGCTAACAGCAAACAGGTACACACTCTTGTACCTAGTAATGATATTACTGGGAAACTGTTGAAATTTGACAGTCAGAGTCCTACAAATAAAGTTGAGCATTAAAGCCGGGTAAAGGGCCCTGGTATAAGCAGTTTACAGATTTTGATGTGCATGTTGAAATGGATTGGCAAACGTAATGATTTACAGTGTTATCCATTCAAATCAGACATGCACCTCAGTGGGTTTTCTCTTTATATAAATTCTCCTTTCATTTGCGGTTGTGAGAGGAAATAATATTGAAATGCAATATTGTTGCCGTTGGTGGTATTTGTTGTGTTTAGTTGTTTTTTGTAGTTATGTGTTTTGCGAAAGACATCCAAGATATGAGGACATTTTGCAAAACACAAAAAAATGTGTTGTGGTGGATTTGGGGTTTTACTTTACATTTCACAAATAATTCACTTTTTACATTCAATTACACAAAAGTGTGATGTACTATATTAATACAAAGCACAACTATACTCCAAATTATGCACTCTATTATATTAATATTGAATAGCTGGATGTCTGTTCATTTTTCAGTTTTATCTAAACTGATGGAATGTAAAGTGTACCACATTTCCAGTGTGTATATTATATAAATTGTTGTGAATTACAATCGTTTCCTAATTTTTCCCTTTCTGTTTCTCTCTCTGTCTTCATTGGACAGCTTTGCACAAACCCAGATGCCTCCCCTTCCTCTTGATGAGCGCATAGTGGTCATCCAGCGCCCCAAAAACCTAACCCTTTGTGAGGCTTCCCCACAAACCATCCCGCAGCACTCATCTCAAATATCAGCTTCCTCCAATGGACACGCTCCTCATCTCCACCCTTCGCATTCCCATTTCTATCCACCAGCCTGCAAATCTCTGACTCGGGAATGCAAGCGCAGATCCGCTCGTGTGCCCAAATTCAAGATCGATCAACCGGTCGTCCCAGCAGATGTCAGCCACATCTCTAGTCACTGCCATAGCAATGGGACAGTAACTCTCGGCCCACGACTGCCCTCCCACACACATACTATTGATATCAGGGTGACGGTGGACAAAGGAGGACAGGGAGGAGGAAACAGCAACTCTTTAGAGCGCAGCGGAGGTGCAAAGGGGAGCAGAGGAAAATGTGCCTCGTCCCAGATAGATCAAGGACAATGTGAGAGAAGAACTGGAACAGCAGGGAGGCCAGGTGGTGCCGAACACAAGTCACAGCAAAGTCGCCACAGTCAGCTGTCAACTTCCCCTGGAGGCATCCTACAATTCGTCCCAGCTCAGGCACAGCAGCGAAGGTTCAGGAGTGAGAAGGAGAACACGAGTTTCCCTAACAGAGACCAGGAGTTTCCCTCTCTAGGTCACAAGAAGAGTTCCAAACTGGGAACTGTCCATCAAAGCCACAGTTTGCCCTACCACCAAAACTCCGTCCCTGTGCCCCATGCTGCCATACTAAACTCCAACTACCCGTCACCCCCCTCCCTCCCAACCCACCCATGCCCCAGTCTCCTTTCAGCAAGTCAGCCAGCCGCACCCTTCCCACACCAAGGACCTCCGCTCTCACCTTCTTCATGGTCTACCCCTCTCCCCCTGCACCTCCAACGTCGGAGGCTTCCCCAGCCCTGACCATACCTGCACAATCGACTGCACCCGCCCATTCAGTTGTGGCTGCTGGAGGTTGGTAAAATGCAGAGGTTGTAAGGGACACACTGCAAGCTGCCAACAAGGGGGAGGAAGCACGTCCACATCATTCTCCTGTGTTCATAATGCTGGAGCAGTGAAGAGAGGAAGCAAAGAAATGGGCCTGAGAAATCTGGGGGGGTGTCTCTCCACCACCTCCACCTCCAACACCTCCTCTTCTAACAGCACTGTGTCCGACTGCCGGACAAGCCTGTTCAAGCCTCTCCGCTGTGCCTCCTGCTCTGGAGAGGGCGGAAACTTCGAGAGTCCTGCTATCCTTCGCAAAAAACTGGTAGGGGGATGTCTGCCCTGTACCCCGCTGTCCTCTTCGGCCCCTCTCCGGGCGATACAGAGCTGCGTCACAGGCTGCAACCCCAAAGCCTCTCAGACAGGCAGCTCCACCTGCAGCTACTGCAGCAGCGACCCCATAGTGGTGACGTTTAACCCTCGCAGAGGCAAACCCCCGGGGAGAGCGGCTCATCCGGCAGGTGCGTTCCAAGCCGATGACGACGACGACTACAGCGTGCGTACTATTTGGCCTGATGAACTGGTCAAGAAGATGACCCATTCTAAGGCCCAGAAGAATCACTGTGCCGGGATGGGAGCAGAACTCGGGAACACCTGCGCAACCCAGGCCCAGGACGGTAGCAACGGAAAAGGCCTCGCCATCCTGGACTGTCAAAACCTCCAGGAATACGCGCATTCTCATCTTACAGACCGCGCTGGCCGACGACGTCTTCAGCAGGGGAAAATGGCTGCTTTAGATTTTATGGGCCGCAGGTCAGGACCTAGTTATGACGAAGGCCGGAACTCGCTTAAGAGGCTCCTGAATAAAGCTGAAGATGTAGAAGCTGAGCAAGACGGAGATGCAGCATATCGACGTTCCCCCTCTCCACGCTCCGCCTCTCCGCCGTCACCAGTGTCCTTTTCGCCCCCTCCGTCCGCCCCTAGCACACTCATCAAACCGAGGCCCTGGCAGAGCGACAGGGATGGAGGACATTCGCTGCCCACGGCTCACTCGCTTCACCTGGCCCTCAACTCTCTGAACAGAGAGCAGGACGAGGAGAACAACAGAAGTAAGAATATCTCACGATTCAAGTGCAAATGGTACTAATTCATAATTGCTATTAAGCAACTCAATCACTGACATAAAGTTGGTTCATGTTGACTGTTATTTAGCAGTTTCCCCCCATTTATGCTGAATATGTCAATCAAAAAATCCCTGTTAATTAGCTTTTTAAGTAAGAGTAGTGCCTGGCTTTGCTTGGAATATGCTGTCATAATTCCGATCCTGTTCCCTCAGCGTGTTAAATATATTGCAGTTCTTTCTGCTGTTGCATCCACATTTGGTAACATCCAGCATCTTTGAAGTTATTTAATTTAAGTCAAAACAAGTGATAATGGCCAGACCTCTTAAAAAAATAAATAAATACTGCTCGTTAGTGTTCAGACGAATATCACACCTTTCAATTATTGAGTTGGTAACTTTGAGTGTTATTTGTTAGTTTCTCGCCGTATTATTCTTGTCATGACTTGTCTCGGCAGACCACGTTACAAAACCTTTTTCTCTGTCTCTTCTTCCTTCAGTGCACCTTTCTCTACCGCTCTCATCTTCCTTGCCTGCCTCTCTGTCCGATGAGACCGCGATGAGTCCCGATGCGGAGAATGCGGTGATCAGTCCCATCTTACCCTTCCTGTTTCTGGGGAACGAGAGAGACGCCCAGGACCTGGACCTGCTGCTGCGCCTCAACATCGGCTACGTGGTCAACGTGACCACACACCTGCCGCTCTACCATGTCAAGTCTGGACTGCGCTACAAGAGGCTGCCTGCCACCGATAACAGCAAGCAAAACCTTCGACAATACTTTGAGGAGGTTTTCGAATTCATTGGTGAGTCCCACGTCCGATTGCATTTGTCTTGTCTTTGAGTCTTTTTCAGTGACAATTTCAAAAAGAAAAATAATCTAAATTCAATGTGATCATCTTTTCATATCCACAGTTGATATCCTCTCACACTGCGTTAGTAGAGACTCGTCTTCAGACAAGTTACTTTATTGACTGGCAGAACTTTTGTTTAGAATAAAATAAAATGGAAGGAAATGTTCAGCTTGCATTAGCTGTAACTTTCTACAGCAATTATTTGCTGCTAAAGAAACCCAGTTATTAACAGTGCACTATAAACAGAATATAAATAAAGCAATCCTTTGGCAAAATGCTACATCACCATTTTGCGATGGATGGTGACTTATCAGACTAGACAAGATTTTAGTAGTCAGGGATGTTTTAAATATATAAACATGCATGGTAACATATTAAATGTTGGTGATTAACTGGCTTAATTACATGTTTTAGGATATATTTCTTATAGGCTTCTTTATCTGTAAGTTGTACGTTTTAATGAGTAACGA
The DNA here is from genome assembly GCF_902827175.1 of Gymnodraco acuticeps. Classification (NCBI taxonomy): domain Eukaryota; kingdom Metazoa; phylum Chordata; class Actinopteri; order Perciformes; family Bathydraconidae; genus Gymnodraco; species Gymnodraco acuticeps. Next base: position 291,891 of record NW_022990501.1, read on the forward strand.
TACCTTCTATATTCCCATGCTCACAGTGTTAAGCCGTTTTTTTAATTGAGCTCATCGCTCTTGTCGTCTCATCCACAGAGGAGGCATATCAGAGTGGACAGGGAGTGTTGGTCCACTGCCAGGCAGGCGTGTCCCGTTCTGCAACCATCGCCATCGCTTACCTTATGAAGCACACCCTCATGACAATGACAGATGCCTACAAATACGTGCGGAGCCGTCGTCCCGTGGTGTCCCCGAATCTCAACTTCATGGGCCAGCTTTTGGAGTTCGAGAGGGACCTCAACTCCGGGGTGACTCCTCGTATCCTGATGCCTAAACTTAGCGGCGTGGAGACTCAGGTGTGAGGCAGGTCAGGGGTCAGGAGCGTGTCCGGTACCTTCAGGTAAAGAAGACATTAAAGTGGAATGGATGAGCATCAAAGAAAAAGTGCAGCACATTGTAGAAGAGAGACATGCTGAGAAATATTACAATTGGGAAATGGTGGCAATTTGTGCACTTTTAATACTGTGATACAAAAGACTGGATGCTACATGTAAGTGGTCATTCTTAGACATGATCATCATCCAGCACACTGTTTATAAGATGACGTGCCAATATTTTGTATAGACCTGACATCAGATATCTCACTTCTTTTTGTCTTCTCCTCATTTTTGTTCCCATTGTTTACATTCACAACCACACACAGAAATGCAATTATTTTGTTGGCATTAATCTCAAATGCATGCAAAGCAGGTACGCAAACAAGACCATACTTCATGAACATCACCACTCTGATGTTCCCACCACATGTAGCCAAACACAGGTCATAACAATGCACTTTACCTTTGATGCGTTTGTTTCTTTATGACCTACTGAAATGTCACAAATGTTTGGTTCATATAATTGTGTTTTTTTATATTTGGAAACTGTGCAATAGAGCGGCATGGACCGAGCAGAAACAAGAGTAGCATTAACCTAGGCAACTTGTAGCAAAATGGATAAAATGGATAAAAAGGGAAATGTGTAAATGTATTCCAGTGAAGTGGCCTGTTTGTTAGCAAAGAAAAAGGACTGCAAGATTTAAATGATGCTGTGCACTCACAGGGTCAGAGTGATGATAAAACAGTGTTAATATTTGATTGAATACAGGTTATTACACAAAAATATGCTGATCATAAATACATTTACTGCAAAAGCTGAAACCCCAATGCAACAGTACTTCCAGAGGTTTCTGTATGCAGTATTATTGCAGTATATTTGAACGGAGGTGTGGATTGGTTCCTTTTGTCCAGCTGTAGTGATCTGATTTAAAATAACAGACCTTGTCCAACTGTGCAGTATTTATTTTGAGTTTAATTCATTAGAGAATTGCAATATTTTATTTATTATATAACTGGCGTGAAACAGTCCTGTCATGGTGCACGGACAGATATTGCTCTTAATATACAAAGCACATGGTGTTTTAAATTGGTTGGAGTTAACAGTTAAGATGCAACATGTAACATCCTGCTTAACTTGTGTGGTCGGGAACATTTGGATTATAGTTTTGGTGAAAACTAAAAGCTTTTATTTTGAAAAGTGTTAATTTTCCTACAGTACCAGAAAAGGATTTTCAACCAAGTAATCATTTAGAAAGTGTATAGTATTAAGGCTACACCATACCCAAGTCATGAACACTTGAAATGCCAAATCTACTTATTAGTGATTTAAAACCTTTGTGAATGAGTATAATGACATCACTGTTTTTCAGAGATGGTGATGTCTGGTAGCTGATTGGTTGATGTCTGTTACTTCTTTTGTCTTACTGTCCTTACTGAAATCCTTAGCTGTTCCCCCATACGATGCATGACTTTTATTATGAAGCGTGGTTTTATTAGAGTAGGTGGACTCGCTGTGAACTGTATTATAATGGTCGAGGTCTGATTCCCATTCAATACAGATGTATTTACCTTTAGAAGTCCTGTGTATCCAGTCTGCACAGTCAATAGTGTGGTTAAAACACTGAACATAGTTGATGTGAAAGTAGTTAGAAATCTTTGGCAGATTGAGACTTTAGATGCAGGGCTGTGAAAAAGTATGATACAAACTGCAGCTTTTCCTAGCTTCCCGTTAGGAATTCTATACTATATCCATGTATTCACGCCATGTAAAGAATAAGTGAACGGTGGAGAACTGGTGTTGACTAATCTGGTAGCTAAGGATGACAATTGCTTTGCACATTTTCTAAACTGATGCCATATTAACACATTCTTCAAAGATGCTGTAAATATTTAAAGTCATTTAGGACTTAAGAATTTGAAAAAAAAAGTGTTTTGCTAGCATCAATTGTTGTGAAAAAGAGTTCAGGTGTTGTGAGTTGTTCTTATTTTGTATTTATTTGTTTTCTCTTCAGTTAGACAGAGGAAATACATGGTTGTGCAGGATTTGTCACGGATACATTATTGATTAAATCTAACACATTCGATTAAAGAGAAAAGGTCCCACTCATATGTTCATAAAAACCCAAACAAATATAAATCAGTATGTGGATACGTGACTAAATCTAAATGTATACACCTTTTCCAGATTTGAACAAAATGCCCTGTCCCAAGTTTCTACAACCAAAATGCCTTCAGTTTAGCCTTGTGTGTAATCTGGTCCTGCTGTGGTGTCATTATAGATAAGACTTTGTAAAATGACCCTGAATTGTGCTTGTTGGGATTTATTTTCTGTTTAAGTGACTTTGATATTGGCCATATATTTTTCTACAATCAAAACCTCATCATGTTAGGTTAACACAGTTACTGTAATTGTGCTTTTACAGTTGTTTTTTTTTACATGAATCTTTGTTTTGTATGAAAGGCTGTTTGGACAGAATGCCATCTTCCAACTGTGCATTTGCAGTATTACAGTTTCACTGTTATCAGACCTCCGTTACCGTGGGTCAACATACCGTATTCCTGTTTTTACCTCTCGCCTTTATTTCAGCTGGAGAGACTTCAACGTTTCTTCCTCCGGTCTCTCCAGCTATAAGCTCACAGTAGGTGTGTTATTAACCTTGAAGAGGGCCTGTTGCTATTGCTCCTTGATTTTTATACAGACTTTATATGCAAAATGGCTGTTGTAGCAATTCATTCTACCCTGAATGGACTTGCTGTGCAGTCGAGTCAGTGCTGACCTCAGACGCTTGTTCTCGAGAGACACATCTAAGGAAACGTTTTCTCTTTAATTCAAATAAACTGAAGGGCCAGTCTCTCCTTGAGTGTTTGTGTGTGAAGAAAAAAAATCAGTTTGTGTTCTGCTCTCGAACAGTGTGTATGATAAGGTTTTGAGGACATTGTATATCCGTGCATTGCTTAATTATTCCTGTTTGTACTTTACTGCTCATTTTTAAAACATTGTGTACATTCCTGTACCAAATATTGAATTCAAGGATATTAACTCATAGGACTGACGCTGATGAGACGATTCAAGAAAAAGAAAAAAGCAGATCACCTCCTTCCTTCCTAACGGGGTAAGAACTCTTCAGGTATGACTATCATAGTAATGCTGTGCTGTTTCACCCCCCGCCCGGCCTTCCTCCAGAGACCCAAAAACTCCTGTTATCTATCCAACCTGTGATGCTCTTCCTTTTCATGATGGATTGTTTCTCTTAAGCAAATGTAATATTTTCATATTGTAGTAACTGGTCCTTGTATCTAGACAATGTTTTTACCTTCATGTACCGATTATACTCTTCATAATTCTTCGAGGTGCACTGTGACTAATACAATGCTGCTATATCACAAATACTTTTATTTTGTAAGTCATGTTAGTGGTGAATATCGCTAAAGGTGTTACAAAGTGGGCTCCGATACAGAGGCACCCTTGATCAAATGTTTTCTTCCAGTTCTTTCCAGGCTTTATTATTGTGCTGCCTCGCTGCAGTGTGTTTAAATCTGTAGCTGTCCCTGAGGGTCTTCCTTTACAAGCATGATAAAAGAAAAGAGAGAGTATAATGTAGCAGTTACAAAAAAAGCCTAACTCATTGCTTCCTGTCAATATAACTGTGATGTTGCTTTTTCTGCAACCATTTTGGCAGAATTTGTTGTCAAGGTATTGACCGTAGTTACAGTAGGCCTATACGAGAAAACAACCATAGGAATATTTAATTAGGCTCTGTATGTATGTATTTGACACAATCTAGATGATGTCCTCTGAAGAAATCAGGAGTTGAACATTTAAAAGTAGTTGGGTTAAAACAGGAATCCTGCAACTGAAGCAAGATGCATTTTTGTATCTCATGTTGCTATGTCAAATGTGGCGTTGTTACGTGCAGAGTTTAAACTATTTGATAGATGCCATGGAATTGTGTTCACACATTCATCCACCAGAGAATATTTAAATGAATGTAATTCCCCTACTTCTTCTTCATCTAGTGCAATCTGCAAGTCAAAATGGTGTATGACTCAATACCTGCTAATGCCATTCAAATACGCCTTAGTGTTTAGTGCTAATTTGCTAATATTAGCATCCTGTTACTAAATTAGGATTTTAAATAAACATGCTAGGCAATTGATCACATGCACCGGTTAAGATGTAACAAACATGCTAGCACTATCACTGCTAACTAACATGTTAGGTTGCTGACCGTTTTTCTTAAGCTAGCTAGCATGGCTGTACATAGTCTTTTTTCAGACCTACACACATTCTTAAGACATACAAAAACTTCATTACAGACATATTTTTCTGTCAAGTGAATGTTGCTGCAATGAATAACACACTTGTGATACAAATCTGCATGTTCTCTCTCGCGCATTTCAGTTGCAAGATTTCAGTTGATTGTAAGCTAAAACTGCTTGTCATTGTTTTTTTACAGTAATTTCTTGGTATGATTGGCAAAAAAAAGCCATTAGCTCACAATACATGTAGTTGGTCTCATGATGTGATGTCAAGTAGCCTATACTTACAAAAAAAAATTGGTTGACAAAATAAATACTGAACTACAATAATTCAATGTCAGTTGTAGCCTACAGACAAAGATAGAAACATCCATGGGCTACTAGAAATAAGTATTAGGGGTCTTTTGTATGTTTGCTTTTAAGGTAAACTACTTAAAGTCAAAGCCTGTGAAACACTTTATTTAGAATTGATTGGATCTAATTGATTTTTGTTAACAAACTATTTGCTTGTGGCTTTAGACACTACCAACTTTGAAAATCTGATGCCGATCTGAGACAAATAAGCCCCAAAAACATACATCTATAACTCATCTTGTAGCACAAATAAATATGCAAAACTTCAAGAGGAGCTTTACTTAAAGTAGGCCTACCTTCAAATAATCTAGCAGCCAGTGTAAAGATTATAATCTCAAATATACACAGGCCTTAAATGCATCCCTAGAGAAGAATTACATGTATACGTTTAGAGAGCAGTAGCATATGCAGTTAGAAGGATGTCAAGAAAAGGGGTGTGTGGGAATTGATTATTGGTTTACATGTGAACACACTCTGTTGGCATGACGTCAAACTCCCATTCAGGCAGAACAGTTGTGCAATACATAGACACACTATAGCTTCATAAAGAGGTTTGAGGATCCGCTCTAGACAAACATGTTCTTTCTCTTCCATTTATACATGTTTGACTCACAGCTGCTCTGAGTTATAAGGTTTCTATGTTGGTGACATGACTGATGCTTTCCCCATCAAGTGATTCAACTGCTGTATTGTCTTCTCTTTTGTTGGTTATAGCTGAATATGATAATGTTACCATAATAGCATCCTAAAGTGTGCTGTACAAAACCTGATGGCTGGATTGTGAAGTTGTTCTCTATGTTCATTTCTAGAAAACACACTGGAACTGGCTCTTTCATTAAAAAGAAAAACCTGAGAAAACAATGACTCGTTATGATTTGTGTCTGTGAGTGAGCTGAAAGCTTTGGTGAACTCAATCGTCCAATAAAAAGCAAGCACTGTGATAGGCTGCAGCTCTCTCCCCCCACAGATCGCCAGCACTCTCTGAATGAAGTCAGGAGTGTCTATTTGGAAAGTATTGAGCCGTTACATTGCCATCAATAGAAATGGCCAGTTTCAATTGACGATTCAGAGGATCAACCCACCCCATTCTGCTTCGCCCACCATTGCATAAGAGCCGGTTTGTGATTCACAGCTGTGTGATTGAGCACCCGGGGGGGGGGATCGATCAGTGAGAGAGGTTAAAACAAAACTCACATCCTGGCAATGACTGCTGCAAATAAAAATGAACGAGCATCACTGTATTCACTTTATTTAATGTGTGGAGCATGCTTGTATTAGGCTACATATTGACTTCTCAATCTCTAATTCTGAAAATCTGTGTGCAATCTATTATCTCAAGTTTTCATTTTTAACCATGTTAGGAGCGTCGCACGAGAGGCAGCAATGACACTCTGCCTATTGATCCACCACTTTGGTCCAGATTGAAAAGTCGGAATTTTTGACATGACATTTGGTGCAGTTATTCATGCCCCTCAAAGGATGAACCCAACAAAATGTGGTGATCCCGTTTTCCTCTAGAGCTTCAGTGAGGTTGAAATTTGATTGGTTTTGAGTAAAATGTATTAAATACTATTGGATGAATTGTCATGAAATTTGGAATATGTATGTTCTCCTGAGGATTAACTGTTATAACTTTAGTGATCCCTTCTCTTTTTGTCCAGCGGCATCATCAGATGAAACGATGTACTTGCTTGTACAATCCTCATGCCAATGCTGATTTAAGACCATTTGCTAAACTGAAATGGCACAGACTTCAGACTATCATCATGTGACTTCCTTTATACGAGTCTGGTAAGTTCATAGGGTTAGGGTTTTTTTGGAATGTGGAAACAAAATTGACGCTAGAAGATGTGTTGCAATTTCTTGCTCTGAGCTTTTAAACAACATGTTACTATATTTTTCCAAGTCGTTTTTTTCGACTTAATGAGAATTTTCCCACAAAGGAACACTTTTTCAGATTATTCCCGCAACACATGAATGCAAGGCCTTATCTCACAATTTGAATATAAGTAAACATAATTTATGTATCTGCCAACTTCTGCAAAATGAAATTGGAGCCCATGCAACACTTTTGCCCGAAGTTGCCCGATTCTAGAGTGGGGTATTTACTGACAAACAAAAACAGAAAATATTTTTTAAACCACAGACCTTATTTCAGGCTTCTAACCAAAAACACGTTCAAAACTCGACTAGGAAAAGGAACATTTATAAGATGCCAACTGATTTCCAGGTTCTAGGACTCCCACAGAATTTGATACCCTCAGCTGTACACCACACTGCCTCTTTTGTCAGATGTGCAGTCAGCCTATCAAACAGCCTAGCTTTTGCCAATTTAAATATGATGACATTTCCTCCAAAGCATATATGTCAAAACCATTGACTAGTATATAGGAAACAGGTTTACATAAACATGAATTTGTCAACATTACATTGCATTTAGCTGACGCTTTTATCCAAAGCGACTTACAATAAGTACATTCGACCATCTAATTATGAAACAAATCATATTTTGACACATGCATGCCCCAAGGGACAACATATGAGAAACTTTGATCTACATAACATCACAATTTCCTAAGTCGAGATCATACTGCACTTTTCCATAGTTACGTTTTGTTGGCAGTGGCACACACCTGGCTCCACTAGCTCATCAGCCCCTGCTGCATGATTGGTTATTCTAGTGGATGTTTCACTGTGGGAATATTAAGATGCAGCAGCAGTTAATTGCATGACTATCGCTCAGAATCACACAGATCATGCATCATCCTGAGTCGTGGCTGTGCCTGTTGCTGTGGTCCTGGATCCTGAGTCCTGGATCCTGAGTCCTGGATCCTGAGTCCTGCATCCTGAGTCCTGCATCCTGAGTCCTGGATCCTGAGTCCTGGATCCTGAGTCCTGCATCCTGAGTCCTGGATTTCGAGTCGTGGCTGAACCTGTCTCTGCGGTCCTGCCTGACTCTCATCACACTATTTCCGTGATGGCTCCCACAGGATTGTTGACATCCTCGTGGATTCATCTTCTTATTATAAACACATGTATTTCCAAACATTTGGTCTACCTATGTTGCAAATGTATTATCTTTTCAATTTACACACGGTATCTATTGCACGTCTGTCCGTCCTGGGAGAGGGATCCCTCCTCTGATGCTCTCCCTGAGGTTTCTCCCATTTTCCCCTTTAAACTGTGGGGTTTTTTCTTCTTTGGAAGTTTTTCCTTGAACGATATGAGGGTCTAAGGACAGAGGGTGTCGTATTGTCATACTGATATTGCGTACAAACTGTGAAGTCCACTGAGACAAATGTAAGATTTGTGATATTGGGCTATATAAATAAACATTGATTGATTGATTGATTGATTGATTGATTGATTGATTGATTGATTGATTGATTGATTGATCATGCGCTGTGTTTTTCTATATCAAAACCACGGTTACCATTGATCGTGAAACATGTCCACCTTGTGTTTCTACCATTGGGTCCAAACATGGAATCAATGGGCCAAATAAATGAATAGCAGCATTGGTTCAATAATTTCTACATCACCCTTGAGGCAGAGAACTGCACTATTTTCTGCATGAATAACATTAAAAATAAAAAAAATAAAAATAAAAATCTTACAGGATCACGCAAGAATAATTTAAAACAGCGGTTGTTTGAGAAAGTAATGATAATCTGACAGCCTCACACTGGTAGTAGATAACAAGGGAGCTTGAATCCTCATTCTAACTTCCACTCTGTCAAATGTGCCCTCGTGTATACATTTAAACAGATTTAAGCTCCATTTTTGAATCAAGTGAGTGAGAAATGAAGTGCTGATTCTCAGCTTTGAGGTCTCCAGACTTGAATGCTCCAGTGTGTCACGACAGTAATTAGGTTAAATGTAAATAAGGATTATTAATCAAAAACAAAGAAATGTATAGTCGGTTAATTAACTGGAATACATGTGGCACAATAGATGAAAGGGAGCTAATAATTGAATTAAAACTATGTTATTTTCTATAAGCATTGCTGGATGTATGCATTAAGCATTGTGGAGTAGCTTTATAAGAAATAAGTCTTCACAACTCCTTGGCTTTACCATTTACACTTTTAACTGTGACATTTTGGTCATATGGCAGCCTTTTACAAAATGATGTATTTGCTGGATGGCAACGGTGTCTGCACCCACACTAATTACACCAGAGGAAACCTGCAGAGATGAAACAGGAGCGTTTCATGGACCATCTGGGGAGCGATTCAGTCGATACAGCCCTTGCAGTCATGTACTGATTTGTACCTGCTGTCACTGTTTTTTCCAGTTTGTGCCAGGACCAAAAAAGGTTCTCAAGGATGATTAAAAATTGTTTAAATGTACAAGCCCCTTCTGAATTGAAACCGGGATTGGCTGTAGATGTGTTGCCTTTGATCAGAGTAAAATGTTCAGTAGTAAATACCTGTTTCTCTCTTACAGTTAGAGACATGAAGTTATGAACAATGATCAAAATATTGTAGGTGCAACTTGGTTGTAACTTGCTCCGAAATCTTAGATTTTCTGCCCCAACCAGTAACAGGTCTGTAAAAAGTCAGTTTTTCAAAGCATCCTTTAGTGCTAAATGGAAGTCATTTGATCTGGACATAGTTAATGGGATAAAAGCTGTCAGACTGCCTTTGCCACTTGGTAATTTTCCAAAATGTCAATTGTGGTTCACTTGAGTAACATGAGTTTTATTATCATTGAATACATTCTACCCTTTTTCTGTAAGTTGTACTGTCATTATTGCCTAGTGCATACTGAATTTGGGCCATTAAATGGCACTTTTTACCTCAAAAGAAGCTGCAGGGTTCAGATTTCTCCTGGGTGGTTCATCAGGAACTGGGTTGTATTCACTGTGCGGACTTCACAGATCAGTGATGGGTCAAACCTGCCAGCATCATCCAGCAGATGGAGCCCTTAAACTGCAGCTGCCTGTGGCTTCAACAGCCAAATATGTATACTGCTCTCCACTCTGCCATCATGAAGTTTCTCTGCAGTACCTGGTAGAGCAATTAAGAAAAAAAGACAATCATTTCAACACAATAACAAGCCATTTGTTTAACTCAAACTACGAGTATGGAAAGCAGTGTTGTCTTTGCTCTCTGATGTTTATACCAAATCATCAACATTTTATATTGTCATGAATTTCTTACAACTTTTTAAAAGACAATCTGTTCATTTGCACATCTCACATGCATATATAAATTACATGTAGGCTATTGTTATATTTTTGTGAAATTCTGAGGAGTTACACTCTAATAAACAATATAACTGTTTATAAGAACCAATAAGAACTGGTAAACTGTGTGGAAATCAGCTAAAGAAAGAAAGAAAGAAAAAAAAAATATATATGTATGTCCTTGTTTACATTTGTGTATGGGACTCACAAAACAACTATTTTCGTTATTTCATTCCAAGATGGTGGATACAAGAAAGATATAAAATAAAAGGTTGCTAAGTGTGTAAGGAATGTTCTCAACAATACTTACCACCAAGTACAAAGCCACAGCTTCACATTCAAACATTTCATTTCAAACAGCACTGTTTGAGAGGACTATACGACGGCAAGCACGATGGACAAATAAACAAGATCGAGAAACTGCCTCCTAGTTAACAAAGATATTACTAGCAAAAGAGAGGTCACCGCCGCTGGAGACCACTGTGGGACACAGTCGTAGGGCCATTAAAGCAGTGGAGACATTAGCCTAGCATAAATGGCGTCGGGTAATTTTTGCGTGTTGCCAGATGCCTATCTTCCACTTTGTATTACATTTACTTCGATGTACGTTTGTAAAACAATCTTTATTTAACATTTAAACTAAGAAAAAGGGTGGTTATTCATTAAAATAGTGTAACGATTTGGGAAAGAGCTCTTTTGTGGCATTGGGCTAATCTTTCCTCCACAGAATCTTTGATCTTAGAGCGTCATAAGAGGTGACAATACATCCACTACATTTCCTGTTTATTTTTAATCACTCTAATGTGTACAATGCAGACCTTCTTTTTATCTGTAGCACATAAATAAGATTCCCATTTAAATAATAACAGATATTTTCCATTTTAAACTGTCAAACTGTGTAAACCACTAATAAATCAGACTGCTGCAGTCCCCATAGCAACAGAGGAGAGGGTGGGCATCACAAAAGGCAAAGGGTCACGTCATGATTCATGCCTCTGGATTTCACATCCAAGGCTGTTTATAATCTTTAAGCACTAAAACCCAAATGCACCCACAATACATTATAACCATCCGCTTCCCTATCAAAGATTAAAACCTTAACATTTCCCCAATTTCCTACAGCACAGACATGGTACAATCTGCCTTCATAAGAAAACCATCACCAATGGCTTCCCCCCTCCCTCCGTCCGGCAGGTACCACTTCCTGCCGAGGGGGTGATGCTATCCATCCACCCCAGATCTAGTGCTCATTGTGGCAGAATTACAGTGCACTGGACTGTACAGAGCAGTGTAGCATCCAGGCTGCTGTCTGTGAGGGGTGGGGTCCGGCTACACTGATACCACCAAACGAAAGCTAACAGAGAGGCAGAAAAGGAGAGGAAAAATAGAGCGCAGAGGGGGGAAGATTTCACCTAAAGAGGACTATAAAACGGGTAAGGAGAAAAGGGGGTGGGTGGAGATAAAGGGGAAGAGACAATGGAGAAAGGTCCAGAATTGTTCAAATAGATCCTTTGCTGCTTCTGCATGCTTCCCCCCTGTTGACAATACATCTTTCTTGATTCATTTTCCATATGATACCTTTTTGTTTAAATCATATGTATATTTATTTAACATTTCATAAATATATTTATGTGATTATTCCATTCTACATTTGATTTTTCTGTGGGTATTCTTGCTTGTGGTGTGGGCCATGGTATACATCTGACCATTTGGCCCAGTAATGATTATTTTGCATTTGATTGAATACATAGACCCATACTTTTGTTCATATTTACAATTATATATTGGAGGAGGGGTGTCAATTCTATAATACAATGTTGGCTGATATTCATACTTATTCATTGGAAACTGACATGGCTGTGCAACCAACGTTTCAATGTAAATAATAAATATATGCTATACTTGTTGAGCATAGCTTTCATCATGTTCTGTATGACACAATAGTGCTGAAAGAATGACTTCATTTTTTCAGGAACTTTAAGGTCAGACAGTGATTTTGATCAGCCACCTAGATGTGTAAGCTAACTTTGCAATCAGTAACCCAATGTGTATGAGCAGGAAATACACACCTCCATCTTAACTATTCAAAGCCTTTACATATTAGGAATACATTTTATTTTTAGAGAGATGGCACACTTAGTCAAAGTATTGACTTGCATTTTTAAGATTTTTGGAATAATCATTTTCTGGAGAAATATAAGGCTACCAATTCAATGGAAAATGTAAAAAAGATTTACAGAATGTATTTGTATTTCTATGCCATTGTTATCCCTGGAGCTTAAATGTTGTTGTGTTGGTGGACAGGATGAAAGGAGACACCCCAGTGAACAGTACCATGATGAGTGTCGGTCAGGCCAGGAAGCTGGTGGAGCAACTGAAGATAGAGGCTAGTTTCTGCAGGATAAAGGTAAGACAAGCTGGACGTCTCACATTCAGACACAAATCATACACTAAACCCTATAATAAAAAGGGAAACAATTGAACCAATGTATGAGTTAAATCCAAACAGTCGACTAAATACATTTCCAAATGGCTTTTTGAGAAGCTAAAAAAATATTTGTTGATACAAGTTCAAATAATGTCATGCCCAACACTGAAATCAAACGTGTACTTGCTCATGTCAAGTACATGCCCACACAAAGTCATAATGATACTACATTATTTGTATTGAATGATTAATACTGCTGCACAAACTAAAACCGCCCTCAGATTAAACAAAGTCCACGATTGATTTGCCCATTGACTTATAAAGCATCTAAGTTGAAAGAACAGCACTAAACGATCTTGACATTTACATCTGTTTTGCAGTTGGGAGAGAATCACAGGTGACTATCAATGCACTCTAAGTCCATGCTTATCATGGAGGAGTTTCCAGCATGACTTTTGACCAGAACAAGGGTTAGTTTTAATGCTTTAAAAGGCGTACTTCTCTTTACTCAAAGACTTCAAGAACCAAAACACATTTAGAAATTCAACCTTTAAACATTTAGATATAGAACTCTTTATAGCGATACTTGAAGTATTACACTACCCCTATGTTATGGCTGTACTGTGAGACCATTGTTACTGCAGACATCTAGTCTTCCTAAAATGAATCAATATTAAACCTGCTCATACTGTTGGTATTATTTATAATAGTATACCAATTTACCAAATAAATACAATTTAAAAAAAACTGCTAAAGTGAATGAATCCGTGGATTGATAGAATAAGTTAAATTAGCTCTGCTTCAGTTGGCTAGCACAATTGAATGCGGTTTACATTAATAATAATCATCCGATATTTGTACACTGAGACCATTTTTGTATACTTTAGGTACATTTTGCAGACATTACTAACACATTTTTACAGTAACGTTTAGAATGCAGGACTTTTATTTGTGACAAAGTATTCACATTTTTTGGTAAGAAAAAATGGAAATTGTATTTCTTTATTTCTCCCGTTTTTCCAATATGTACAAAATATTGCAAAAGTCCTCCAGTGGAGATCTTGAATGTCTTGCAAAAATCCAGAGAAAACAACCTTTGATTGAAACGTGATGTTGAGTTGTCCCTGATTCTGACCCTCGTCTCAGGTATCGAAGGCCGCGGCGGACCTGATGGCGTACTGCGACGCTCACTCCTGTGACGACCCCCTGATCAGCCCCGTGCCCATCTCAGAGAACCCCTACAGGGAGAAGAAGTTCTTCTGCGCTCTGCTTTGAGACCAATCAGGGATTGCTGTGATTAAAAGTACAACTGTACAGTACATGTATGTACAGTGTGTACTTCTGATCTGAATGAGACATCAATGTAGCCTACTATAGGAACCTTGCATAAAAGCTGCCGATGTAAAGTACACAATCAACTCTGGAACTAAATTATTTCACTGCTAAAGTCTCAATGTAAGAGGGGAAAAACAAATATAACAAAACCCAAACATTCAATCGATAGAGTCAGAGTTATCATAATCAAAAGTAAATAAACTTAGCTATTATTAGTTTAATAACACATGTCATGCTTATTTATATTATAGGTAACTGCCAAAAAAGGATAATCATATGGATCAGATTTAACTGAGAGGCAAAGTCCCACGCTTTGGATTTAGCTCGGTCAGATGCTGCTCTGACAGATCAAGGCTGTCACTTCGGCCCATTATAATGTTCATACATTTGTGAAAAAAAAGCCTGTTAGGTACGTTTATGAAATGTCCTATCTTGGTTGCTACGTGTAGAGGTAATACCACTCTTCTTCAGATTAACGCTCTTTCCGTGTTCTGTCTCCATCAACAGCTAGCTTAGCCTTTTAGAGCTACACATTCATTCAATAGAGGAACAAATCCAGCGGAATGAATCCTAAAACCCCAGAAATGAGTTGCACTTCAGGTTCCGTTTGGAAGTCAATGGGTTTTCAGTTAGACGCCTGAAATGAGTTGTGTGTCAGAAAGAGACTTTACAGTGTTGTCATCCTGCTTGTGAATTTTGAGGCTTTTACATGTTTTTTAAAAAAGGTCTGGCTTACGCTTCTAAAATCATAGTGATGATAATTTGTGAAGAGCATCTTACTAACAAGACAGGTGGTATGATAAACGTTCGTTGGCCAGGACTCATTTTCCACAATAATCGAAAAACTAAAGGAACATTTGCTAAATGCTTATTTGTAGGACTACAAAATACTTCAACCCTGCAGCACTCAGTTCTCTTTTCCAATATGTTTTGGCAGTTGCTTGTATCTACCAAGTCCAGGCTGTGTTTATAAGTGGAGCCATTTCATTCAAGGTTTATTAGGATGTTAGAATTTCTATACTGTTGCCGTCGTGTGTGTGGAAACGTGTATGTGTATGCAAAGGTGCTACTGTGAAACTTAAGCCACAATCCTGAGTCAGATCACGGTCGGAAAACACATGTTATAGTTCAATAGCATAGACCCGAAAGGAAAAAAACATTCCTAGGGCTATGAACATTTAATATATAATCTAAGCCATTAAATCAAAATCAGCTATTTTATTGAGTCTGTCACAGGAAGTTTTATATTTCTGCAAGGTAAACAAAATAAATGCAGTCGTCAAATGTACTTTTAAAGTGTACATTTTAACCAATCAGGTGTGATGGGCCCAACGTCTCCTCTCATTCATGTGAAGCAAGGACGAATGTGAATGAGTTGGGAATTCCTTTTATTAATTAAAATGTGTCGCTTTCTCTGTGGTTATTTCTCCATCTGCAATACAGGCAATGACATATTTATGTTAAATGTCTGCAAGAAAAAGAAAATTGCTGTAATTTGGAGTTCCCCTCATCTCACGAGCTCCACAGCATCTTCAACACGATAAAACATATGTTCCAAATCTTGCAAATAACAAATGTGGTGCTTTGCAAAAAGAGAAACCATGGAACATGAAGAATTGAAATAAAACCTCCTGGTATCAAAGATGTTTTCGCACTTGTGATTTTATTTGATAGAAATTGAATCTTTAATGAACATGTAAGAGAAAAACACGTGTGGAATATAAAAACTGAAGAGTTTTCATACACAGCTGGTGGGGTGTGGAAGATTCAATGGCACAACCCAGACGAGCACTACTGCAGGTTTTACAGGTTAGGAATGGCATGCATTAAGGCATCATGTTAGAAACAGTCAGAGATGGTGTGGAGCTCACTGCAAACTAACACCATGTGATCTAGTATTGTTTAAAGGTTAGTTAAGACACATATAACCAATAGATTACATCAGTTTTGTCACACGAGATTCTACTGAAGCTGCAAATGGTGTTGTTCCAGTAGAGCATAGCAATACAAGCAGCTTCACTGTTAACGGACAAACAGGGGTTGATTTACTCTATCATTGGATTTGTCATAATATTCTAACCGCGTTTATCCAAAACCTCTCATCCTGGTAGCCATTTACGACAGTGTTTCATCAGAGTCTTTATTTATACACTTTTCCCCCATCTTAAAACCAGCTTTGACCAGACGTGGCCATGGTGCTTCTTTATTTGCAAGATCAAACATAAAAGGTGTTTCCAGTACAAAATGAGCTTCTCTGCTGAGACCAGTGTCACATTCATTGTGAGGTTTTGTTTTTGTCTGTCACATCAAATCAGTTACATCTTCAGCCAGACACTTTCAAACTGACAACCTACAAGAGATCCTTAAAAACATTGTCCTATAGTGACATCGTGCAAAACTGTGATATGATGCACAATTATGAGGGGAAAAAGAGTGCTTACGTGGACTTTCCAATGGCTTTAAAAATGGATAAACAGGGCAAGATGGCAACAAAGTTAAAGGCTTTAACATAGAACTAAGTATTTGAGCTTAAAAGATGTCAATTCCTAGTAAACGACCAACAATTCATGAACCATTCGAAACGTTGACCGTAAACAAAATGTAAATGCAGTTTTCCAATGAACCTAGACAAATTAAATATAATGAACATGAGCACTCTTAACTGGAGACTTGACAGTCTACTAAATGTTATTACAGCACAACATTAATAAAGTTATATTCATGTGTCACTGTGCTACAGCCCTACGAGGACATGTTCAGATGTTCACCATAAAAAGGCCTACCGACGTCACAGCCAGATAAAATGTCACAGTATGAATATCATTTTAAAGGAAGATGAATCCTACTTGTGAAAGACCATGAAAATTGCATTTGTACATTTTGTTTGGGGTCAAGAAATACACTTACAGCTTTGAGTGTAATTTAAATATAAAAATGACTTCAATGACTTCATTAGGGTGCACAGTGTCAGTTCGTATTTGTGGTATAGCTGAATATAATGGATAGCACTGAAGAGGTAATGTACAGCTTGGACTTCAGAAGTAGAAAACGATGACTGAACACTTTATAAGAAGGCGTCACACCATTCTTTGAGGCACCCAAAGCAGTCACCTTGTTGTTTGGTATTTGCAGAGCAAGTGTCTTTCAGCCAGTCCCGGAAAAGCTCCTCGTCTTTCTTCAGCACCAGAAACTGTCCGAGGACCACGTACGCCTGCGGAGGGAAAGACAGACACACACGGAAATATAATAAAGACAGGAATGCAAGGGTTTCCCACATTAACGGCCCCGTTGTTAAGAAGCCAGTGTTCAATCACATCTCGGAAAGCATGAAGAGGATAGGTGGAAAGGCCAGTTTAAAAACGTGGTGTGATTTGAACCCAAACACCGTATTATTGAACCCCTAAATATTACCACTCCTTATCCATGGTGCCTCACCAGCCACTCATGACATTATTCCCTGTGATGTTTACACACTGCCTTGTTCTTTTTGAGTGATGATCCAAGATTGCAGCTCTTTAGTTTTCTCTGAGACTAAGCCTGTCACAGCCTTTCACACGCACCCAAAATAATCATTGACTTTTAAGAAGACAAAGACAGTGTGTGTGCTGTCTTTGTCTTCCTGGAAGCAAAGGCACTAAATTGCACATGGCCTTTCCGTCACAACGTTGATTCAATCAAAAAGGTGCCATTTAAAGTGTAGTATTATTATTTGACAATCCAGCAACTGCTTTAACACTAACCCTGTTTCTTAAATGTTCACATTACAAAAACTAGAATATTCATGATACTTTGATAAGGAAGGGCAGTTACGAAAATAGCTACTAAACTTAAAATGACAACATTTTATAAGCCTGTGCATTACTAATGTTTTTTCTTTCATTGATTTCAAGACACAAATACCATAACGTTGATAATACCACAATCGCAGCGATGTTGGCACCCTTTATAGTGCATCGTATATTTGTGATAACTAACTACCACACGTGTTTATATTGAATACAAATCAAATCCCAATTACCTTGTCAAAACCCTTCTCCTCCAGTCTTTTGCCAAGGACCTCTCCAATGCCTGCCAGAGCGTTCACAGGCTTCTCGCCCATGGGCTCGGCCACAAAGTCTTTATGTTTCTGGGATGTCGACGACATGGCTGTTTCGTAGACGGGCAAAGATCACCAACTAATGAACTGTAACACAAACAAGATAATATAAATTAAAAAGGCAGTCAAATTCATGTAACAGATATTTGCCCTATTCCATAATTCATGTTGTTTTTTCCATTATTTGTGTGCATGCATTTCTGAAACAACCATGAGGAATTGACTGTAGGGTTAGACTTCTGACTGCGTTTTGGTTTAGGTAGTTTGTGGTCAACACCAACTGTGAAGCTTTGTAACCAGTTACGGTGTTTATTTTTAGTTTCAAATAAGTCTCGAAGACATTTGATATGTTTCCCAGTGAGAGTCTGCCAGGTCTGTTGTAACACTAGCTTATTATTTACTGTCTTACTCTTGTCCATACTGGGCAGCGTTCCTAAACTAACAGGAGAAAGGGCTAGAAGTCATTGTGCACACCCAATAAGCATTCCTGGTTTGAATCCATTCACACAAGTAAGTGAATAGGGTGTGTTGAAACTAATACAGTGCGTTAGGTTTCGATGTCAGAGTATCATGTTAAGATCAGTGTGATACATGCTACATTACAATGTGTAGTGATTCTAAGCTTGGGTTCAATACAAAACAAATGTATATCACCCCCTTCAATCAATTCAGAGTTGTCAGATTCAAAATGTAAATTGTAAACAGCATGATTAACACCAACCAACATGTTATTGGTATCAAAGGGCCTCTTGTTATTACTTATTAACCTTAACCACTCCCTGCTGCAAGTCCTTATTATTTATCATACTTTTAGCCTACTTATATTTAAACAATTCTACACACTGCATTGGATATTTATGCAGGAGTTTACCATACTGTGTATATAAAAGCTGTTTACGCTTTGATACAGCGACTGGCTAGCTACAATACGGTACACTTCCACCATTGAATTGCGCGGGTAACACATCTTAGTGCTAATAGCTTTAGCACAACGAGCTAATGCTCAGTAGATAAACAGTGTTTTCGTTTATTGCACTACGAGTGGCCACTGCCTAATTCAAGGTGGTCTTAAAACAGTACGTGGGCCTGAAGAGACCCTCGCCGTATACGAAGTTAGCGCAGTGAAGCTAGTTTCTCAGCATGTAGGCGCCTTCATGATAACTTAACGCTATAGTAGCTTCAGAGGTAGCTAGCCAATAACTCTGCACGTTAAAGTAGTGCTCGTTATCTTCTGACACTACTTTTTTTGTACACAGCATATTTTAGCTAATGAAAACTTCATTATGGATGAGTTTCGACTTACTTCTTAGTGTACTGTCCAGGCTGATATGAGTGTAGTTCGGTGGAGAGCTGATGCTTTGCTTTCTGTTTCTGTGCAAACACCGGCGACCACAATGCAATGCGCCTGCTTCTTGCGTCCTTACGTCACTGTACAGCAGCGTTTTTCCCCCCTGATTGTTGACCAACAGGATAAGCATGTCTGAGCCATGGATACAACATCCAGGCCTTAATCTCTGTTACTTTACAACTTCTTAACAAGGATGAATGTTTTACTATCTACAACACTTTACCTGTATAATTAAGAAAGATGTACTTTTGAATGTTAGAATTAGCATGGTGTCTTGTTTTTTACATCGTATGCATGTTTACTTTGATTCAAAATGTCATTAAGACACATTAGGGCATGCTGTCTTTTTGCATTGGTCATCATTATTATTATCGGCTGTGTATACAAAAAACAATTAAAACATACAATAACTTAAACTATGAACAATACAGAAAACATTGAATATTGCTTTACGGTTGACTTTTATTTTCTTACAGGTTATCAGGAGACAGAGGATAACACTAGTTCCTTTGGATTGATTAATCATTTTATAGTTGTGCGCGTTAATGCCTTCCAGCTCTTTACATTAGCATCCAAGTTACTTTTGCATCCATTGTTGGGGGGAAAGGAAGAGGCGTGAGCAGGGTAGCACTTGGTTTGGTTAGTGCAACTTTAATAGTAACTGAGTGTTTGCAGTTTGGTTTAATACTCTCTAAATATGCCTACAGTTCAGACAGAACATTAGAAGCCAAGCTGCAGGTCAGCCCAGTGCCGTCTGGCTCCACATTGATCTTCTTCACAACTCCATCTTCCACCACCATCGCATATCTGAAACACAGGATCAAACACACACTTCATCTCTGCACCATGAGAGAGTCCAGTTGGATATGTTACATGATATTGCAAAACAAAAAGGGTTTTATATTTATTTAACAGGGACAGTGCACATTATTGCAAATGTACCAGAGTTACAAGAGGCTATTTTCATATGCAGTCCCTGAACAGATGTTGTGATCATCAGGTTCATCGTATGTTGCTATGCTCAAAATCACACCCTTGTTCACTCCCTATATAATCATTTGACAGTTAACTCTATAGAGAGCGGTATATTGAGATTTAAAGAGCACACTTATGTATAATTGTAATATACTATACTTATGTATATAATATAACTGCTTTTTATCACCTATAAAATGCAATTCTTTGATTATTACCATATCGTGTAAATAACAAACATTACTTTGTTTGTTACATTTTCAGAAATGTTTGTAGCAACAAAAGATGTAAGTAATGGGAGTGATTTACAGCACAGCCTGAGTTTACATTGTAATTGATCAAACAAAAAAAGATTCAAAACAAATGCAGTCAAATCTGATATGAGCAAAAATGATCATTACCTCTTGGATCGCTTGTTCCCAAGTGCCTGAACAATCTGATCACTGTCAAGCAGCAGATCCACCGCCTACGGGGCAGAAAGAAACGGAGAGATGAGCACAGGTCACATTTAATAGAACAGAATAATACCAGAAATATAATCTTACCTTTGTAAAAGCTCCGGTAGGATCAGCCAGCATTCGAATCTGCAGAGAGGAGTGAGCTCAGCATTCTTAATATCAAACGGTACATTTAATGAATTATGAAATCTGCTGTGTCATCAACCTTTCTTTTCTTAAGGAAGGCTACTCGGAAAAAAGGCTGTTCAGAATGTGGAAAAAGTGAGCTAACGTAGTTCAATATCACAAAATATGTAACCAATAACTTTGCTTTAACTAACATCAAAATCCCAGAGTTAAATAATGCCTTTTTTTTGCAATGTTGACATGGCAAAGAACATATATATATGTAAAATATATATTGTGAAGCCATAGGACTAGGAGCAGTGAGCAGCTATTGTACAGCACCCAGGGAGCAATGGGAGTGGGGTCAGGGGTTGTCCACGGCAGGGCCCAGGAGGTGAACTGGGACCTCTCCAAGTACCAGTCCACACTCCTTATTTAGGTCTGGTCTGGGACTTGAACCGGCGACCCTACGGCTCATAGTCCAAGCCTCTACTGACTGAGCCACTGCCGGACTACTGATAATGAGGCTTTTTTTGTCACCAAAAAGTTGTGTGCAGTTTATTATGAGGAGATGTTGTTGTTGGGTATCTCACGATCTGACTTGAGGTCATAAAAAAAAAAAGAAGCTGATTGCAAAAACATTGTCTTCCATACCTTGCCATCTGTTCCGTGCTCCTTTCCCCAGGCAGCCATGACGAATGCGTCATTGACAGAGATGCAAGCGACCTCCTGCATACCTTTACTCTTCAGGTCCGCAGCCTGCTCCACAAAACCTGGAAGGTGAGTCTGAAAGCATAAAACAAAGACAACGTCAGCTGCCTGATGCGAAAGGGAATTGTGCACAACACACAGTTAACAGGGATGAAAGTGTGGACTCCACCTTGGAACAACCAGGGGTAAAAGCTCCAGGTACAGCAAAGAGGACTCCTTTCTTCCCCTTGAAGAGCTGATCCATAGACACCTTATTCCCTGGCTCCCCCTCCTGGACCTCCACTGCAGGGAGAGATTCACCAACCTGATGGGGATTGAGAAGAAAAACATGAAAGAAGGTAGACCCACATTCTCAAATGACCATCAACACAATTACCTACCAGCTAATGACCAGCAAATTGTCATGTAGTGACTGTAGTGACGCAAAGACACTTAAATGAAGCATAGCTATTTTGTAATGCTTTGGACTTCTTGAATGCTGATAACTCTGTAATGTAAATCATGGAACAGTAGCCTACTATAAAGCAATAAAGCTACTAATTAAGATTGGAAGGGGATTTAGAAAATGATGAATAGCAAATATTGGCTTTTGCCGCTAGAGGTCGACACATTACCACATTACCACATAAAGACGTGTCGCATTAAAATGGCCGATTGCCTTAACTATTGAAAACATCAACAGTGACGGATTAATCATTTACACATAAAACGCATTTCCAACAAGATATTAAACACAATATACACTTCAGTTATGGCCTTAAAGATATTTTAATAAAACAATATGTATACAGAGCAGCTGTGAAGTTCAGGCACACTCGGATAATCCAGTTGTAAGGGAACTTTTAACTTGGAATATTTTTAAAACATACAGTTTTTGTGGAGGCAAGACGGGGCAACGCAAGTCTAATTTTAACTTCACTGGTCTTAAAAAAGTGATATCAGTTTCCGTGCGTCTCTGTATAAAAGGCAGGGGGTAGTGTGCCCGACAGCTAGTGTTACGTTAATAATTTACTGTTAGCATTATGCTTCATTCAAATAACCAGCATATGTAGAGAAAGCAACTGGCGAAGTACCGAGAGGACGGGGAGTGGGGACAGTCGTGATAATCAAACAAATTGCTTAAATCCTAGCTCGTGACTGTCATGGCGACGGGCTTCGGAGAGACCGTCAGCACAGCGAGTTACACAGAGAAGGACGGAGCATTGTCGTGCAGTTTAGTTCATTCTACAGTACATTTCAACGACCCCTTCACGTCCTTGCACTAGCCATGCAGCTAACCCCATGCAGGACTTACCTGAATCGGCATGTTGACAACGGGAGAAGTGTGTAAGAGCTTGACGCACTGGAGGACACGGGTGCTCTTGGTGATAGTGCGTGTAATGGCAAGCATTACGGCTCGCTATTTAACCAGCTAGCCTTAGTTTCCTGTATGGAGTCCTGCGTATGGTGTTCCTGTTCTGCGTTCCTGCTGTCCGACAGACACACACCTCAAGCTGCCTGTCACTAAACCTTACCACACCGTTAACCTACAGCAGTGTCCCACATTGACTTTGGCTGTTGGGATTTAACCTAGTTTACAGATTTGGGCCTGTTAAACCTGTATTTACATGGGCCATCTGCTAGCTAAAGCCAAGTATAATGTAAATGACTAATACATGTGCTGTAGTGTTGAAGAAGTACTAGAAACACAAGTTTAAATAGAAAATGCCATGGTATATCAAGGTCTAAGTAAAAGTCTAGAGTCCAGTATTGTCAGGAAAATGCACTGAAAGTATCAATGCATAAACTATCAAAGACAAATAATGCTATATTATTCAGTTTTTTTTTTATCACTAACACACATTAAAAAGCGATTTCATGTTGTCTAATGTGGAGCCAGTTTTAAATACTACAACTATAGATGAATAAGCAGTGTAGTAGGCCTACTGAATCATATTTGAGCGTCACATAAAATGTAGTGGAATAAAACTTACACTATTTCCTATTGAATATTAGTGGAGTACAAGTATATAAAGCATTATAAAAAGCAAATATTTGAGTGAAGTACAAGTATTTCAAAGGTATTCTTATGTGTGGTAAATTAGTTAATTGCACCACTGTTGATATGTCATTTTAAATAAACAAATAATCTATATATCCAGTGATTTAGATGACTTTTATTTTCTTTCTTCTTTTCGAAGTCCTATTTATTTACCTTAGCTTGAACACAGCACACAAGTCAGCAGTCCTACACAGACACACTTGACAGGATAATGTAGGTTAAAACTTCAAATGCCTTGCAAGAAGTTGCTTTAAAATGAATACACAAACACATGGAGAAAATTGTTTATAATGGCAGCATGCTGGAGCTTTATGTGAAGTATGCTCCTCAACATCAATTAAGATTGTCCAAATGTGATATGTGCACTGCATGGTCAAAAATGTTTTAATTATGAAGTTGACAGTTTTAACAGTCCCCCATCCAATACACACACAAACACCCATACATAAATACACACAGGGAGAGATGAGACCGATGATGTGTGGTGGAGGTGTGTCCATTTATTACACAACACAAAGCACCTACAATAATCCACTCCCCGTTGCGTCAGACAGTGGAAGATCTCACTTTTTTCACAGTGATTTGTATGTGGACATGTTTAGACAAGGACATCAAACTGGTTTATCTAAATGAAAGGGAAAAAAACTACACACAGATATTCACAGCCAATATCACACACAAAAATAAAGCAGTGTCAACAAACGACAGTAAATTGAGTAAAAAATAGAATTTAATCATTTAAATAGTCTTTCAAAATACAAACATTGATTTGAACTTCTAAATAATATAACGTTAAGTAGCTATGCTTCATTATAACTGGCAATGTTAAATGTACACTGTGGCTATACAAGGAAATGTGTGAGGTTTGGTAATTTATTGTATTGCTCATTTATATTTATGCGCACATATTTATTAAAACTACAAAGGACTTTAACATTTTAACAGTGACACTGCATATGACCCTGCCTTCACTCTAACCCTCCACACCCAAGAAATATTCGTATGCCAATAAATCATCTATTATTGTATGTATGATTGAGTTTTTATCAGCTCTAATTTGACCCAGGCTTTTATTTTACATTGTTTGCTAGATGAACATGTAAGCTGTAACTTACGAACACCAAGACAAACCGGTAACTCAGTGTCCTTGATTTAACACCTGTGTGTTAAAAGTAGAACTATTTACTGCCATTTATGAACTCCAGTGTTTTTGAGCTGCATCATTATTCTTGTGAAACTGTACCCGCATCTAGTACCATGGGGCATCCTATAAAGCAAGATTAATGAGCCATTTACAACTTAAAGTTATAAAAACAAAGTAATAACCAATAGCAGGTGTTGTTTGCAACTCAAAGACATTCAATAAACCCAATGTTCAAATTTAAAATGACAAATCCAAAGATCAATAGTTACGTTTGTCTCCACAGTTATTTGGCCATCTGGCTTTCCACTGCCTCCTGAGGTAGCCCTCTGTAGCCCGCCGCTAAATCTATAGAGCCATGTAAATTGATCCCTCAAATGACAATCAGCTTCAGAAAATGCACAACTGCTTACGAAACTAAAACAATTCATATCGTTCTGAATAGAATGCGTCATTTCAATACCAAACCCACAACAATGTCACAATGTAAATAAAATACCCTTAAATCCTAGAAAGGAAAATGTATGAAAAAAGTAAGTTTCAAGTCTTTACAAATGTTAGAACACTGTAAGCTGCACACATATTTTGTAATGGGGGGGGGAGGGTTCGGATCACATTTGCTGGCTTTATTATCTTCCACTATAAATTGCATGTTTGTTTCTTTAAATGGAACTGTACATGGCCGAAAGATGAACGGCCCGTATGGCCACTAAATATCATATCTGATCTTGACATCAGATACTGTAGCTTTGCATTGCATGTGAAGCTTACTGCAGTGATCACTTCTATTGTAGGTATACAAACTTGCTGATCAATGAGTAGGACTTTCAGGATGTTGCCCGACAACACCCAAAAGGAAGATGTTGCGTTTCTTGTTGTCCTGAGCCCGTTGTGGGCACTTGCAAGTTAAAGTTGGAACTGTCCGTACACAAAGGAGCGATCTGTCGTTGAAACAATGGAGATCTTTTATGCAACGTTCTTCACGACTGCAGAAAATGCATATCATACACCAGGGTTAGTGTTAGAAGGTATAGCCCATAAATCAAATAGGTCAGACCATTATTTCTGAACAACACTGACGTCAGAAATGGTGGTTAGATCTAACGGAGGATTGTATATAAAAAAATGATGAGCGGATGAGGCATATGCATTTCAGTTCTTAGCACTGTTGTTGCCAAACTTTAATGTCAAAGAGTAGTGTCCTTCCCTGATCTCAGCTCATTGGTTTAGACTGCACACTAACGCACACGCTTGCTTGTATCGAAGCCAGTTTTTTTGTGTGCCGATTTACAAACAACACCGAATATGTAACCTTCCACGTAAATCTTTCTGTGACCTTCATATGCACTTCTCGTCCACTTCAAAACAATTGCACAACCTTTTATAAAGAAAGCTGCACCTACTCTGTACATCAGTGGTTCCCAAATCCAGATTTTAACCCCCAACGTGCTTTTTGTTTCTTTAAAAAAAATGAGCACTTGGGGTCTGGAAAGTGGAGGACTACTGGTATACTCACACAACTACCATTTTATCCACATTTTAAATGTGACAAACAACAATTGAGTCATTATATTGCTTTAAACATATTGCAAGTAATTCCTATGAATTTGCCTACAACGGCACACTAAACTATATTAAATACAAGCACTCCATGTGCATGTCAATCTGCCCCTTTACTGGACCCTCAAAGTCTTTCGCCGGATATGTTGTTATGGCTTTCGTTGCATGTTGCTTTATTTTGAAAGAGTTCAAAAGCAACATGTTTGCAGTCTGTTCTCGGGTACCTTTCTGTTGTTCCTCAGTGGTTATGCAAATGCAGATCGATGCTATGATGGAACATAACATGACAATTGTTTTTCGTACTGAGGCATTCACATTAAATGTTTTCTCACTTTGATGTCGGAGCCTTTTACCAAAGTGTGGCAGTTACATCTCATTCTTTATTCCCATCTAGGGACATGAGCTTTTTTATTTTCTCATTTGTTTCCTTTCTTCATGTAGTCTATGGGAAAAGGGAAAGAAAGGACCATTTCCCTCATTATACATTCTCTATTAAAATCTTCCTCACAAACCACACGTCCACTGTTCAGGGCTAGATCTCTGTTGGGTCTTTCTCTGCATCCTATTCACTGCTGCTTGCCGCTCTAGGGAGAGTCCATCATGGCTTCCAGCATCTCCAGGAATAGTTTGTGCATGGGTACACCACCACGGGTCTTGATGCTGTAGAAAGTGGTAAGGGCGCGACCGGCAGTCTGTCGGAGGAGGGGCAATGTTAAAAGGAGGCGTCCGGCGCGCTGGGCGTCGTCCGGGCGCCGCTGACACTCCATCTCCAGCAGGGCCTGGTGGAGGAGGGTCCCGCAGCTTCTGCACAGCCTCCATGTCCTCGATGTAAACAGAGTCTGACAGAACAGCAGGGAGCACATGGTAAAGCAATGTGTCGGGGGTTTACATTTTCTCAAAAAGAGCTTCTTTTGCCCTGTTACTCACAACAAATACAAACGTAAGGCAACCTTTATTTACAGACCAAACAGTGGAGCAGGTAGCATGATCTGCTGTTGACAGTAACCTTTAGTGAATCTCTATGACTACATACAGGTCCAGGCTTGTGACCTTTCAACAGCTAATGCACTCGAATCAACACTGGATGTTTTTACAATAACATGTCTGCCTGCCAAGAAGACCATTAGCAATAATGTTATTGTATTTTGCCTTCATCATTAGGGGAGGACGTAATAACGGGCCTCAAGATACTTGTCGCCATACATTATTGCGATTTCAAAACATCTTCCATATGTATAGTAGTGTGATAAGTTATATTCTTATAAATGCAAAACTGCAAATTAAACTTGTTAGTCAACATTCTCTTGTTTTTCCATATCATTTTAGATTAGATTTGTTCTTCCTGTCATGGCAATTGACTTGTAATCTTTAAAAAAGAAAGATATTGTGTAAGATGAAAGGCAAGTTAACACTGCAGTTAGTGAGTGGGGGTCTGTGTGCATTCTGCCAGGTCTACCTTTTGTGCATACCCCCTGCAGAGCATAGGTGTGGGATTTCCTGCTTACAAAGAGGACACCCAGCACAGGGAGCGTTTGAACCGCTTTGTCTGAACTAATGTAGACATCTCATTTATCTGATGTTAAGTTCATTTGAACTTGTATCAGCAATATCATTTATATAATAAACGATCGATACTTGCCCTTTGTGTATAGATGTAATATTGCCATACTTTGCAATACAATCGCCTAAAAACTGAAACTAAAAAAAGCACTAGGTATTCCTAACAATACAAGATCTTTCTCCTGTTGTCATGCCAACTCCTTCCAGCTAATCCACTCATTGTGTTGCCACCAGCTACTCACAAATGGAAGGACATACATATTCTTCATTGTCACACCATGCGTAAGATAGGAAAGTATACACTT
This sequence comes from Gymnodraco acuticeps, assembly GCF_902827175.1. Lineage (NCBI taxonomy): Eukaryota > Metazoa > Chordata > Actinopteri > Perciformes > Bathydraconidae > Gymnodraco > Gymnodraco acuticeps. Next base: position 320,118 of record NW_022990501.1, read on the forward strand.
ACAGTAGTTCCTAGTTTAGCTTGTACATCTAGCTAAATGTATTACATTTGTGTTTAAACTGTGTCAGAGGTGTAATTGAACTTTTTGGGTCAGTTTGGTGTCTGTGTTTTGTGGTGATGTTAAACTGCATCATGTTAAGATTATATCAAAGAGGGTATACTAAATATTTAAAAACTCCTCTCGGTAAACCACAACCCAAAAATCAAGTAATGACCAGTCTGATCAGGCCTATAATATCTCCTCGATTTCAACTACGATAAATCCTAGAGACAATGCCTTCTCTACTTAAATCTCCCCGTGGATGATTCAATCTTTGCGATCGAGGGTGAATCATTTTGATTATTCAATACGAACTGTTCTCATAATAAAACTGCAGCACCGCAAACTGCAGACTTCAGAATGATTGTGAAGTTAAATGAATATCACTCTGAAACTGTTTCAACAAAAACCTTCATGATGGTAAAGGTAATTGCTTAGCTGCTGTAATAGACTGCATTAGTTTAAACCAGAAAACGACCTAATAATGTTCCTAACAAACAGGAAAGGGGGTGTCGTTTTTCAAATCAATATTGCACTTAGTTGTGTGGAGGAAAATTGTGAGCAGAGACGATGAGCACTAACCGTTAATAAGGCTAATATTATATTAAGCGAGAGACAGAACGGATACATTAACAAGGCTCTGATGTGATAAATAATACCACTAGTAGTACCTGAGTTAGTGAGTGCGATGGCTTTTAGCATGACAAATTCCTCCCGGTCCACGTTTAGTGACCTGAAGCGGCGAGCGAGTTGACTAATAGCTGCATTTAGCTCCGTCAGTCCAGCAACGCGGGACATCTCCTCGTCCAGGACAAAATCCTCGGCGAACACCACCTCGTCCTCACAGCCAAGCGAGCGGTACGCCACGCCGAGCACCAGCACCTCCAGCCACACGGACTGCAGCACGGACATCTGGTCTGCCAGGGACAGCGACAGGAAGCCTGCAGAGGAAGAGACGGACAGTTAGTTATAAACTTAGACTATAGGCTAACTGGCAACAGGTTCACATTTCTGCAAGCACTTTGTTTGGTAGAATGATAATGGGTTACATACTGTAGGCAGCTGATGGTTAGGCCTGTCACAATAATTAGGTTATTGACGTATCGTATGATAAATGGACATGACCTCGATTGGGTTTCCTGACCTGGATATTGGCTGTTGTGTGTTTGTTTACATGAGATGTCACTAACATTTAGGCCGACATGCAGGGTATTCCCTACCATTATTAAGACAGAGTAGGAGAGTCCAATTCATTTGGTGTTTTGGTTGGGTGGTTTATTTTGATTTTATTTAGAATAAAATAAATACTTTTCTTCACATTTCCAATTCTTATGTCTGAACATTTTAGATTATGAGTATATTAGAGAAATAAAATGGTCTTAAAATGATAATACTATATTCCTGGGACGTTAAACCGTCCAACAAAAGTAGGTATAGTGAGAGGCCTACTGGTGACTCAACTGTCAGCTGACATTTAGTTTTACTTATTCATTTTGTTGAACCTATCATTTAGGCTTCTCAGCCATCAGTATCAGGTTCATATCTGCCAATTACATTCCAGTTCTGTCAAAAATCAATCCAGATGTACAAAAGTGTATTTGTTAGGTTTCCTAAGTCATTGTCTGGATGAAACATGCCAGATGTGATCTCTCTGCCCCCGCTGCCATGCCACCCAGCCTCTCCTCCCCTGTGTCTCCTACCAGGAATGTGTTTGGCCCAGCCGATGATGACGACCAGCTCCCGGTCCGCGAGGTCACACAGGGTGGTGAGCGTGCGCTGGGCTGTGTCGGGCTGCAGGGGGTCGGGCATGGCGAATAACTTCTCGGGCTCTGCCACTAGAAGGTGGGACACAATGATGCTGGAGGAACCTACGCCACAAAAACAAAACAAAACATTCAAATGATGCACAGGTAAGACACAGGGAGACAAAAGGCACAGATAATGTTCATACATACACAGACACACTGCACCAAGGTAGCAACTCAAAACTAAAACCTTGTTTGCGACATGCTACACTGTAAATGGTATATAAACTGCACTGTATTCATACGGCAAGGCTTTATGACTTTTACTTGAATTCATTATGTTTATATACATTTGTATTCTTTATTTTATATATTACACATTACTCCTTCAACTTCTTATGTTTATGTAAAGATCTTTAGTTTTTCATTTGATTTATACTTGAATCCAAATGGAGCAACCTAATTTAACCCGGGGATAAATACAGAGTTTTGATTCTTATACTATCACACACTTATTCTTACGTCTATGAGGACAACAGAGAGATTTTAACTCCTCAGGCATATTTATGTAAATCCTTTAGGATAGTAGATCTAAATTGGTGCAAATCAGCTCAGATAAAAAGCAAAGATTTGCAATGATCAATTTTCTTGGCAGCAGAGGGCAGTGTTTAATAATGCAATCATATTGTTTAATGTTTTCTGCATGCTCCCGGCAGCAAGCTTAGTTTGTAGGTACATTAAACTTGCCGGCACACCATCAATTGACAAGACGCCTTTTGCAAAACAAAAAAAAATACACTAAAATGATTCCCTGGTGATTTCATGCCTTTGCCAACCAGTCTCAACAGTTTACATCCACGTCTGTCTACATCATCATCACTACATCATTATTTTCCCATAAGACATGTTGTGTGCTCAAAAGTGACCTTGACCTTTGAACACCAAACTGTAATCAGTTAAACTCGAGTTCAAGTGGACGTTAAATTAAAGATAATCCCTGTTGGCCTTCCTGATTTATCTAGTCCACCAGGATGCGACAGATGTGACGGACAGACAGAAAAACTGATAGACGGAAACAATGATGCCTCATGCCAGGGCTGTCGCTTCAAAACAAATCACAAGACAGGGAAATGAATCCCACCTTTTTCACTCTCCTTCGTCAGTGGTAGAGGGGCACTCTGGTATGTTGCATTCTCCACCTCTGGACGTCTTTTGTACTTCTGCCTTCCTCCTCTGACTCTGTCAAGACGAACTCCTGCATAGGGAAAGAATAGATTAAACATTTACCATATTTAAAAGATCCACACAAAGCTATAATATCAAAGTCTGAACACTCACCCTCTTTCAGCATGCCTACTTTGAGGCACTTTGTGAAGCGGCATGCCTGACAAGCCTTTCTGCGCCTCTTTGTGATCTCGCACTCGTTCGATGCAGGACAGCTGTATTCAATGTTTCCTTAACAGAAGAACAGAACAAGAAATAAGAAGTATGAATGAGAATTGTATTTCAATGAAAACGTACTCGTTGAATTTCTTGAATCTTACTGATATTTTAAAACATACAAGGTGCTCAAGTTGGCAATCATGGCAAAAAAGCAATTGTCAAAATGTTTTGTTTAACAGACCATGCATTAGCCAGGGGGGGTACGACATTATACTGAGACATGTTAAAGATTAACATGTTTAGTATGTGATGTGGGTCCTTATTCTGCAGGTACAGTGTTAATGTCTATTTTGCTGTGTACTCCTGTGTGTGTGTTAGTTTGCCAACACAAACAAGCACACACACACAGAGCCCACAGCAGGATGAAGTATGCTCTTTGGTTGTATTCAATCCAAATTGGGCACCTTCCAGAGGATGTGAGGATGTGTTTTTTGTGCTCACAAATGTAACATGCATGAACAATTGGGCTTATTTGAATGGTGTGTTTACAAGCAGCAACCAACAATGCAACATATTATACCTTAAGGAAAGCCTTGAATAGAATAATAGAAAACTGCCTACTCTAAAACCTCACCACGACACACACCTTGGATGGTTCTCTTGAAGAATGCCTTGCAGGCCTCACAGGACGCCACGCCGTAGTGGTAACCTGAGGCCACATCCCCGCATACTAAGCACAGCCTCTTGGGTAGCGTGCTCAGGGCATACTTGCATCGCCCTGCTCCATTTCCAGTGGAGCCCTCCTCTGCCCCATCCCCCCCCTCGTCTTTGAAGTGGCAACGCAGGGCCGGTGTGTAGAGTGGCGGCGAGTAACGTTTAACGCCGTCTCCTCTGATTCCTCCACCTCCACTTTGAGAGGAGTCCGAGGAGGCCCCGCCAGGGCTGTTGCGGCCCCCCCCGCCCCCCTCCGGACTGCTCGGTTCTGCCTTTATGTAGACGTCTGAGCGGCGCTCCCTGGAAGACATGATGCCTAGAGGGGAAAAAATGAAAAAAATACTAAGTGAATACAACCGTTTACCTTTACATTTATTACACGTTGAATGGTAAACACTTGGCAAAGATCAGATTATGATTGTGTCGACCAGCAAAAAGTAAATGCAATCTAATATTTTCTAAATGTTGTTGAATCAATCTTATGGGAGTCAGTTTCATATTTGCAATCACTGCAATTCATTTGTTCAGTCTGATTTATTTTCCTTTTTGGCCTCTTCAAACTAAAAGAGAGAGTAAGAGAGTGCTACGGGACCCCACCATTGCCTACGACGTGAACCTTTAGCCTTTTTAAACTGATCATTACTGTTTGCACCAATGCATTTAGTTTATCCATATATAAGTACAGTATATTGAGAGTAGACAAAGTATGAGAGAGTAAAACACACAGAGCAGCAATGATAAGCTAATATTTGAACTGGGAATGCTGTAACGTGACAGTAACACCCGCAGTAAAACAACAACTCCTATGCCTTCAGACCAACGTCTTTGCTCAGTTTAAGCCCAACTGACCTACTCCTATCTTCCCCAAAAGACTTATGATTAAGAAACGTGTGCTTATGTCAGTTTAATATCATGGGCAGTTTTCTTAGCTGGAAGCATGAAACATTTTGATTCTGCATAATCAGCATGCTAACAAGACAAAAGAGTTGCTTGTTCCCTCTCTAGTTCTTTAACACAACTCTAGTTTTTACCTCAGTTAGGCTTCAAAAACATCTTAAACTCGAAGCATAACCGTTCTCGCTCAAAGGAAAACTGCACAGCCCTCGATTCATCCCCACAGCGTGAAGTCTTTGTCTGGGACTCTTGTGGACATTAAAATAGCCAAGGTGACTGGATGAAGGTCGCTCTGCTCATAAACAGTGACCGCTCTTCCCTATTCAGAGACATAACTTCAAGTAAGGCAGTATGAGTACTGCGGCATCCTGCTCGCCTGCCAACGGCTGTCTGTAGTTCTCAATGTAATTACAGACATGCACAATAAATACTTGTGATTGCACGAGTGTGCCTTTTTAAAAGTAATTGTGCATGTAGTATGTTTACAAATCCAAATAAAAAGGCACACCAAAGGCTTATGATACCAGAATTATAAATACAAATATATACATTGCAGCCATACTTCCTTAAATGAGGAAACCGGTGGCCCAATTGCAGCACTGCAGTGGCGAGAAGAATCTTTTCCATCACATGTTTTCTCTAAATCTATCAGTAAATCCTTGCATTTCCAAATCTCAGACAGACAGCTGGGATTTGGAGGTCAAGATTGCCATACATGTCCAAATCTTGGTAAAGAAGGCTTAATGATTGAATTCAATCGATTAAAATGCTGCCCAAAAGTAGACTTTGGTTGAAGTAAGAAGATTATTATGACGATTAAATGAAATTATTTAATTAAGTGAAGCACAGTTATGATGACCTTCCTCAACAAAATGCAAAGCCAAAACAATGTGAGTGGTTAGTTTGCCCAGAGTAATTGGGTTCATGCTTTTAAGATTGCGACTTAATGTCAATCATACATTGTGTCTGAGGCGTGTGGCGCAGTGGATAGAGCCTTGGTGTTGGGATCAGGGGGTCACAGGTTCAAACCCCACTGCAGTCAGCATGTCGTTGTGTCCCTGAGACACTTCACCCCAAAGTGCTCCTGTGGGGATTGTCCACAGTATTGAGTATGTACGTCGCTTTGGATAAAAGCGTCTAACAAGTAACATGTAATGTATCTTTTATAAATGAGATAATAAGGCTAAAAACTTGCTTTCTTTGACATGTAGTATATTAAATGGACATCAGTGGTTTACCAAAGCCCAAGTACACATCCTCAAATGACTTGTTTTGTCTCTGACTGAGGAGTCACATAAAAACATATTAACCTTCAGGAGGCTATAATCCAAGAATGTTGAAAAAATGTAATCAAACAAATTAAAAAGTAGACATCTAACTGATTGATCAATTATTTTCGCAGCTTTCATGTAGATGAAATTGTTGTTGATTTGACTTTGACAGCAGCCCTTAAATGATCAGGGTAGAAGGATAAAAGGGGATAAACAGAGGGGCATTAATTGCAGTGTGTGCCAAGGGTCTCCTGGCTCAACTGCTCATCCTCTTGTTCCACTGTGTGGAGACGATCCCTGCGGCCTAAATAGCCTCAATCCAGTTAAGACCTGAAAGTAACTTGTGATTTTCTCATGTGTAAACCCTGGCAGTACACCGCTATTCCCGAACCAATTTATGTTTCACTCCTTTATCAGTTGTGGCTGATACACTACTGTGGTTGCAGCCCATATATATAATATTTACCAAGTGTTGCAATATTTAAAATGCATTGTGTACGGTCAACGCTCCAATCCCTAACCCTGCCCACAAAGACAACATTATCCAGTTGTATTCTATATACCTAATGGTGTGGGTTAATACCACGTTACCTGTATAGACCAGATATAAGATAATTTACAAGCAAGCTCTTAACGTATTAACTACTACCCTGACTCAAAAATATCAGCCAACAATCAGAGTTTATGGTAAATAATCAATGAGAGCTCAGCCGTCCTGACCTGTGGTATATATGCTTTTTGTCCGTGCCAAGCTAAAGGACAATGTTATTACTCGTATATAATGAACAGGCCTCTAGTGACAACTTAACATCCACATATGCGTTCACATCAGAGCATTTGTTTGATATAACTCTAAGAACAAACACAATTCTATGTGTCTCATTGCATACTGCATAACGTATCTGTCAAATACTTTGCCTGTATTCTTCAGTCAGAGCATGTACATGAAAATGAGATTGTGAGGTTGTCAAAGCTGTTAGAAAACAGGCATATAAACTGGGTTCAAGATAGTCTGAGAAAAAAAAAATGGGAGGAGGAATTATATTTGCTATCAACTAAGTCTATCTTGTGCTTTACATTATACAAAATACATTATGTAATACAGGGAAGTGTAGCTGTAGAGAAATAATTTTAGCATTGTGGGTTTCAAGACACTGAGCCAGGAGAAGAAAGGTTATATAATCACTCAATGCAAACCAAGTGTGCCTTTATCATATGTATTACTGCAGCTGATAATCCAACCCTGTAGTTGTTGGATGGAGTTTGCCCCCTTTGACTTGTTTGGCAAGCAGCAAGGGGGTCACAGCGAACCTTGCCTGTTTAAAGTTTAGCTTGTTTGGGCTGAGTTTACAAGCTCAGTAAATGGCCAACAACACCAGGACTATCTGAGCCCAGATACTGTTATTTAGTTCTCCTTACAGTTTAAGCACAGTACAATCATACCATGTGCACCACTGGCCGGCTCCACATCTCCTTTAGCAAATGGGGAACATCGTTTTCAGTACAGAAAACGTTCAAAGGCGAGCCATAATAACGACATTATAACTATTTTAAAACAGGTTCAACAGTAAGTACTCTCAACTGAGGTTAGCCTTAATGGTGTTGACTCTCCATATACACATGTGTGAACTGTAAACTGACGTACCAGTATGATTTGAGTAGCGTTAGCATTAGCTTCACAAACAGCATTATGACAACCGCAGGTTAGCTAACTAGGCTAACAGCAGCTAGCGTTAATCCTGACTGACCAGCTCTCTCGTGCTGGGGACGAGGTGTATTTCTATCACTCTAACCCGGACTAGGCTGCATCTTACCTGATAACGGAGACTACTACAGAGTTTAAGTCTCTCCAAGGTGTGATATCATGGCACAGGTTCAATAGAAAATCGGTTTCCAGACTGCCAGCGCCTGCTAGCTTGTGTGTGTTGAGATGGGCCGGGATACAATCGGCTTTCTCTAACAGCTGGTACATGATAATGGTGGGATATAGGACTGAAGCTAAAACACATTAGGTCAAGGAGCACTCTGGAAACAGTTTTACACTGTTACCCAACATCAGTATTGTCCAGCTTTGACTGTCAAATAAACTAAATGTTAGTAAAAAATAAAATAGAATAAAAGGTGATTTTGGATAAATATTTCCAGTGCTAATTCTACATTTGACATATAACTAAACAGACTGGCAGGGTCATCATTTAATACCAGTGTATGACTAATGAATCCAACGTTTTCACTCACTCTAACTGTCAAAATACCTGTCAGATATCCTTCATACATCTGTTTTGGAATTTAGAAAATGTCAGGCTTCTGAGCCTACAAATGTTAGGCAAACACTATGATTGTGCTTGAAAAAATGTATTGAATGTCCCAAAAAATATATATATAAATGTAAAAGTTATGGAATCACAACTGATCATTTGACTGCTCCTCTCTTGGATGTTCTCAAACTGATTTATAGGCTACTTCTCAAGAAGGGAATGATACTTTCTCCCCTTTATACATAACTTTTCCATCATGTATCATTTTTAGATTTGCAGAGCAATCACAGACCTCCTTTCAACATGCCCATGAGTTGATTGCAACAGAATGATAAGCACTCTGTTATAGCCCATCGTAATATTTTAGATTATGAAAAGAGAAGCCAAAACCTTCATAATAGTTTTCCTTTTTGGCTGAATTTCCCTCCTCCACATCCCTCTTTTGGCTGCATGTTTTTCCAAAAAGTTGTTACACTGCCAGCTAAAAGTCCATCATAAAAATGACCTTTACAAATACCAGGCATAGCGCGTGTTGCATATAAGCATATAACACAATATTTCATTAAATGTCACGTGAAAAAATTACCTGTTTGCTTAGCTGGAGTTTGAAGATTATACACGTGTGACTCCCAGATGAAGAGCAAGTCTAGTGACTAAGAAGTGATGCTGCTTTGGGTTGAGGTCTGCAGTTATCAGGACACCTGCAAAGTAAGCAAAGGTTTATTTTAGTGCCGTCACATAATTTACAACCAAGTCACTTTTCAAGGTCCCTCCTGCATCTGTCATTTTAACGGTCAGTAAGTCAGTACAGTACATATTGTCCAGCCTCATCATAACGTCTGAGAACGAGTTGTATGCATCAGATTAATGGAATTATTACAGGGCTAATCTTCAGATGTACTCATATATATTGGAATTAGTTTGGCAGGTCTTGTGTGATCGTAGTAATGACTTTCCCTTCTTAAAATACATATTCCACTGTATCTATCCAGATTTCTGCACGCTGCATGAGTACCCTCCCCCCTGTGCTGCGTGACACACTCCAAAGGTCACAGTTACAGGAATGCTTGAAGGACAGACAGAGTAAAGCCAACACCTTGTCTTTCACTCTCATGCAATGTCATAAGCTGGAGTTCGGTGATAACAATCTGTAAATAATTAAAGAGACCAGTTTTAATTTAATTAAACCGCATGAAACCGTTGGTATGCTAAGTTGTTTTGTTTTTTTAAAGCAAACTGAATCTTTAATATTTCAAAACAAACAAAAATGTGCTGATCTGAACTGATCAGAACTTAAAACTGACCTTTGAAACAAGACAATACATTTGAATTAACACTGTAGATCTGGATTCTTAATTGGTAGGCTATACACTATAATAATTCCTGGTATTGTTATCTCTGAATTAAATTGCCCAACACAAATATCAGTGAGTCCTTCCCTCGTTTTAAATGGTTGCAAAGCTTTCTTATCATATTGTTAAGGTACATCCAGTCTCTGTCACTGATAGTGCATCTCACTGACTGGACATAAACTCAGTTAGAGGCTTTTGAATGCGGCGCGCTGTGGAGGCAGCGAGAACAGCACCCAGGGGTGACCTTGTCTACTGATCTCGGACCGGTGAAAGGTTAATTGCCATAGTGGATTATGCCTTAAGATCAGTGACCTCAATCCTGGTCCAGCAGGCTCGGTATCTTTCATAGTTCAGTGTGTTAAAACAGGAAGAATAATAACTAGGGGGCGTTGAATTACACCAATAAATAAAGTGTGTACAGTGGGAGAAGTGCCGAGTTTTATCAGCCCATGCAGGATTTACATACATTGTGAGTGAGGACCTACAAAGACAATTGTAAGACTGCATCTTATTCAACAATAGCCCTGCATTCTTCATTTACTCGATAAGTGACATCAGATTTAAGACATTTTGTGGGGGGTTTACCGACGAGTACAGCTTTAGACATCCGTGTTATAGCATGTGTTTTCGTTGGAATGAGTCAGTGGATATTTTTTTAGGGGGGAGATTACACAATTCAGCATACTAAATGTTTATTCTCCGAATCGTGCCCCCTACCCCCAATAACGTGGCCAGGCGAATTTAGCTCTGCCAGGCGAACCGTGCGTGCACATCAGCCTCCCGTTAACACCGTGACATCTCCGCAGAGAGATTAATAACAACCTGAACACACGATATGCTCTATCTCTGCAGTGAGGGTTAGTAAGGCTGGCCATACTTACTGGGAAATGTAAAAACATCGCAGGGTTGTTGCCTTTTTTTTAATCTGGAGTCAGGCAAGTCTTTGCGGCAGGCAAGTCCACGGTCGGTTTAACCGATGCAACGGCGCTGTCCAAGCCTCGCAGGGTGACTCACATAGCATCCCTACGTTACCGGATAATGAGGCGGTAACAACAACCGGCGACACACTGTCTTATCCTACTGCTCGGGTCTGTACACTGGCGTTATAAATTATCGTCTTCCCCTGCCAACGCTGAGGTTGTAGTTGGACCTCAGCATCAAGACTTCAAGGAGGAACACCGAACATCCGGTTATTAAAAAAGTTTCAAAAATAAAACTCGACGCAGAAAACCTTTTTACATTTAGCGAGCAAGCTAACCTCTTAAAGCAAATGCAACACCGGATATAAGGGACTCGTAATTTACTAAATGTATGTCAACATTGCTCCACAGAATCCTATAACTGCTGGTTTATCTCAAATTAACACAAATCACGTTTTTATTTTGGCAAACTAAGGAACTTCCGGTTTCTTCCTAGCTCCCGCTCGCTAGCTTGAGGCAGCGCCGTGACGTCACCTATATCCCGTGTCTTTCCTCCTCCCTCCGTCCAATTTGCGTCCGCTGTGTCTCCGTTACGTCCCACCGTACGCACCTTCCAACAGCGTCATCAGCATTATAATAAAGGCCTGCAACTCGTAAAAATATATATATGTGACCCAGTCAACGTTATTCTTAATATACTCAGGTACAGCCTATTTATGAAGATCCGGCGGCCTGAAGAATGTGTCACATCAGCTGAATCCGTTGTGTCATAGCACTAATCCAAAGCTGTTCAATATAAATAAATAAAAACATGAAATTCCCACAGGGGCATGAATACAACGCATACATGTACAATGTATTGGCATTATTATTCATTGTATTAGCTTTTGTATTTCCTTACCTTCCATTCAATATCAGAATGGCTTTTGTAAAGACACTTTTATTTGTATTAAGGCAATGCCACAAGCTTTAGGGGAGAGAGAATGAAAAATAATGGTACACATGTCGCTTGCAGCACACCTCTATGGAAAATGTTGTCATGCTGTTGGTCTTGTGACACTGACCCGGCTCTCTCCAGCACTACACTATTTGGACAGGAGCCAAGAAACAGGAGGTCAGGGGATCACTGCAATGGGATGAGAAGAGGAAATAATCAAGGGATAGTAGTTTGAATTAAAAATATATAATGTTTTTTATTTTCAAGTCGGTTTGCCATATGCGTTATCAAAAATAAAATGGCATCATCAAACATGTCTAAAACATCTCTTGTGTATGCTACTACTGTTTATTGTAACAACAATTAAATGCACGTTTATTTTCTAACTTGGTAGCCTGCTGCTTCTCGAAATAGGCAGTCGTCCCCCCCCCCCCCCCCTCCCCCCTGCGATCTCTAACATGCCTGGTAACAGCTGGCTCGAGAGGAGGGAAGTTGTCACGGAAGAGTTGACAACCTTGCACTAATTAAAAGAAGTGGCATGAAAACAATGATTTGAAAAAAGGGAAAGACAGTAGCAGCCCACGGTATACTTTGGATTGCCTAAGTGAGTATTTCCCCACAGAGCCCAGCATTATCCATCTAATTATAGACCAATAAACGTTAGTCTAGTCTGTTTAAACCAATAAGCCACACTTGCACTTCCCTCGCGGTGTGTGTGTCCATCAGATTTGCAGGACACCAGTGTGTGTGTGTGTGTGTGGTGTGTGTGTGTGTGTGTGTGTGTGTGTGTGTGTGTGTGTGTGTGTGTGTGTGTGTGTGTGTGTGTGTGTGTGTGTGTGTGTGTGTGTGTGTGTGTGTGTGTGTGTGTGTGTTTCAATTTGGTCACATGCAGGCTGTGTGTGCAGTAAGCTCGGGACAGTTTTTTATTACGTGGTGCGCGCACGAGAGGAAAAACTGACGGCAGTGTCATTGCGACCTTGAAGCAAGGTCATTGAGTCTCTGCTGCAGACACTGCAATTCTGCGGAGCTGCATCATACTGGTGCAGAGTCTGCATTATCATCCTGTTAGAGGCAAACCGGCCATATTCATTAGATTCACTCAAAAGCTTGTCCAATTTGGTTTGTTGGAGATTTAGTGCATCATGACAGGACTTACTCGGACTTACTCAGGACAGTGAGTGGGAAAGGCAGTGGATGTGTATTCAAGCTGGGAACATTAGAAACATACTGTAAAAGACAGCTGGGGTCCCCAGGGTGCTTCTTACAGGAGGTCCTGACCTTAGACAGGTGTCAGCTGATAGGCTTCATAAATACCAAGACGCCATTGTTTGTGATACACAAATAGCATCTAGCACTGCATCAGTGACTCATGGATAACATAAGTGCCTCCACCTTTACTAATAAAAAGAACACCTTGATCAGCATTAGCATAGTAGACTAAAAGGGGGGTGGTGTGTAGGATATAACAGCATTTCTCTTTCAGCTTATCCTGGTGCAATAAGAAGGCTCTATGTCAGAGTTAACATATCCAAATTGCATTTCACCTAAAAATGGACATTTGACAGTTGTTTCACTAAATTGGAGATCAGAGCATCTTGGATTGATAATCGAGATGTTGTGATATACTGGTTTTTATGATAACTGGGATATTTATAAAATGACATATTCTTAAATATCACTATCCATATGTGTAACTGTTTTGTTTTTTTTACAGTTAAAGTACCTGCACTCTTATTTTAAATGTATTTCATTTGTCAAAAAAGAGACAATTTGCACAATTTAAACAGAGTTAAAGAGGAATTACTGATAGCAAAAATAAATGTGTTGCCACAGTAATCAAGTGGCTTAAATCTGATATCTTAACGACCCATACTTGACAAATTTCATGACAGCATAAAGCTCTTGAATTAGACAATTTCCCCATTATTGAGCTGCTCATTGATTTGTATTTAATAGACATGATAACTGCAATTGTTCTACTACAGCTGAAAGACACACTTGTGCAAATCTGTAGTGTGGTATACTGCAGAAATAGCTTATTGGGATTCTAGATAGAGGGGATTTTCCCTTTAAACTGCATGCGTGTTCTATATGAGCTCTACAAACACTATGACACAGTTATTTGCCAACTAGTGGCAGCACAGTGATCTGCAGCAGCGGCATTGATGACGTTCCAGCAGCTGAGTGAGTGGTTGTCCTCCACTGAAAGGTCACCCACTGCCACAGCACATCATCACCGCCTGCTGACTTCCTGATTGCAATGCCAGAACGCTGCCTTTACTCTTTTTTACATATCTTGCAGTAAAGTGTCAGATTTCTAAAGGGCAGATGACTGGTCTCCTTTAAAAACACTTTGCTCACTCGCCATAACATTTTGCTCACTTGTCAAAAAAAGTGAGCAATTTGTTTCATCTCAAATCATCAAGAAGGTCACTAAAGAACAACGTAAGACAATGGAAGTATAAGTTAGACTTGTTCTGTCATAGAGAGGGAAACGTGTCAGTGTATGCCATCTGCTGGCTGTGTTCAAAGACAAGAAAATCTGCATCCATTTACCCAGAATGGAAGGGTTTTTATTTCAAAATTAGTATCAACTTCAATTTATGAATCTGATATTTTGTGACACGGAAGAACAGCAGCTTTTCTTTAATAGAAAATACAGACAACAAAAGAACTGCGGACACTGCACCATGTTTGTCCTCTACCAAGGTAGTGTTTCCAGCAGCGTATCACTTACATGGATCAACTGAGGACCAACAGCACATGCTAAAAGGGCCATATTGACAATTTGAAGGGCATGTATACAGGACATCTGCAATACCGTGCTTTATGCATGCCTTTCAATTCCTGTACCATGTGTAAGGCCTGCCTCCACATGACTACATTCTCGCCTCTTTATCCGTGCACAAAGTAAGGCCTGCATTTCGGACTACGGACAAAACCCTGAGAAAAGCTCAACTTTATTGAGAAACAACTTTAATTGTTTAGAATGACTTTAAAGCCTGGCATTGTTTCTGGTGTTTGGGGTTTCTCTAGGGATATACCGGTCACGGCCAGACATCACTTCTGTCTGAACTATCTACCTTTTAATGGATTGTCTTTATATTTCTTTCATTGTGATTAGAGGATGAATTTGAATGACTTTGTTAATCTCTGATTTCCCTCTAGCGCCATCATCAGGGAAAGCATGGCTGAAGACTTCTGTCTTTGAGAAAAGCTATTCTTCTTCATATTTAGCCAAACAAGGTGATTTGTTGGTGGAAACTACGATGGCCGACACGTGCAAACGTGCTGCAATGCCCGCAAAAACACCTCAAATTCAAAGATTCAAGATTCAAAGATTCAGAGCCACATGCTGCATTTTCACAACAAAACACCAACTTAAAAACACATGCGCAGCATTTACAAAAACCTTCACCAACTTGCCAAAACATGCGCAGCGTTTCCTAGAAGTGATGCATAATGAAACACTGCAAATACAAAATTCCGCAAATACAAATAAAAATGATAGAAGAAGCTCAAAACACCCAGCAGGCACCGGAGTGCGTGTATACGTTCGGTTATTATAAAGTGTTGTCAATTTGGTGAAAATGTTTGTGTTTTTTTGTTTACATTGTTTTTCAAATTGCATTGTGTTTCTTCTAATGGAAGTGTCGGCCACCGTATCAATCTGGTGATTGGAACCACTATAATCGCTGCAGCCTATCACCTATAAAAGGAAGCATGACTGACAGATTCTGTGAGCAGCACCTTTTCGCCAGCACAGACCATAAAACCTCCAGGAACATTTGACATGAGTTATTGAATCATCTATGAAACCTGATACCATTTTCCAGTCCATACCTATGATCCTCATATAGAGGCACTGTATGCTGCTGGTGCAGTGAGAATACATTGTAGCCAGATTTGTGTTTTCTGTGTTTGATCTCTGGAGAAAGATTTAAAACCCTCATTGTGATTAAGCACTCCCTAATGCACCTTACTATGCTCAATCCCTGTTTGACATGTTGACCCGACATATGGGATAAAAGATGATGTTTGTTCAGTTAACATCATGATTCCCAGAGAAGCTTATGGGCTGAAACTGAGTTATGCTATGCCAAACATTGAGGGGGAGGGGAAATTTATTCATGTAAGAATCAAGATTCCTACAATTTTGAATTGATCCAGAACACTCCCCAAAGTCGTTTATTTTTCCTACAAAAGACGCTAGATATGTCTATTGATGGCAGTGACCCACACACCATTATTATCATTATTTTGCAAGTCACTGAGAATTGAGAAACGCTGAAAACCTTTTTAGAACAATGTGTTTATTTTTGCGTGTTAAGCATGAAAAAATTTCACATTTTTTCTAAGGGTTGCATTTCTATTTTTAAAAATAAATAAATGACGAAATTGAAAAACTCTCAAGTAATCTGCTTTCTTGCCAGAATTTTGCAAATCGCCAATATGAGTGCACAGAAGACTGGAGTAGATCTTAAAATTAGCCCTATTGGATGAAATGATAATGTTGTTTTTAAACACCATGACTTGTTTGTGACCCCCGGAAACTGACATTGGTTTGGGAGATACCGAAAGATTTACACCCTGAACATGCATATAACACACACAGCCTCTTTTATGTAAACACATCTTTATTACATATGCAGTTCAGTATAGGATTCATGCATTTGGCCATCAGAATGCTAATATTATGGTTGTACACAGAATAAAAAAAAGTTGTTACATACCAAAAATATTCAAGAGCCTGTTTGAGTACCCGTTTAATGATTGGCAGGATTAAAGTGTTATTGTCTCAGACCAAAGCAACCTGGAGCTCCACACCGCTGTGGACACTTCTCACTACCTATCTCTCTTTCTTGTTTCTGGATTAGTAGAAGGCGGGAACCCTCATGTGGAGAGGGGTAGAAGTGCATTTCTGTTTTGGCCCAGTAGAGAGCAGTCACTCCTCAGAAAGTAATGGGAACATTGGCATACAAATCATCATCTCTGATTGAGGCATACACACTTGCATGCATTAAAAGTAAACCACAAGTGGCTAAGGCATCTGCAGCATTTACATGTTAAGTGTCTGTAAGTAAGCAGTACATATACACATTAATTCCTACGTTGAGAATTACTCTCATATCTCTCAGGGTGATACTTGTGTGAGCACCTGTTATCAGCTTCAATCCTGAGGCTTTACTGGCACAGCTGGAACTAGTTTTCCATTGGGTTCTTTCTTGTCAGGGTTTGAGGAGCGGTTGATTTTGGGGCTTCTCGGGGGAACAGGTCTTCTTTGGCGTCTCCTCCTGGCCGGACGATGGCGTGCAGAGTTTGGTTGTGAAGTATCAATCAGAGGATCTAAGTGTAGTTTCCCACTCTGGGCATCTGAAGACTCATCGATGAAGGCCAGGTTCTCCCCAAAGTAGTCCAGAGGCTGAGACAGGTTTGGATCTGGAAGAGTCGTCTCCTCTTTAGGCTCTGCTGCAGTTTTTTCTCCGGGAACTCGCTCCGTCTGAGTGGCCTGGGAGTCTGACTCTGATTCAGACCCTGATTCATTAGAGCAGGAAGAGGAGGAAGAGTAAGACTCAGACTCTGTGTGACTCTCACGCTGCTCCTCTTTACCATCGGGGGCCCCGTTAGCTGACACACTGTGACCATGGACGCGAGGGCCGTGGCGGCGCTTTCGTCGACGCCGTTTGAAGGGGTCATCGATTTTCCCTGCAATGCGAAAGTCCACCGACATGTTCTGGATATTTTGAGTCCAGTCTGTTGCGTGGGCTCGAAGCTCTTCCATCTGAGAAGAGGATATAAACAGAGATTATTGAAAGGAATCTGGGCGAGATGTGATCAAAAACAGACATGAGAATGGGGAGTACCTCAGCTCTGGTCTTCTTAGATAGAACTCGAAGCCAGTTACCAATCATAGACAGGATAGAGGCAAAGTAGGCAAGGCCCAGCAAGATCCAGAACCACACCAAAGGCTTGTACCAGTGCTCGCTTCCCCCATTTCCAGAATCCCCTTTAAGAAGACACAGTATACAGTGTGTAAACGCAACATATTCATCCGTCCAAGTAAATAAACATTTAACAAAAGAGACACTATATAGCATATTAGATCATCAATAATTAATCTCAACAACACCCTGAATAATTTATGAGGGAAATGAAAATGGTCTGTGCTAAGTGAACTTAATGCATTACAACTGACACTGATGCATTTACAGATGGCTAATTAAATCTTCTCATCTACAGGTCGATGAATTCAATGAAAAAGCTAAAATATGTAAAGTCAGATTTAAAACACATTTTCACTTGAAATGCATTTTTACAAACATGGCAATGTCACTAATACATTCATATTGATCTGTGTATTAAAGTGTGTCCAGTGATGACAAGACAGTGATTGTAGAAATGTCATTTTTTAAATAGATTATAGACACTTTGATGCCCTTAACAGAGGGTTAGGCCCTCTGGTCAGCTCAAGTTCTGCTCTGACGTGACCTCAGGGCAAAAATAAAACCTAGCCTCTTTAAGAAAGGGCAAGGACAGACTTAGAGATTTAGAATCCAGTAAACTCAACAATTCCCTACTTTTTCCTCACATTTGACAGCTTCATTACCATAAAAGGTATTGTATATTCGCTTTAAAATCATATGGCCAGTATACATAATGTTGTGCAATATCAAAATAATGAGCAATATACCCATTTCTTTTGCAATACATTATTATTTTCACTGGCTGCTACTTGACTACTTAAGACAGTATACTACTATGTGCAATATATACTTTCTATACAATGTTTTGTTGCATATTGCTACTTTTATAATGCTGCTACCTATTTATACATTTGTTTAGCATGGATGTGACCTAATTTGATTTGCTTTTATTAAGATAAGCTTGCTTCTTTATTTAATATGATTGTCTCGCATTTTATTTGGCCCTTAATCTGCACTGTCACTTTTCCGTAACAGTGTACATTTCCCTTTGTGAAAGAAACTATTCTGTGTAATGTGTTAGCTGCTTTTGAGTAAAAAATATATCTAATTTCCACATTGCAATATTGATATAATATTGTAATACTGTTAGCGTACTATTAAACACGTGTGTGGTCGTATACCTGCAACATAATCTCCGAACCCCACCGTCGTCAGGGTGATTACCACAAAGTAGGCCGACTCAAGAAGAGTCCAATGCTCAACCTCTTGGAAAACGAATATAGGCAATGCAATGAAGAGCAGGCAGCCCAGCAGGATGGACAGGACGGCAGAGATCACTCGTACGATGGTCGGGCTAACTCGCCATTTCTATCAGCAGGGTAATAAATAAATAGGATGAGACGAGTAAAGGAGAGTATACAGTGCAAGCAAATTAGACATTGAAAGCTCTGTTGAGGGTCTGACCCGTAAGAGAGTCTCTATTTTGCCAACAGCTTTCCTCAACCCAGTACCCAGATGGTCTCCGACTCCAACGAGCAGGATACCGAACAACGGGATTCCCACCAGGGCATAGAAAATGCAAAACAGCTGCCCTCCTTCTGTCTTGGGGGAGATGTTTCCAAAACCTGAACATGTGGGGGTCAAAGGTGGAAGATTAAGATACGTTGAACTGATTCCATTGAATATTAACTCAGAATTGTATCTAAATGCTCCTATTGAACACCCACCGATGGTTGTGATGATGGTTCCTGAGAAGAAGAAGGCACTGGCCAGATCCCATTGGCTGACGAAGGTGAAGTTGCTGCTGGGATCCACTCCAGCACCAACGGCCTCCACTACTTCCTGTGATGGGACGGTGGAGAAAAGAAGAGTTCAGTAATTTTTATTTAATCAGATCATTAAAAAAGCAAAACCATAGAAACACATAATTTCTGACTTTTTGGGAACATTTTCCATGACAGCTATGTAAATAATGCATCATACATATCATCAAACATGTATACATAATATGTTAAAATCTGCTTATAGCACTGCATAATTATATAATAATAATAAACATAATACATGGGATTTTTATAGCACTTTTCCTAATGCTCAAAGACGCTTTATGTGTACACACACTGTATTCAAAGTGCTGTTAAATCAATAGTCTCCTTGCAAAAAGAATGCCAATGAGTGACCATCAATATTTACGTATAATGATACATCGCAAGTGATTAAATATAGAATATAATGCATTGTAAGTATGTTTAGAATGAATAATAGACCTGGGTGTCATAAATGTTACACAAGATTCAAAGACACACACACAAGTAGTATATTTTTATTATCCAATTATCTGGGGCAGTTATGTTGGAAATGCTGTAAAAATGCATTGTCATGGCATCAGCTGCAGGCAGTCAGTGGCAAATAAGTGACTGGTGATGAACAACTGTGACGGCTTCATTATGTCCCGAGTGTATCGAACCCGTGCCACCACAGATAATCTAATTCTCCATATAATTATGTGTTTTGTGTCAGTTGGTAGGTGAAGACATTTGTTAACTCAGAATTGATATCTGAGTATGATAAAGTTGTTATTTAACTTTCTCTCATACTGCAGCACCTCTTTTCACCCTTGGTCTGAAACCAGAGCCCAGTCTGCTCTGATTGGTTAGAAAACCCCAAATAAGCATAATAATTGCAGGTTTAAGGATGACATATCTCTAGGTGCCAACATGGTTTTCAGAACCAGATCTTCCTTCTAAGTCAGCAGTAAAAAACTGTTTTTAGAATTCAGGGTCAAAGGCTAAAATAAGAGGTTAACCAATGTGCGTGTCAGCTACTGCGTAGTCTTCTGGGCCCAGGAGTTCAAAACTTTGAATCCCTATCTGATCAGATCAGATTTGGATTTTGGGGAGTTCAAAACCAAAAAACAGGATTAGGATCACTTTGATATCCGATCAGATCAGGAAATCCAATCCAAGCTTTAATCTGGATCAAATCTTCAAAATGGGTAGTTCAAACCGACAACACAGGATTGGGATCAGTTTGATCCCAAAAAACTGGATTATCCTGATCCAACCAGAGGGGTGGGTTTCCAGTGGATTACCAAAGCAAAATGTACTGTACCATTTATTTTAAAATATGTTTCAATTTAAATAAGATGGCAAAGTTTGTTAACTGAAATAATACACAATTGTTAGCCTTCATGGGAAATACATTTTATTTTTCATTTTTTGCTCACGTTTGTGGTGGCCTATTTTGTTTTCAACCAAATGTTGATGACATAAATGTTTATGCTCATAAAAGTATCACAACAAAGATTGTCAATCACAAATGTAATTTAGATTAAGGAAAAATATCTTCAACAAAAAAAAAGTCCATCATCCGTCATCATCACCTTTCAAATTAAAAAATATAATTAGACATTATAGATGTCTGCAATGTGGTCTCTTGTCTTCCTTGTATTATTTTTCCTATCCACTAGATGGCGATCAGTAGAATTAAAGCACTGATATTCAGGATCTAGTAATCTTGAAAAATCGTAATCTGGATCAGATCCTATCCTGAATTGCTTTGAATTCCAGGGACAAAATCTGGCCGATTTCTCTGATCCTGGATCACAAAAAATGGGATTTCAAAATCTGATCGGATCTGATTGAGTTCAAAACTTGTAATCCCTATCTGATCAAATCAGATTTGGATTTTGGGGAGTTCAAAACCAAAAAACAGGATTAGGATCACTTTGATATCCGATCAGATCAGGAAATCCAATCCAAGCTTTAATCTGGATCAAATCTTCAAAACGGGTAGTTCAAACCGACAACACAGGATTGGGATCAGTTTGATTAAAAAATACATACATTATTAAATTAATTTATCAAATTGTGAACAAAATTAACATTGCTTTTTATTTATATAAAATAAATAATATTTCACATCAAAAGAAACAACAATGTTTTAACAAATCGTATTAAATAATCTGGTGACAGAACTGTAAACAGAATAGCTGAAACTTTAACAAAATAAAGAGTAACTCTGTTACCTCCTTTATTTTTGGTTGGTAGACCTCGGTGAGCTGATCATTAACCCATGTTTGTATAATAGTTAACTCTGTGTGTTGTTGCTAGCATACAATACCTGACGTGGAAACGTTACTCGTGGATGGGGCTACAGAGCTGCTAGAAAGACAGTGGAACCCGGTGCATTCCTCCGTTCTGAATGTGGAGCACTTTTGCTAAATGTTTAGACAAATTGCTCGTGTTACATGCTAAACACTTTTGGCAAGGAGCAGGGGCGTCGCCTGGGGTAGGCATCTGGGGCTTTAGCCCCGGATGTTTTTTCTTTAGCCCCGGACAAATTCTCCCTCAATAATATAATACATTAACAGGGGTGCACATAACTTGTTTGCCCTGGTTCTCAAAGGAGCACCTGGAGATGTTGCTTGGTGCTCATCCTTAAAATGAAATAAACCGTAACTTTTGAGGGGGTCTTGACTTTATTTGCCAGACACACGACACGGCACTGAACACACATGCAGAGGTGAACACAGAACACTCATGCAGAGGTGAACACTGAACACACATGCAGGGGTGAACACAGAACACACATGCAGAGGTGAACACAAGACAACATTAGCACGACCAGTAATCCTACAAGCTGTCATCACTCCCCTCCTGACTGTTCTCCTCACTGTCTTCCTCTCTGTCAGACATGGTATAGCTGATGATGTAGGCCTACTACTTTCTCTCTGGTTGAGTCTGTGATTAGCTGCTAGCTCTGTTGTCATGTTAGAAAAGTGGATGTAATCAAATAAGTATGTGAACATAACCAATAATCTACCATAGCCAATAACAAATTAATGTAATTTATTTTATTTATGTTGTTCATTCATATCTTATTTTACCTTAACATTTATTTATTTATGCATATTTTTGTATCTCTCCAGTTTTAAAGGATATTTTTGGTTACTGTCCTATAGTATACATTGGAATGATTTCAAACCTGTTTATCCCAATAATTATAAAGGAGTGCCTTGGAAATATGTGTTTACATAAATTGTGACCAAACCGTTTTAACTTAGACTAAAGTGAACTATCTAAACACTCAGAGTCCTTTACCTCACTGAGCTGTAGTTATCAGAGAGGACTCTCCCTCCACATCATTGTAGAAACATCTTCTTCTTCCGTTAGAGCAGCTAGCACCAGATGCTAATAACAACAGCGCCGGAATCGGTGCACCCTCCCTCTCTCCCTCGCTCACTCGCACTTTGGCTGTGAGCTGCGGGTGCCAGATAAGCCAACATCCCCCATTTTCATCACTTACAGCGCCCATCGTACAGGGCAAATGCAACGTGTAACGTGAAACGTGAAAAGGTGTTACATTTACTTAATTGTGAATATTGTTACATCAAGGCCGAAAATTAGGATGAGCACCTACGGTCAAAAATGTTTTTTTCCCTCCCAGATCTGCCAGCGCAGCGCCACCCCAGATCTGGCGCCCTAGGCGAACATCTATTACGCCAGTGCTACGGGCCGGCCCTGAGTTCATATCATAGGTTCATATGCAACTCGCAAATATATTTCTCTCTCTCTCTTCTCTTTTCTCTCTCCTCTCTCCTCTCCTCTCTCCTCTCTTCTCTCTTTTCTCTTCTCCCTTCTCTCTCTTCTCTCTCTTCCTCTCTCTCTCTCTCAATGTTGGTACGCAAATGCGCCTTTTTTCAAATGACACGGTGCTCTTTTTTTGGCGGAGGTGCGCATGCGCACCTGCGCACCAGTTATGTGCAGCCCTGTACATTAACCTACTTTACCTATAGGACGGACGGCAGAAATGTAATTTCCCATGTTCAGTGAATGCAACACAGAGGCAAGATGACGCCACCAGACCAATCAGAGAGTTGCATGGAAATACACGTGTTTTATTGGCTGACAGGTACGTACCTCTCCTCTGTGACAATGTTTAAACTTTAAACTGTCAGCCCCGGACGCTGAGATTCTGAAGATGGACATTAGACATTTCTTTAATAAAAAAGACGGCAATTCTCAAGGGGTGGCTCACACAACAACCCCAGAGCCACCACCTGAGCCAGGTGAACAAGGTATGTACCTGTCAGTAAACTTACAAGTTATGCGAACATGTAAGCAAAGCATACATTATAGCTACGTTGACGTTACTTTGAATCGCGCGGGTAAGCTAAACCGTTAGCAAGTAGCTATAGCTAGCCAGATATATTAAATAAACACTTTGTCATACAATCTAAATGTTGTGTTTTTTAGCGTTACTTGGTGATTTCAAAGAAAGCTCTATGGGAAATGTTGACTTACTGTCTGTGTTCGACATGAAGCTAGAAGCTACCTTACAGTAGTAAACAGTTGATCCTGATTCCTGAGTCCTGTCAGTTAAAGTGTTTCATAGTTAGCTTAGCTAAGCATCAACCTAGCATTGAAATATATATATCGATGTTATGTGACAGTATTTCTGAGAAAAAGTCAGCTGAAATGGTGGCATAGTTGCCACTGCTTTACGTGTCGACAGCATGTTTGAACGTATTTGCAGCAGTAAATGTGGCTGTCTGGCCACTGACGTTGCCATAACAACACCTGCATTTAAATGTGCAACCTCTTTTTGTGACAGATTTTGCATGAAAATAGAATTCTTCTGATTTATATTTCCTATTGACAGCTAGTTTCTATGTGAACATTATGAGATGGACAGCCAGCTAACAAGCTTTTTATACAAATATTTCAGATCAAAGCCAATCCAGTGGGGCTCCTGAAAGGGGGAAGGGACACTATGCTCCCAAATATTAAGCCTTGACCCCCATCTTAAAATTGATATGATAAAAAAATGATCTGCATTGTCGGAGGCCTTTTTTCCTCATTATCATGTCAAATTGTACAGCTTTCCTTAGTGTTGAATGCAGAAAGATGACTATATTAGAGTATTAAGTGAAAATGACTATATTAAAGTTTTAAGTAAATATATTAAGTGAATTACTCAAACTGCATTTGTATAGGAATGATTCTGTCCTATTGGCAGATAACTACTCTAACAGTGATATCTACAAGAGATGTAAATGTAACTATTTTCAATTGGTTAGTATTACATTTTGTGACAGTGTGGTGACACTCATTTTAATGAAGACACATGTGTGTATCTTGAAATTCATTTATTTGACAGAGCTGGAAACTGATACATACTTGTTTGTGTTTACCTACACAGTCATCACAGATGAGCCAAACAGAGTAGAGGATGAAGAAAGGAGAACAGGAGAAAGGGACACACAAGAAGGAGATACAACAGACAAGAACGACAATGGAGACAACAATGAACAGGAACACCAGAACAGACAAGAGTCAATGGGTAACATGACTGATTTAGGGACTGCAGATACAGGGCCAAGGCAAGTGAGACATCACTGCTTTCCATCCAGCATGTTTGGCCAGCAAAAGAGATAATTTCAACCGCAAACAGCAAGTGATGAGGGATTATTATTTCCTCCTTCCATCCCTTTTTTCTGTTTAATCTGATTACTAACAACTTCTAATAATTTGACATAGTTTATGATTTAATTGGAAAATGAAGTGTTTTTAAATAATAAACCCGTTTCTGATTCTGATTCTTTGATTTCTTTTTGACATATGGGTGTTGAGAGATGTATCCATATCTCTTAATGTTGCTCTCAAAGTGTACAAGATTGATGCTTTTAACTTCAGTATTTAAAAAAAGTCTTCCTAGGGGACCCCAGAGGAGGTGAGTTCCCCCCAAAATAGCACTTTATCTCTGCTTATGTAACTCCGGTGTAGTGTCCCCTCGGCAACAGATCACTCAGAGCTGGTGATTACTTTCCTGCATTTCAATGGCCGGCATATAAAAAGGACACGTGAGCTGCATTGCTTAAGAGATCCTCTCATGCTATCTCTTTTACAAAATAAGTGTCCAGTCAACAACAAAACATCAGTGATCGTATAGTGGTAGTATATTTTTCACAAGCAATGTGAAACATTAAACTTATACAAACTGGTGTACAAAACTCACATACCTGCGTTGATCTCCTGGAGTGTCTCTACTCTTCTTCTCCACATCTCTTGTTCACCATCAGAGATTGCAAACATTTCAGAAACAGCTAGAGGTAGGGGACAAACAACTTGTTCGCTGGGCATGTCAAAAACCTCCCTGCTTTGATCAAGACTTTAGGGAGCCTTTCAGCCCCTCTAGCAGAGGGACTGGAAAGCAAGCTTTGAAAATGCAGTACCATCTACATGCTGTCATGTTCCAGACACTGCTCTCAACCACTCAGGGCCTGCACAAATACCTGCAGAAAGAAACAATTGACTTGGTGCAGGCAGTAGATTACAAAACAGCAGTTGAGAACACACTGAAAAGTTACCAAAGTAACGAGAAAGCACATGAGGTCTATGACAAGACCAAGGCCCTGTGCAATGATCTTGATATTCCCGAAACTGTGACACAGAGGAACAAGCGTAGAAACCTGGAAGACTTTGTAGTCAAGGCAACATGTGGAGCAACATTAAACATAAATAAACTGGTGTACAAAACTCGCATACCTGCATTTCAATGGACAGCATAAAAGGACTCGTGAGCTGGGTTCTGGTGCTCAGATTAGCTATTGATGATCACGTTGATAAATCATATAAAACAAATAGCCAATCACATTAAAAACATGTTGCTGTGACTGTGAGCATTAAACAATTAACATTAAACTAAACAAACACAACAGTACGTTATTGTCCTTATAAAATAAAAACATACATTTTGTCCACCGAGATAATACAGGCACCTTACCCTCAAGAGATCCTCACGTGCTATGAAAATCTCCCACAATCCATTGCCGTAACAAAGCTAATGCAGGCACACGTTTGTGACACCAGATGGCGCAATTGTGTATGTGCGTGTGGGGAGTCTTGCAGTAGAAAATTTGACTGTAGCGCCGCCACTGTGGGCTAAGCCCCGAATGTTTCCAGGTCCAGGCGACGCCCCTGGCAAGGAGCATTGTCCACCTCAAGACGGATAACATTTAACCACACCTTGGAGCGCTTCTCTCCGCCATCCCCGCCGTGTGTTGCTGCATGTAGCAGCTGCGTGTGTGTAAACTGCCCCGCCCCCTCGCACACAGACGGGGGAGAGAGATACAGGTCGAAAATACACCGACCATATACGAATTTGTGTGTCTTTTTGCATGTTAGAAACGAGTTGGCGACACTAAGACTGCGAGATAATGTTTCTGTAGCAATAATACATGACCTTTCTCTTTCTCAACTCGCTACTCGGAGGGAAGTCGCTGCCATATGCCGTGTGAACACTCCGATAATGCCTCTCCACGTTACCTTTCTTTGGCAGAGCGACGCTTGCTTTACAAATAAGGCAAATAACCTTTGAATGTGAATGTTTTCCCCGCACTTGACTGATTTTGTATCGCTTTGCATTCTGGGTTAACAAACTGGAAAGCGATAGGTCGCTTTTTCTGTCAATCAAGTAAACTCCTGAATTAAGTGACAGGGAGGCCAAGGGAGGAGGGATCAAAACCAGTTTTGTCTATTGTAACGGAGCCGGATTTTTTTTTTTTATGAATGACTCGCGATCTACCAGCATTGCCCCCGCGGTCGACCGCGGTCGACGTACTGGGCACCTCTGTACTAGAGCAAAAGTATTCTCCGTCGGGACTTCCTGCAACAACACCACGCCGTTATCTTGATTCTGATTGGCCAGAAGACATTATCAAAGATGTTCTATTGAGAAGACGATCACTACGTCACAAAAGTTTTCAAAACAGTTTCTAGTCTTCGGTATTCTTGTTTTTGGCGTGAGAATAGTTTGGGCAGTGTGAGAGCGTGAGATTGAGAGTGAAAGCGTGTGTCACACGCCAGATGCGTGAGAGTTGGCAACCCTGCTTTAACTCAATGTTAAAAAGATGAATAATTATAATATATTAAGTAGCACCTTTTCTTATTTAATATAGAGATTTCATTTAAAAATGCTATTTTTTTGTATTTTGCTTGATAGAAGCTGCACATGCTCCATATTTAGTTTGCTAACAAGCTAGGCTAGGTGTAGGCTTTGTTAATTACTCAGTGTCAAAGTGGAGAACATATGTAGTTAGCTCCAGCGCCGGACTGGGACAATAAGTCAGGCCGGGAATTATACACCCAGCCAGGCCACTACCATTTTTTTGTGCCATTTTGCTGGATTTATTTGTCAATATTTACAGCGTTGCTGCCCATAGTGATAGCCCTCTAGTTTAAATCTACTACCCCAGAATAAACATATGGACATGGGTTACTATTTAAAAAAAGTTGCAAATCTATTTAGGAACCTATCCATGTGAACATATTTGAAGTGGGGGTGGACCTCAAATCCTATAGGGGGGTCCGGGGGCATGCTCCCCCTGTAAGATTTGTTTTTAAATGTTGGACTTAAATGCATTAATCTGGTGCATTTTGAGGCGGAAATAAAGAGACTACACCCATATGAAACAGAACTGTACACATTTAAATAATCATAAAATCATAAGTACATGGCCATAACCAATAACATACCATATCCAATATGAAAAAACATTGAAACTTGTTTATTTATTTGTTTTTGGTTCATTTATAGTTGTGAGTGTGTCTGTGCTCCTGAACCAGCCTCACTCGTCTCCCCCCTCTCCTCTTTGAGGCAGCAGCAAAGACTAGTTTTAGCTCTCAACAAGTTTTAAAAGTTTCTTACCTTTTTTCACCTAGTTAACATTTTATTTGTATTATTCATGCATATTTTACCAATCACTCCCCCCTAAAATGGAAATATGTGTTTACATAAATGGTGACCAAACCGTTTGAGACCCACAGAGATAACTAATGGCGCGTTTCCACTGCAGGCTTCGCTCGGCCTCGCTCGGTTTGGTTAGGCCTTATTAGGCCCGGCTCACTTTAATGCTGCGCTTCCATTACAGTTTAGGAACTGGGGTAGTTACTATAGTAACGCAGTGTAGGCGGAGCCGTGACGTCATCTTCAATGAGCGCCCCAAAAAACAACACAGCCGTTAGCTCTTAGCACTCAGAGCTGATTTGATGAATTGGAAATGGGGGACCCTGATGTAAACAAGACGAAAGTCTTTCTCTGGTCTGCATCCCCTTAACAATTGTATGTTTTGAGCTGTACTGTACTGTACCCAATATACAAGCCGTTAATAAACTTTTCAATCAATCAATCAAGCTCAGCTCTTCATATCTGTTCAGAAACTAGACAAAAGTGAAACCAGTACAAACCACAGACTGCCTGTGTCATGGCGAATACAGTCGCTGGTTTATTTATGTCTGTATAGGCCGTTGCTGTGAGTGTGGACGGTCGGAGCATATATAACGTTAGCTTAGCCAAGCTCCATTTAGAAAACACGCATTTTAAAAGGGTTTTTTGCCTGCCGTCTGTCTGTAGACTTGTCAAAGCATTAATTCATGTTTTTTACTAACCGGTATCAGTATGTTGTTACTTCGGCATCATTTTGAAACGTGTATTACAATTAAATCACAGTCAAATATGTTCATCTTGTTGTAGTCCCCTTGCCAGCGATTCTCTCTCTCTAGTTTAGCATACTCAGACCACGCGCCATTAGACTAAGTTAACTATCTAAACACTCACAGAGAGTCGTTTACCTCACCTGAGCTGTAGTTATCAGTCTCTGTCTGACAGCAGAGGACTCTCCCTCCACCTTGTTGTTGAAATAGCTCCTAGGCTTATATATCCGTTAGCGCAGCTAGCTAGCACCAGATGCTAACAACAACAATACACGTAACCGGTGCGCGCGCTTTCTCTCTCGCTCGCACCACATATGTCATACACACACACCCTCCCGAGCTTTAATGACACACAGAGACCAATCGAAGACATTAGTGTATGATCTGTATGAAAGTAGCCATTTCGGCAGGCCACATCATGTAGACAGCCAGTCACCCTCTGTGAGGCAGAGTCAGACTCACATTTGCGCAGCGTTGCATTCACAATACATACTATACAAAAAAATCCTCATGCCACTTAACAGGCCAGGCCACTTAACAGGCCAGGCCTGGCCATCGAGAAACCTCCCGGTCCTCCCGATGGCCAGTCCGGGCCTGGTTAGCTCCTAGCAATAGCTTCTTCATTCAGATTTACCTATGCAGTGTTCTGAATCAAAATGTTCCCCTGAGAGACACAACACTGCAAAGAACAAAAATACAGTGTGTTTCCCTGTTGTCGTTCTCGCCAAAAGGAGCTAGCTAACAATGCTAACACAGGCTCTCCACTTTGATAGTGAATAATAATCTAGAATCACAAGCTTGTTAGCCTTCTAGGTAGGTAGCATATGAAGCCTTGTCAAGCTAACGTTAAAATGGTTACTTAAGGAATATAACTTGACTTGTTTTTAAGCTAGTTTTTTTTAAATTATTTAAAAAATGGTTGGTAAACTTCCATATTTTAACCAACCCTTGTTTAAAGACCTTTTGAAGATTAAGAGGTTTCAAAATAATCATCAAATCAATATTACTTCTATGAACCATGAAAGACGTTGCCTGTTTAGAGCACCTCAGATCTCTTATCATCTTTGTATAAATAAGGTATTGGCCTGCTTTGGCCTGCTTAACTTCCGTCACGCATCTCTGCTTGTCTAGCGAACATCTCTCAGTGGATGTCTGCTCACTACCTCAACCTTGACAAGACTGAACTGCTTTTCCTTCCGGGAAAAGATTGTCCCACTCTAGTCTTGACCGAACAATCAACATCGGCACCTCTATTGTTTCCCCGACTCAGACTGCAAGGAATCTGGGTGTGACCCTAGATAACAAACTGTCCCTCACTGCAAACATAGCTGCTACAACCCGCTGCTGCAGATACACGCTTTACAACATCAGGAAAATACGTCCCCAGCTGACCCAGAAAGCGACGCAGGTTCTGGTCCAGGCTCTTGTCATCTCACGCTTAGACTACTGCAACTCCCTCCTGGCTGGTCTACCTGCATGTGCCATCCGACCTCTGCAGCTCATCCAGAATGCAGCGGCTCGTCTGGTCTTCAACATTCCTAAATTCTCCCACACCACGCCGCTCCTCCGCTCCCTTCACTGGCTTCCGGTAACTGCTAGAATCCACTTCAAGACAATGGTACTTGCGTACCATGCTGTGAATGGATCTGGCCCTTCCTACATCCAGGACATGGTTAAACCGTACACCCCAGCACGTGCACTCCGCTCTGCATCAGCCAAACAGCTCGCTGCACCCGCACTGCGAGGGGGACCCAAGTTCCCATCAGCAAAAACACGTGGGTTTGCTATCCTGGCTCCAAAATGATGGAATGAGCTCCCCATTGAAATCAGGACAGCAGATACTTGCAAATCTTCCGCGGGAGACTGAAAACTCATCTCTTTCGACTCCACTTCGATCAATAGAATTACTAGCAAAGAGTTGCTAACAAAGCACTTATATACTAATAAAGGGCTGGCTTATCTAAAGCCAGTTGAGTAGCACTTGAAATGTTTTAGCTCTATGAAACCTGATGTACTTATATGATTCTGTTTTCTTCAAGTTTGTATCTTCCTGGTCGAATGCACTTATTGTAAGTCGCTTTGGATAAAAGCGTCAGCTAAATGCAATGTAATGTAATGTCATTCAGTTCCTTTAACCTTCCTTTGCAAATGTCAGTTGCTAAAACATCATTTACAAGTTTCATTCTGGAACGAAAGGCTGAAGGACAAACATCTCAAGATTACAGCATGGTTGCCAATCCTGTGCGTAACACTGAGCTTTCATGCACTAGCATTGACTACAAACTCGAACATAGCAGCTCTGACCACACCTGTTTCTTTGGCCCACAGTCCCTGTACTGCTCTACAGCTACTGCACAGCTTCAGTGATCAGTTATCAAACACTCTACGCATCTGAAGGGTCACCCTGAGGACCCACACAACTGATTCAATATGATAGGATGGTCAAACAGGTTCCCAATGAATATAAAAAGTGATGCATTTAGTGTGGGGGAAACTTCTGAAGCAATTGGAAAGAGGACTCAGAGAGACACGAGGAGAGCTGGAGCTTTGATGGCAAACACTGACGGTTTATTTGGAGCTTCGGCCGGAGAATTGACAAGACATGTCACGGGCCACGAGTTGACCACACGGTTGAGATGCCACATCAATTCTGAAGAACCCTCCTGTAGTTCCAGGTTTTAACTAGTTCAGAGTGTAATAATCAACATTCTTCAATAGATAGACTAAACAGCTGAGGAAACTGAAGAACCCGAGAAGGATGTGTTCCAGGTGTCACACAACAATAACTATCTCTGTCCGAAGTTGCCCGGTCATAAACTGGTAACAACAACAAAATGCTTGGGCAGCCCCTCCTTAAGGGAGATAGCGCCCAAGGTTGGGTATCTGCGTCAGAGGGCAAAAGGTAAACATGTATATACAGAATTATTCCCTGACAGTTAGGTGTAACTGTATTTATGCCTACGAGAGCTGGCCAGTGTTTAAAGAGCCTGTGACACGAGTTTCCCCCATCATCCAAACCCATCAATTTGAGTAAATATTGTCTCCTTGAAAACCGTTACTGAACTGATTTTGGATATTTGTACTTTGATAACCATTAATCTTCCCTTCAATGTTGACCATTTTCTGGATCTTCTCGGGGATTCTTCAAGTCCCGCCAAATGATGTGTGACGTCATTGCGGGCACAGCGCTCCAGCTGCACCGTTCAGGATCCCAGCATCTGCATGTAAACGCGATGGCGCACACAGCAGCAAGCTCAGACAGCGATGACAGTTTAATTTTGAACGTGTCTGAGAGCTCATATGAGGCTGAAGGATCGGTTTATGTTGTATCTGTTAGAAGTTTAGGAATTAGGTGCGTCAATATGGGCGATCATACGGTCATGTAGCCAGTGGTGGACTGGGACTAAAAATCATCCCGGGACTCTCGACCGGCCCACTTCGGTACCGCTAGTAAAT
The DNA here is from genome assembly GCF_902827175.1 of Gymnodraco acuticeps. NCBI lineage: Eukaryota > Metazoa > Chordata > Actinopteri > Perciformes > Bathydraconidae > Gymnodraco > Gymnodraco acuticeps. The sequence goes on from NW_022990501.1 coordinate 352,506, forward strand.
TGTCAACGGGGGGAGTGGGGGATGTCAGGGGCGGCAGGTGCTGTAGATAGTAAATGTAAATATGTAAATATTTGTGTCACTGCATCCTGGTAAAATACAAATATAATGTATAATGTCTGTGTCTTTGACATTAGCGCTGCTAGCCACCTGTGCCCTGTACTACGAAGCCAGTTCAACATACCCTGGATATATTTGAGTAACAAACTAACTAACAACAACAAACTAACACACGAGATCTCGCTAAAGCTGTCCTACGACGCTGGTTATCAACTCGGTAAATCAAGCCAGGGTTTCTCTCACCAGCTGAGAGCGCGTTCACGTCTAAGCAGTGTTGTGCTAGTTACTGAAAACCAGTAACTAGTCACCATTACTAGTTACTTCATGTGAAAAGTAACTCAGTTACTTTACTAGTTACTTACACCCAAAAGTAATGCGTTACTGTGAAAAGTAACGTTTTCGTTACTTGACAAAAGGGCTCCCATTAATGCCCTTATAGCCTTCATTTCAGTACTGTTATTGCATTGGAGAATAATACAATTTGTTGATCAACTTGACATGCATTATATGCAATCTGCATCGATATTAGCTGGCTTTCCATTTTTGTATATTCTTTCTCCAGGTAGTTGGAAAAAGTTTTCCGTCCCATATGCCGTGTGCCGCCCGGACATGCTATCATGCTAACTAGCTCCCTGAAAGCAGGTGACTCCACTGTAGCAATAGCCTGCATGTGTTCTACAACATACCGTGCAATGGCTTTATCGACTTTTCCCTGGCTAGCAGTCCTTTGGTTAAAATCCAGCCGCTGTTGCTTAGGTGGAGTGGCGTCGGCTGAGTCTCTGTGGTCTTAGCTACTAGCTTCGTCCCAGCATGTTGTTTTTGCAGATGTTTTAAGATATTTGAATTACTGGTTTGGGCAGTAGATACACTCTTAAAAATGCTGGGTTATTTCTATAAACACATTGCTGGGTTGATTTGGCTGGGTCATAATTTTGGGTTATTTGGGTACTGTAAACACACTGGTGGGTTGTTCATGCTGGGTCAAAGGGGTTATTAAGGCTTAAATTGCAGTTGAACACCCGCCTGGGTTATTTATAACCCAGAGGTTGCTTTATTCATTTTCCCACTTCTGAATCATTCTGGAATCATCTTTTTCAAAACACAAGGTATGTAACCTATATTTTACCTATATTTATATAATTATACAATTCTGTAACCTATATTTTTTTAATGAGTTGTGATAACAGTTCAATAGGGATCTGTAGGCATTTAACAGACTGTGCAAAGTATAACATTAGCAGTTAACGTCGGCTACAAATGTTTTACATTTCTGTCAATGAGTGAAAGAGCCTTGAATTTACGTTGTGATGCGATGAATTATTATTTTACAAAGACGTGTGTTCTACTAGTAGTTATAAATGGGTCTGAACTATAGCTTTGGATTTGTGTGCAAAAGTATTAGATGTACAATAAGGCAGTATAAATCAGATGGCTTTTACGTCACAACTCTCTTTCCCAGCATGCAGCTCGGGCGCGGGCTTTCACACATACGGACAGACAGACGACAAAGAAGCTCATTGATGTAGGTAAGTTTAGGTTACTAGAGTTATTTATTAATTACATTAATCATTAAAGTTAGCAACTATTGAAGTTATTTTTAGAAGTGAGTGACCGGAGTCACCGAACCACATAATGTAACATTTTAGTTCCCTGCCATCGACGTGTTACCATAGGTTAGCTTAGCTTAGCATAGCACACCAACCAGCTAGGTCGTGTCAGGGGCAAATAATAATAATTCGTGAATGATTAAAATGTCTTCATGGAGAGATTTGGCAGACCCCCTGTAGTAACTGTACATTAGTAGCTTGGTACCTTACAATAAATGTTAAAACATTGCACAGTTTTGTGAAATTCTAATGTACTTAATCTGATTTGATTCTAGTAGAGGGTTTCACCATGGACACGTTTGTCAGAGACGTTGACTGCATGGCAGCTTGAGAACTTGATTGACACATTTAAAGGTAAGTTAATTTTTATTGAGACAATGTTGAGATGTTACTATTAAATATTTTGTTATATATTAAAAAGAGCAAGGTAGCGCTGCAACAAACAACTAATTTGATAATCGATTAATCTATCGATTAATGAAACGATTAATCGACTATTCGGACTATTACTGTATGCCTTGCACAATTTCTCTAACGCTCTTATTTAGCCATCAACTTTTAGATGTAGCTTGAGGTTGTTTTAGGCATGTGGAAACTAACAATTAAGACAATAAAGATGAATACTTGATTCAAAAATACATATATTATTAAATTAACTAAACACATTTTGAACAAAATTAACATTGCTTTTAATTTAAATAAAATAAATAATATTTCACATCAAAAGAAACAACAGTGTTTTAACAAATGGTATTAAATAATGTGATGACAGAACTGTAAACAGAATAGGTGAAACTTTAACAAACTAAATAACTCAGTTTCCTCTAATAAATAAAATAGCTTTTGAAAATATGTGCATCTTAAAGTGCTTAATTTTAGATAAATAAAATAAAGTGTAGCAGCAGCTTGAGTTTCTCTTTTTCTTTGTTAACCGTTTCACATCATGACTTAACAGTTTCAGCCGATTATAGAACAATATCAGTCTTTACATCATAACAATTGAACAGTTTTAAAGTTTATTTTTCTTTCCCTCTTATATTGTAGTCCCTCACTCACTTTTTTTAAATTCAGTGCGAGAATTGAGCTGGAGCTTGTCCTGCCAGGAGTTTGTAAATCTGGGCTGAAATGGAGTCAGGGCCATTCTCATACGTAGGTGCTCATTGGTTACAGCGATGCAAACACAGGTATGGTGAAAAAAGAGAGAACTATTCGAAGCAGGAAAAAAACAGCGTAATATACCATCTGACAAAGGCCTGTGCTATAATGCTTCAATTAACTGGCTATTCTTTATAATATACTCAGATCAATAGGAGACAGAGATGTTAAGTCATAAATGAGTGAGCCGCATATGAATTATTCTGTGAACATACACTTTCAAACAGATGAGATAAGAAATGTCAGTAAAGTAAATGTACGATGTTGCTGTCCAACACTGGCTATCAACACATAAAGGAGAACACTCCATACACACACACCTAAAATAAATGTGCTCAAACGTTTTTCCTAGTGCACAGTCACACGCACATTTTTGGATTGCTCCTGAAAATCCCATGTAACCATCTTCATGGTTTACGCCAGGCCAATTTAATCTGAATCTAATTTTCTCTTTTACAGGGAGCTTGGTACACACCTGGCCGAAATCACAAACCTGCTACAGGTTTCCTGGAGGAGCGCTTGAGGAACGTCAGGAAGCGCATGAGAATGCTGAAACGACCATGCCACCAAGAACAACAGAAGGAACAGACCGTCCCTAGTACACCAGGTAATACTAATAACCAATATTAATTATCCCCGCCAGGCTAGAATAGACAAATGCAAGGGATTATATTTTAGGTCCCATGACTCTTCTGTCCATCCATCTTCTAAAAGCTAGTCTCAGGCACCGATGGACCGATTGGCGACTTTTCACACACTCTCCCAAGTAGGCCAGAACCCCAAATGTTTGAAATCAGCTATAATGAATCTGAGGATCTCTGTACTTATCATTCAACAGAATATGATGTGCCTCCTGAAAAACTTCTAGAAATGGTTGAATGGATGAAGGTCAATAGGTATCCAGTGTCCCAAGTTGAGGACTACATGAATCAAACAGCTCTACATAGAGGCAAGTGGATTCGCAGCAATGGATCTAAAAGCCTCCCGGAAATCTTGACTGAGTTCCCTAGGCTTTTAGACAATCCTGGCATGGTAAGAAATTATTTTGCTATTGTGGTTTTGTCTATTTGAATGATACTCTATTTGTGTTAGGATTTGAAGTAAGGCAGGACCCAAATGCAGATTGAGGAAAAGCAGGTTTCAAAGTGTAACAAAAGGCGAGCTTTAATTACAAAAAGTTGTTGACAATGAAAAAACAAAACAAAACCATGAATCCATAAACAGGTAGCACAAGGTAGCATCCAGCCAAAAACGACACTGACAAACATGGAGGGTGACAGGAAAGACAATGAACCGACAAGGAACACAGGGGAAGACAAGACTAAATTGTATTGTCATACTGATATTTTGTACAAACTGTGAAGTCCACTGAGACAAATGAACATTTGTGATATTGGGCTATATAAATAAACATTCATTGATTGATTGATTGATTGACTAAATACAAAGAGGGGTAATCACAGGGCAAGACACAGGGAGGGAATGCAGAAAGGCAATAGGTGAACACAATCAGACACAGGAGGGAAAACACAGGAAGGAAGAAAAGACACAGGTGAGGAGGGAGGAGAAAACACAGAGGCACAAGGTGAACACAATTGGGTTATCAGGCAGGAGGGAACACAGAGACAGGAAGCAACAGACAAGACGGGGGGGGTGAACACTTTTCAAAATAAAACAGGAAACCAAAAACAGATCTAGACAAGACAAAACACAACACAGACAGATCGAGACAATTTGACTGATACTCTGCAATGCACTACAAGTTTATGTTTAACCACTTAGACCCTACAGTATATACTTTGTAATAATTTAATAATTTACCTGTTGAAGTGACACTGGCTGTCAAATTGTCCCCTAACCCTTTTCCTAACAGGTACTACAAGCCCATATCATTTCTTTAAACACTGTTCTATTGTTTTTCATGTTTTTCAAAATGTATCAGATATCACAAGACTTCCAGCAGCTTCATCCAGAGGCAGTAGGAAAACTGTTTCAGAACTGGGCTACTATGAGTGACCAAATCCTTACATATGCCCAGCGAGAGGGAAAACTGCCCTTGGTGTTTGATGACATGACACCAGGTAAGCTATTTCTTACTATGTAACACACACACACCGGTTCTTTGAAAATAACATTACATTACATTGCATTTAGCTGACGCTTTTGTCCAAAGCGACTTACAATAAGTACATTCGACCAGGAAGACACAACCTTGAAGAAAACAGAATCATATAAGTACATCAGGTTTCATAGAGCCAAACATTTCAAGTGCTACTCAACTGGCTTTAGATAAGCCAGTCCTTTATTAGTATAAAAGTGCTTCGTTAATAGTTCTAACGCTCGAAGTGGAGTCGAAAGAGATGAGTTTTCAGTTTGCGCCGGAAGATGTGCAAGCTATCTGCCGTCCTGATGTCAATGGGGAGCTCATTCCACCATCTTGGAGCCAGGACAGCAAACCCACGTGTTTTTGCCGATGGGAACTTGGGTCCCCCTCGCAGCGAGGGCGCAGCGAGTCGTTTGGCTGATGCAGAGCGTAGTGCACGCGCTGGGGTGTACGGTTTAACCATGTCCTGGATGTAGGAAGGGCCAGATCCATTCGCAGCATGGTAAGCAAGTACCAGTGTCTTGAAGTGGATTCTAGCAGTTACCGGAAGCCAGTGAAGGGAGCGGAGGAGCGGAGTGGTGTGGGAAAATTTAGGAAGGTTGAAGACCAGACGAGCCGCTGCATTCTGGATGAGCTGCAGAGGTCGGATGGCACATGCAGGTAGACCAGCCAGGAGGGAGTTGCAGTAGTCTAGGCGTGAGATGACGAGAGCCTGGACCAGAACCTGAGTCGCTTTCTGAGTCAGCTGGGGACGTATCTTCCTGATGTTGTAAAGCGTGTATCTGCAGCAACGGGTTGTAGCAGCGATGTTTGCAGTGAAGGACAGGTTGTTATCTAGGGTCACACCCAGATTCCTTGCAGTCTGAGTCGGGGAAACAACTGAGGTGCCGATGTTGATTGTTAGGTCAAGAGTGTGACAATCTTTTCCCGGGAGGAAGAGCAGCTCAGTCTTGTCAAGGTTGAGCTTGAGGTGGTGAGCAGACATCCACTGAGAGATGTCAGCTAGACAAGCAGAGATGCGTGCAACGACCTGGGTCTCTCTTTCCCGGGGAAAGGACAGAATTAATTGGGTGTGATCAGCGTAGCAGTGGTATGAAAAACCATGCGGGCTAATGACTGATCCGAGCGAGTTTGTGTACAGGGAGAAGAGGAGGGGACCAAGAACAGAGCCCTGAGGGACCCCTGTAGTTAATTGACAAGGGTCGGACTCAGACCCTCTCCAAGTCACCCTGTAGGTACGGTCTTTCAGGTATGAGGTGAGGAGGGAAAGAGCAGAGCCTGAAACTCCATGTTTTTGGAGAGTGCGAAGGAGGATCTGATGATTCACCGTGTCGAATGCGGCAGACAGGTCCAACAGGATGATGACAGAGGAGAGGGATGCAGTTTTGGCAGTGTGCAGTTCCTCCGTGACAGCAATGAGAGCAGTTTCTGTGGAGTGACCTGCCTTGAAACCAGACTGGTGCGGATCCAGAAGGTTGTTCTGATGGAGATAACAGGAGAGTTGTCTAAAGACAGCGCGTTCAAGTGTTTTAGACAGGAACGGGAGTAGAGAGACAGGCCTGTAGTTTATAACATCTGACGGGTTGAGAGTGGGTTTCTTTAGGAGAGGGTTTACTCTTGCCTCCTTGAGACTGTTTGGAAAGTGACCAGAAGTTAGAGAAGTGTTGATGAAATGGGAGAGAAACGGTAGAATATCAGGAGCGATAGTCTGAAGGAGGTTTGAAGGGATAGGGTCCAGAGGACAGGTGGTAGGGCGGGCAGAGGTAATGAGGGTAAGAACCTCACTTGGAGAGAGAGGGGAAAAGGAGGTTAGTGTGTTGGTGGAAGGAGGGTCTGGTGACCCAGCGGTGAGTAAAGGTGAGTCAGAAAAAGAAGAGCGAATATCATCAACCTTTTTTTCAAAGTGGTTAACAAAGTCGCTTGACAGAAGGGAGGAGGGGGAAGGGGCTTTGGGGGGGGTCCAAGAGGGTGGAGAAGATGGAAAATAGTTTTTTAGGATTGGAATAGGAAGATTGGATCTTATCTTGAAAGAAAGTGCTTTTTGCCTGAGAGATCGAAGCAGAGAAAGAGGAGAGGAGAGCTTGATAGGTTAGGAGGTCGTCACGGTGTTTGGATTTCCACCATTTCCGCTCTGCTGCCCTAAGGACGGTTCTATTAGCACGCAGTGCATCATTTAGCCAGGGAGCAGGAGGGGACTGACGAGCCTGCCGAGATGTGAGAGGACAGAGAGAGTCCAGAGAGGATGAGAGAGTAGAGAGGAGAGTTTCTGCACCAGAGTTTGGTGGCAGGAGTTGGAACGAGTCAGAGGAAGGGAGGGCTGAGAGCACCGACGAGGCAAAGGTAGAGGGGGAGAGGGAGCGAAGGTTACGGCGGACAAGTGCAGGATGGGAAGAGATTAGTTTGTTATGTTTGGAAAGGGGTAGAGAGAATTAAATGAAGAAGTGATCGGATGTGTGGAGCGGGTTTACAGAGAGGTTAGAAGTAGAGCAGTTCCTTGAGAATATGAGATCAAGGACATTGCCAGCTTTATGAGTCGATGGGGACGGAGACAGTGAGAAAGCAAAGGCGGTTAACAGAGATGTTAGTTCGTCTATCTTCCCCGTCTGGAGGTTGAAGTCTCCGAGAAGTACAACGGGAGGGCCAGTTTCAGGGATGTGTGAGAGGAGATTATCTAATTCCTCCAAGAAGTCCCCCAAGGCGCCTGGTGGACGGTAGAGAACAACAATGGTTAACTGTATAGGATGGGTTACTGTGACGGCATGGAATTCAAAGGTGGAAGGAGTGAAGTTAGGTAGCTTGAAGAGGGAAAAGCTCCATTTAGGAGAGAGCAGGAGACCAGTGCCACCTCCTCTGCCAGTGGGTCTGGGTGTATGGGAGAAGGAATATGCAGTGGAGAGAGCTGCTGGGGTGGATGTGTTGGATGGAGTAATCCAGGTCTCAGTGAGAGCAAGGAAATCCAGGGACTGCAGGGAGGCGTAGCCAGAGATGAAGTCAGCCTTAGGAACAGCTGACTGGCAATTCCACAGGCCACCAGAAACTAGATGTTGGATCTCAGCGGAGCACGTGGGATAGACGAGAGCAGGCCGGTTATATCGATTAGGAGATACACGGGGCCAGTGATAATTGCGAGAAGACACATGAACAGGAATGGAGAAAATACACATGATTATAGCATGCGGGGCTAGAAAACTAAAGAAAAGAGAAATAAGACACCAGCTCAATCAGAGTAGGATTTGCCTCCTCTTTGCCTCCCTCGTGACTCCCGCAGGACTCCAATGTCTTTGTCAGTCTTACTCCCGCAGGACTCCAATGTCTTTGTCAGTCTTCGGCTGTCTGACGCTGAAGCTGACGCTCCAGAAAAGAGCTACCCAAAATGGACGCCTGATTGCTCAGTTCTCACAGCTGTAGGGCCACGCCCCTCTAATTAGTTAACTATCTACAGCTGATGGGCGACAATAGACTGGCCCTGCCTATATTAATGCAGGCTTGAGTGCTGAGACCTGTGAAGCAGGTTTCGCCTGAGCAGATCTGAGATTTAAAATCTCTTAAACGCGATTTAGCCGTTTAAGCTACAAGCATGTCGCAGATCTACATGCTTGCATTGCGTCCCAATGAGACTCGTTGTGAGCTTGTGGATCTGCAATTTTTTTTATATTTTAACAATCATCTGTATGGGGTCCCTTGCACAACATGTTTTCGGATGGGAGTCTGTTGACAAATACATGAACAAGTTTGTGAACCACTTCATTAGATACCTTTTGTCTTTCTTTGATTCCTGCTCCCCCCCTTCCTTTTCTTTCTCTTTCTGGAAACAATCAAAACGATGGAGCTTGCACAAAAACAAATTTCACCCACTGTTTTACACCTGTAAACCTGTGATGTGACAATAAAGATTCAGATTCTGATAAGATGTCACAACACTTCCTGTGATTATAATAGGCTATACAATTCACACCTTGTTTTTACCATTCAACACCAGGGCAGAAAAGTCAATATTGGTTCAGAAATATCAATCTTTATATACTAGGGGTGTAATGGTTCACAGAAGTCACGGTTCGGTTCGTACCTCGTTTTGGGGGTCACGGTTCGGTACGGTTCGGTACAACAAGAAAAAGCAAAAAAAAAGTCCCAAATGCATAATTCCAGGTTTGTTGTTATTTATGTTTGAACAGTAGTGCAAGTTTCAGTTTTTTTTAAAAAGAACTCTTTTTTGAATAATGAACTGTATTAAACAGTTAAAAACAAACCATACACAGTACACTCAGATGGCCATATTATCTATAATGGCTGATGTCAAACAGAAAGGTTTCATCAAGCTGTAAAACTAAAAAGAATGTCTTGAAAATATGACATCATAAATAATAAGAAAGTGTTTCAAGAGCGCAATGTCGTTGAAAAACATATGCCAAAAGCTTCAGTTATTTATTTTGGTCTCACGGCGGGGATCAGCTGTTGAACTGCTGTTGTCTTTTGCTCCGGTGATTGGTAAATCTGGGTGATGCCTTCTGATATGATTTAGCATGTTTGGCGTGTGTTACCATTAGCATACCGCACCACTGTAGAACAACGGCGACACACCGTCCTCGTCCGATCCACCACTCGCACACTCCATCGTTATTGTAGTCCACAGGGAACCCGAAATGTTCCCACACAGCTGATTTAAAAGAAGCAGGTGGGTTCTAGCTACTGTGTGTTATCTGAAATCGCCATACTAACTTTTCTTCTTCTTGTATTTTGTTCGTTTTGTTGTTGTGTTTCTTCTTGTTCTTCATTTGTTGTTTAAGGGCGGCTGGCAAACAGCTTTTAGGCGCAATACCGCCCCCTGGATTATATATAGTGTAGTGGATACTGCCCTGAATGACACTTTTTTCCCACTCGTAAAAAAAATGCGTATTCGTCGTGTGACTGTGTGTGCCGAACCGTGACGTCCGAACCGTGACGGTACGGGACGAATACGGATACCGTTACACCCCTATTATATACTATTTAAATGTTGATGTTAATATGTATTTTTCTTATATTGCGTAGACCGAGCTTTGAAAGTCCTGCCGATTCTGCTTCCTCCATCGGTCTACAGGATTGGAGGAAAAGTCCACAGACCCACCATAGAGGAGTCCCGCAAGTCCTTCATTAATATCCAACCAGTAAGTTTTACTTTTGTTTTTCTACTTCAATAATGGTGGGTGTTTCTGTGTTTATATACTAGCATTTTCATACTTCAATAAAAAAGATAATAAAAACAACATTCTTAACTTAAATGGCAGGTTATATTGCAAGTAACTGTTGTGTAATTAACAGGTGGGGACCAACATGGTACAGTACCTACAGACAGCAGAGAGAACTCAACCCTTCCCGCACATCTTGTGTCTTGGTGATGACATGACAACATGCCAGACCTTCACCATTGTGTCAGACAACGCCATTGAAACGGACACTTTGCTGGGTGCAGTAGATCTGTGTTTTAAGGCTTTCTTTGTGTTTGACCTCAATTACACAAAGCAGTGTCTCCCCATCTGGGAGTTTATCCAACAGGCAGTATATAACATTGATGGACATGAATCCTCAAATGTCAAATTTATGAGGACATCAATTGCAGCTTTGGCCTAAAGGTACACAGAGAGAAGTAGCCTTTTAGTGATGTGTGTCAAAGAAGTTGACAGCTGCTCTCTAAAAATATGATTGACACAAAACATGATTGCAGAAGACAGTAGGCACACACTTTAATTGTGTCAAAACATTGACCCGCGTTTACAGTACCTACTATTCCTGTTTATTCATTTATTTTAATTTTATTTTTCTTACTTTACGTGATTTAATTTACTTATTATTTATTTACCTTGTTATGTTTGTGTCTGTATATAGTTTCTGCTGGGCAGAGAAATGTTTTATCTCTATATTTAAACATGTTCATGTTATTTAAACCTGAAAGAGAAGTTGGTCCAGATAACAGCACTTTGTAATATATCATTTGTTTTAAGGCTCTTTGTTTTTTTTTGGGGGGGGGGGGGTTGAATTTGTATTGTTTGCATTGTTCTTTTATAGTGGCCTGAATGTTGACGATTTGCCAAAGATGTTCAAATTATGAATAAATGCATTTTTATATATATATATATATATATACGGTGTGTTTGGAGATTATTCATTACACTATTATACATTATTATTATATTATATTTAGCCCAACAATATAGTTAATTTCAATCACTAGCTTGGGTCAAATGAACAACCCAATGTATGGTTTATATTTATTTAACCCAGTGATATAGTTCATTTCAATCACTAGCTTGGGTCAAATGAACAACCCAATGTATGGTTTATATTTATTTAACCCAGTGATATAGTTCATTTCAATCACTAGCTTGGGTCAAATGAACAACCCAATGTATGGGTTAAAATGATCCAGCCCAGTATATGGGTTAAGACAACCCAGCGCGTGTTCTGTCCTATAGTGACTCAGCAGCTGGGTTATGATTGGGTTATTTTTTAACTCAGTAGTTTTAAGAGTGTAGGATCTTTGACCCGCCAAGACACAACTTACATTTAACTAAAACGTTATTTTCTTTGTGCTCGACAAAAGTGAAATAGTGAGAATATCTCCAGGTGGAGAAACTAGACTTGAGCTCCGCCGCCGCCATGATAGTCTTGTTAGTAAACAACACAAACACGCCCACAGCCCATCTCCGCATGTGACACAGGAAGTATCAAAGTACATTTACTCAAGTACTGTACTTAAGTACAGTTCTCATCTCTGTTCGCCTGGCTGTTGACTATATAAAAAAACTAACGGAGTAACGCACCATGTAGTAACGGTAACTGAGTTACTGAATTTAAAAAGTAATGCGTTAGAGTACTAGTTACTGACAAAAATAACGGCGTTACAGTAACGCGTTACTTGTAACGCGTTAGTCCCAACACTGCGTCTAAGACACGAGTGGATCTGACTTTAATTACATTTGACTCGAGTGTTTCGTCAACATAATGTGTTGCTTAAAATAATACTTATGCATACAGTATGTGACACTGTAAGTGTTGCACGGCCAGATACGGCTGGAGAAGCTGACTCAGATAAGGAAATATATGATACATTATATGATCGATGATCTGATTGATGATGTAATATGAATGATAAGTGCGACACGTCGGCGTCTTCTCTGCATACGGCAGTTTAAACTGTATTTCCTTTATCCTGTAATATGACTTGAGAGATTTAAACTCCGCACACTGAGCTCTGATTGGTCAGCAGACGGTGCTTTCACTGAGTTGATCTCTTTTCTATAGACGCCGGAGGCGGGCAGCGTCAGGTAAAAAAAGTTATTTAGCCTTCCCAAACCTGAGCCTCACGCGCCGCCTATGGGGGATGTGCTAGTGACTTATCCGACCGGCCCACTTCGGTACCGGCCCATCGGGATTCGTCCCGATGGCCAGTCCGCCACTGCACCCAGCCCACGTAAACTGTCAACGGGGGGAGCCTCGCTGCGGGGAAACGGTGGACCTAGTGTCCCGATCGGAGTGGGAATAATAATAATAATAATCCGTGCATTTTATCCATTAATTTCCCCAACATTGTGGTGAAAAAACCACACGTTTAATTCATGTTGGTGTAGGCCTACTACAACTACAAAAAGCATCGGTTTGTTTTCTCATCAGGAAATGCAGACCGGCACAAACAAACGATTTGTAATCATCATTCTCACGATCATTTAATGTATCATATGTTCGCCGAATTGACATGAAAGCACTAATACATGTAGTTTCATCCACTTGAGTTTACAACTACAAAAATAATCGATTTGTTTTTATATCACATCCGACGGGAGGAAATTCAGCAGCTCTCACTACCGATTTTGAATCCTAATGTAATCATCATCTTCACCACGATCATTTATGTTTATGTTCGCTGAATTTACATGAAAGCACTGACAAATATGAATATACTGTAGTCAACTTCATTAAAACGTTATTAACGTGCCTAAACTCAGTAATTCACCATTTCTACGCATGACAACACACTTTGTCCGTGTTTGGCTCTCTCGCCGCACAGTGAAGCGTTCCCGCATTGACGTCACTTCCGGCTTCCCCCAAAACTTCAAAATGAGTCGAAGGAATTTCCCCGCGATGTTCGAAATTATTGATATTTAACGGAACGGTATCGCTTTTTCTTTTTTAAACTGACAGTTCGAGATTACTAATAGCCCAATATTTCATTGCACAACAGTTGTTGGGATGCTGTCACAGGCTCTTTAAGGCCCTTTTATGTTTCAGATGTTAAAGAAGATAGAACATCAAAAGTTCTGGTTTAGCTTATTTTTGTAATATTAATGGCATGACATTTTGCCTTTTCCACAAAAGTAACGTATTGTCAACGTATTATACAGTAGTTATTGTGTTTAGGGGACAGTAATGGCGCATTTCCACTGCAGCGGGTAGCCCCGTTTAAGCGTCCTTAACCGTCCTCAAGTGGCCAGGCCAGTTTTTGGTGGCGTTTCCATATAGCCTAGTACCGGCTAGCGGGTACTTTTTCCCTCTTTTTCCGGCCCCATAAAATCGTGGTTCTATCAGACCAGGGCCAGGGCTGAACTAGTGACGTCAACACTCTCGACTGCTGATTGGCCAGAGAGAATCGTCACAAGATCGCGCGCGAGTTCATCCCTAGCGTCGCATATATATTTAGAAGCAAGCTTGCAGCATTTTTATAAACAGCATTTTGTAAACGGATGAGCTACAAAAATGGCTACGTCTAATAAGAAAAGCACAACGTGGTCGACCGAGGAGGTGACGACGTTCCTACATCTCATTGGGGATGATCAAATCCAGCGAGAGCTCGACGGAACAACTCGAAATGTGAACAAAAACAAAGCCGATCGCCCCGCCTACACTGCGTTGCTACCCCAGGTCCTAAACTGTAATGGAAATGCGCCACGGCCTCGGACGGCCAGCGAGGCAGCCCGAGGCCAGAGCGAGGACGCTTAGGGACGCTTAAACGGGGCTACCCCGCTGCAGTGGAAACGCGCCATAATAGACATTTTAAGGGCCTGTTTCTCTACAAATAAAGAAGTGCAACATAAGCATTTCCCCCCGGATAAAAAAAAAAAAATGCTCTGTAAAGTGCTAAACTGAGGGCATCACTTTGCCTCTTGATTTGAGTCGCTATGAAGTCTGTCATTGAGTAATGAAAGTCTGGATGATATAGCGGTCTAACTTTAGCAGGTGGGCTACTCGTATTTCCGAAACCACAACAGCATAGATACAACTTGTTTCTCCTGCTAGGGGGGCAGCTCAAGCACAGAGGGCAAATGGGGTCTTCCTTGGTGAACTCTGTGAATAAGCCCGGTTTTGTGCACCTCGGGGTCAAGACCCCCAAAGGTTACAAGACAAGTTCAAAAGACACAGAATTTCTTTTAACTTTTTGGGTTAAATTGCTATAAATTACAAGAAAATAAAAATGTTGTCAAGGCCATCAACTCTGTTGAGCCAACATGCATTGTATAATTTAAAGGGGTCACATGCCCAACAAAAGGCTTTATGCAGCACAATATTGAAACAACAGTATTTGTGGTGTGTCACTAATATGCCCATTTACAGACTGGGAGCAACATGAATGTTAAAGACTTATGACATTTAAACTGGACATGGTGTCATGGGCTGTACTGTACCTCTATGAGGGTCTGGAGGTCATCTGGGCCCATGCACGTGAAGTTCAACAAGAAGTCCCGGCGCGTGTCCTGCAGATGATTGTGCTTTCCCTCCTGTCGTGGAGTCTCTAAAGCACGGAACACCACGGCTCCCAGCACCAAGTAGAGAACCACCCCCGTGAGGATGCCGAGTAGGGTGGAGCAGCGCATGGTTGAACCTCCACCCAGTCCGAATGAAGGCTGCTGTTTCCCTTTTCCAGACTCAGCGGGGCTGGTATGGATTGGATCCCAGCTGCTGCAGCTGAAACATCAGCAACCACATGAATACAACGTTTTCATACCGACCACAACTCCAGTCTGACAGCAAACCCAGCACTAGACGGCAAAACTATTAGCTGCACATGAGGCATTAAATGGCTTCCCCACACTGCTGACACTGAGTAAATGTAACAGCAGATGAAACACCAGTCCACCAACACTTTGACCACTTCGACTGCACAAGTGGCTCAGTCATGAATGCACATAAAGAAGCACTCATAATGGCTGAGCTTACCTGTCAATCCGCCTTAGTTGCCCACGCCTTTTCCAATCCTTCTTCGCTCCAGGTCTGAAGATGGAGTCCCTGGATCCGTAACCACTGGGGAGTCCGTCCACCTCACACTCTGAAGGAGGGGACACTAGATCGAAGCACAGACACTTATTTGATTAAGAAGAACAAATGCTGTTAGACAATCCTTAATGACAGGCAACAACAAGTTAATTTCTCAGGCGTGGCTGTGTCACTCAGGGTTACACCTATATTGTGTGAATCCTTTAGTTGACACATATAAGCATTGAGTTAATAATCAAGTTGAAGTGCAGGTACCTCCAAAAACAGCAGATAATGAACTTCAGAGGTAAATGTTAGAGGTGAGGACGTTTTTGCTGTCCAGCCGTTAAACCCAGTTTGATGCGATGATGACGGTCATTGTCAGCTCAAACCAAGAAAGCATTCTCATATAAAACTGAAACTAGAGATTCAAGGCTCTGAACTCTGATACTTTGTCAAAGAGTTGAGAAACTAGACGTATCCAACACTCCCTTTCCCTGAATATCGTAGTGAAAGATCTTCATCATTTGGATAAGGAGCGTGCCACTTCCGAATAATCTCTTCATCACTAGACTGTAAGCTAGAATTAAAACAAGAAACAATAAAAACGAATTCTCCTCTCCCTAAGTTCGGTGGGTGCAGCTCTTGAGTCAGCAGATCTGTTGATCTTGATCCAAAATCAAGGCAATAAGCTGTCTCACGGTGACAGCTAAATGTACACTTCTTTCCAAACAGTTTTACAGCTGCTGGGAATACAGGAGACTGTCCACTTACCAAATTGAACACAACACAGCCAAAAGTTAGCAGTGTATGTAAACTCTAAATGCCTGGTACTTGTATTTACTGCATGTAAAATAACCAAGAAAAATAAAATAAAAACAACACATTTCTGTCCATCTGTTATTCCTTAAACACATTAATCTACTTTTTTATACATCAAAAACATATTGAAGCACATTCTGGGCTGTATATCTAAAACATATCAAGAAGCAAATCAAGTATCAACAGCATGGTATCTGCTGCATACCTACCTCAGACTGCAACACCAGACAGTTTTTACCACACTAGACCAGAGGAAATACTAATACGGCTTGCATTAAGTGCCAACAGTGCTGGTCCGACTGCTGCAGACCTCTTTACTACGTCCCTCCGGGTCCGTCAAATGTACAATACTGACCAACGCGCTATACAGTCCAGCTAGGAGTGTGCTTACCTCAAAATGAAGGATCAGAAGAATCCAGAGAACCGGTCTCCTCATGCATAGTGTTTCATGAGGTTGGCAGCCGCATACACGCAGGTTTGTCTGTGTGTGTGTGTGTGTGTGTGTGTGTGTGTGTGTGTGTGTGTGTGTGTGTGTGTGTGTGTGTGTGTGTGTGTGTGTGTGTGTGTGGTGTGTGTGTGTGTGTGTGTGTGTGTGTGTGTGTGTGTGTGTGTGTGTGTGTGTGTGTGTGTGTGGCGGTGAGGAGGATGGTTGTTGCTGAGCACACGAGAGCAAAAGATACTCAGTCAAACTCACTTGATATGGAGAATGTGAGAGTGAATTAAAGAGAGAGACACATGAATAGAGCTGGAGATGACTACTGACTCCAGTTAGATCAGCTTGTTTAGGTAAATATTTGATGATATAAAGACATAAGGAATATAGATCATAAAGATATGATGATACAAAGGGATAAGGCAGTTTCATTTGCTTCAGTTTGTAAGCAGAATTATTCATATTCCATAGTTCCTTCTGTGAATTAGTGTCAAATTGAATGTGTGTAATGCAGTTCAGTGGCTATAGTCATATCAATACCTACAAAGGATCAATGTTTGAGATGTATTCAGAGCCGATTGGTGTTACACTGTCGACTCTGCAGGGGGAAGCCAGCTCAGCCCCTATCACTCTGCTTTAATATCCCATCTTCTACACAGTCTGCTCCACACAACTGCTGCTGCTGTATTTCTCTGTGTGTGTGTGTGTGTGTGTGTGTGTGTGTGTGTGTGTGTGTGTGTGTGTGTGTGTGTGTGGTGTGTGTGTGTGTGTGTGTGTGTGTGTGTGTGTGTGTGTGTGTGTGTGTGTGTGTGTGTGTGTGTGTGTGTGTGGATAAGGTGTCTCAGGCAGATCCAGGACACTGTAGTAAATTCTCACATGTTCCTCTCATATATCACAAATTACATGCCGGTCAGGATGTTTCTTGTTTCAATCTTGTCATTAGATAAATTACGACTGTCTAAAATAGATCAATAAAAAGATTATCCCTGGGTTTCTATTTAGTGTTATTTTATAGTCAGCCTTTTTATGCTGTAGTAAGGGTTGCATCATTTTTGTTGTCAAATAATAAGAATATATGAGTTGACTGAATTTTCCTTCCTTGTTTTGCTTAAAAGAAATAAAGAAAACATGTTGTTCTTGCTTATGCTCAGAATTTACCAGTTTGTTTCGAATGTGTATTTTTGTATGGATGTTGCTGTATATAATTATGGTCATGCTAATAAAGCGGTTTGAATTGAATTAATAAGAATATAAAGAAGGAAAAAAAGGTATGATTCATAAATGAAGAAAATAGCTGAAAACAATGAACTCTGCATGTGTGTAACCCTCCATCACACATTCAGTAAAGGTTGTTCTATGAACAAGGAATTAAATGATCATTAAAATTACCAAATAATTATTGTCTTAACATATAATAACAAAGCTTTGAGCTAAATGCTAGTATCTGCATGCTAACATACTGGTGCAAATTTGGAGGCATACTGCAAAGCATGTGAACCAACTTAGCTTAGTGTGTAAGCATGCTTACATTATCTGATGGTTATGAATACAAATGTTTGTTGCTAATCTTCTTTACATATTTTGTTGAACACAAAGAGAGTGATGCTGAGATTGAAAAGTGGCTAGTATGACATAGTATGACACTATGATTCAGCACCATACACAAACAATAGAAAGCTGCGTTGATTTGGAGGGTCACATGACATAGAAGCTATTGAAAAAAGCAGCGTACGTGTCAAGGAAAGATGTTTTATATATACAAAAATATTACACACAAATATAAGACGTTAATATGTATTAATGTGCATTGATTTAAATAGCCAAATTGCCTCACAGACCTGACATTAACAAATCACATTTGTAAGAGGTAAAAATGTAAATAAATATATTAAAATAAGACAAATAGACAGAAGAAAACTAACAATATAAAGCTAAGGTGCTGAAGACCCAAGCTGTGACCGTGTTGCTCAGTCAGGCTTGTCTATGGAGATCAAAAATATAACTCAGATTAAAAAGCAATTCTAAGGAAAACGCAAACCAGCTGAGCAGCTTGCCGCCTCACCTTGTGAATGCATATAATCTCTAAGCTAATTTGGGGGCATGAGGCTGGTTACTTGAGAAAACATCAGGTTGCCTTCTGACAGAATCAATGTGGTTGCGCCGACCACAAAGGATGTGAGGAGTCTTTTTCTAAGGCTGCTGGGGAGGAGTTGAGAAGATGGGGATCAATCCATAACTAGAGAATGCAATTCCTGAAGAAATTGCTAGTGGGAATGCTTTATGCTGAAAAGCTGACGCTAAACTGCTATGCTGAAATGTAATGTGTAAGAAGAAAGTGAATAATTTAGATTGAAATGATACATGAACACTGGAGGCTTGAATGTGTGATGAGAGAAGAAAAGAAAGTAAAAAGGCTTGGAAAAGCAGCAGAATATTTGAACTGCAAACTTTTGAACTAACTTGATGGTGAATGATCTGTCGCCATGCCAACGGCATTTGATGACATCCCATAATACGCTTAGATGAGTTGATGGCTGCATCGTTACCAAACCTGTGGAGTTTTGGGCCATTTGGAGCAAGTTATGAGAAAATCGTGTTTCATGGCGAGCATTGTGTTGCCATGGCAACGGCATTTGAAGAAATCTCAAAACTGTCCCGTAGATGTCTTCAAGGCTGGACTGTTAGCACACATGTGAAGTTTGAGCACATTTTGAACATTTTAATAGGAGTTAATGTATAGCGACATCATCTTTTATGGCGAGGGATGCGTTTCCATGGAAACGGCATATGATGAAACCCCATAATTGACGTATAGCTGTTGAGGGCTGGACCGTTAACCATTATCTGAAGTGTGGTGCTGTTTTGACCCTTTTCATAGGCGTTACGACAACATCGTGTTTTATGGCGAGGGAAACAGCATATGGTGAGATGTCAGATTTGACGTAGAGCTGTTGAGGCATGGAGAGGTGCTATACAGGTGAAGATTGTGGGATGACCGGACCGTGTCCATTGGAGCTACAGCGACATCGTGTTTTATGGCGAGGGATGCGTTTCCATAGCAATAGCCTATGGTGAGATCTCAGATTTGGCGTCAAGCTGTTGAGGCATGGACCGGTGATATACAAGCGAAGTTTGGGGGACGATCGGACCGTGTCCATTGGAGTTACAGCGACATCGTGTTTTATGGCGAGGGATGCGTTTCCATGGAAACGGTATATGATGACACCCCATCATTGACGTAGAGCTGTCGAGGGCAGGACCATTACGGGCCGTCCACCTACAGCTTCGACAGCTTCAAAAACGGTTTCCAACGCGTCTGCCCATTCACTTTGAATGGGGTGACGTCACGTTGCCTCGCTTTTCGCCGAACTGAATTGTGGGTAGCATAGCGGTCCGTCTCCGGCGTCAGAAGTTGAACAATGTTCAACTTCTGACGCCAGAGACGCCGGAGTAGCCAACGCCAGCCAATCAAATCCCGTTTCTGAAAATCTGACAGCTCAAGCCCTAGCCAATCAAACCGCGTCTAAGCTGGGAGTGATATCCCACCGTTCATTTCTATATTTCAAAAAAAGATGGAGGAGAAACTAATTATCGCGGTAGCAAATCACCCGGTTTTGTATGACCAGACCCTCTTCACCTACCGGGATACAAACCGGAAGAACCAGTCATGGAGGGAGGTGGCAGAGACAGTGGGTGAAACTGGTAGGTTTTCGCCTGTTTGGGGAGTTTATATATATATTGCTCGCATAAAATCCCCGGGGTTTTTTGCTTTGTATGTCGGGGGCGGGAGATTCATGTGATTGGTTGTTGGTCGCGTTGCTCGAATAAAATCCCCAAGCTTCAGACACGCCCAGCTCCAAGCTTTTTTTGAAGCTGTAGTGTGGATGCTCTGTTAACCATTATCTGAAGTCTGCTGCTCTGAGCATGTCAATTGGAATTATGACATCATCGTGTTCCATGACACAGGTGTTTATATTTGAGCTAACGATGTGTCCAGAGATCAAAGGTTTCCATGGTGATCAAATAAATGTGGCAAAGGCTCAAATTTGTTGAACAACACATTTGTAACAGGTTTGTTAATTGACCAAAAAATATGAACAGTTGGAAGATTGAAAATGGGATTATTATTATTAGGATTATTTGTAGGTGATTGAAAAGTAGAATCATTTAGAAAGATGTGAACATTGAAGTTTCTATTTTAGAAAAGCTGACTGTAGTGCATCGCTGGTTTTAAAAGTGATTTATAAGAGTCATGTTTAAAGATGTGCAATACTTAAAACGTTTATAAAGATCCTCTGAGTGTGTGTCATTAGTTAGCTGATCAAATGTTAGGGATAAATACCTTGACATATTGACTACAAGAGCTTGAATCAAACAAGCAACCTTGTATTTGAAAGATTAACTCACATAGCAACAGTATATACCTGGTATATAAGTGGTGTGGCTGAGTACTTTAAAGGGTTCATGAATAGAGGGGACTTGAATGTGAAATAAGAACAATAAAATAAAAGTCTAAATGCATGAAAAAGCAGCAGAATATTTGAACTTAAAACTTTAGAACTAAAAGCATACGTCACCAATAATGTCTAAAATATGTGGAACATGTTGAAGTCAGTATGAAGTCTCCATCAGACGGAAAAGAATAAGCTGAGACAGTCTGTTAAACTCCAGGGACCACGTCATTAGTCTGCTGCTCTAATTATGTCAATTGGAGTTATGACATAATCGTGTTCCATGACACAGGTGTTTATATTTGAGCTAATGACGTGTCCAGAGATCAAAGGTTTCCATGGTGATCAGTGAGAGGAGAGCATTTTCATTGTTCTGAATGAGAGATAAACCTGTTACATGTGAACGTTTTGTTGAAGAACCGTAACAGATATCGGTGAAATTTCAAAGCGTGAAGCATGTCAAGGAAATTGAGCATCTAAAGTGTACCTTTTGTATACTTTCGGGTTAATAATGTGGCCTTTTTGGCAGATTAACTAAAGGTGTGCGGCTGCTGTGGTGGGTAAAGGTGAGGCTGAACTTACAATGGGTTTTAATGGAGACATGTTGAAAGTTTTTGTCACTTCATGCCCTCAAGAGGCATTTTGTTTAATTATTTTGCTCAATCTTTTTTTTATCTTTCAAGCTACGAGATGTTTTCCTACGTTTCTCATGAAAAATTATGTCTCAGGAATGTAGGGTTTGGGAATTATGGCAGGTTTAAAAGAAAATATGAAGGCAAAATTAAATCTGTCCTCCACTCTAGCTGTGACATCACGCACTCTAAAATCTGAAGAAGGCCTCTTTACCAAGGTCTGAACAATGTTTAATATCTCTAAAAGTAAGAATCAGATTTAAAAGTTGTGTTACACGAATAATGTCAGAAAGATGTGTGACATTTTAAAGTTGAAATGAGGTTTCTGAGTGAAAGTATGAAGGAGCAGTTAGCAGTTGAAGAAGGAGCAGTTAGCAGTTGAAGTTGCATGAAGATTGTTGAAGTCTGAAGAGTCTCTCCATTGACTTCCATGTTAAAAATGTGATGAATTATGGGATGTATCTCTGGAATTATGAAAGTTATGAATGATAAAAGTAATAGCCATCGATTCCCGACCGAGCTGAACGTTTTGATGTTTGAACAGAGTTTTCTGCGATGTACAATGCGGGAGAAGAAGTGGCGCAAAATAACCCGGCGGAATAATAAAGAATTTTGTGCGTAGCATAACAGAGTTGGAATGCTGATACAGCATTCCAACTAAATCAGTCAAACTGTCCTGGACATCTCTTTCTATTAAAATGTTCCTAATCCAGAGTGGAAATAACTGATTATTACTCAGTGACTGTGTGTTTGTTGGACATAGATGGTTCATGTCTAGACTTAGCACTGACTGTGAACAATAATTCAGCTCGTCCAATAAAGCCTGATTTAATGCTCTTTGCACTCTTTTCCATCTACATCCAGGAGGCTCTGCTGACATTCCTGGCAGCCACCAGTATATTCTTATATACTTTTTTGGACAGGTGAAAGAGGGTAGAGATAATAGAAGTCCCATCAAACAAATGATACCAAACTATATTACTGAAATTCAGAAGAAGGGGTCTGAAGAGCTCTGTGCTGTTTGTTCATCATAGCAAAAGAGACGTCTGATTTTGAGAAGATTTCACAGCTGTGGCAGTCCATGGTGAGGCTGATATGACTGAGTTATGAGGGGTGGATGTTCAGCTGTCTACCTCCAACCACCTGTTTAAGGGCCAATATGAGGGTTTTAGTGGGCGGTATCAAACCAAACTGAAACCCCTCCGCTCACTCCTCCCTTTCTAAGTGAGTTGGAAAACTAAGAGGGCCTTCATCCAGAGTTTGGTTTGTCCATTTTGGGCTGTTATAGAAACATGGCGATGCCTCATGGCGGGCTCTATGGAAGAGGACTGCTCCTTATGTTTATCGAAAGGGCTTATTCTAACTCCTTAACAAATAGTCAGTGGTAGAATGTAACTTATTTACTCAAGTACTGTCCTTAAGCTTAACTGTTGATCATATCTCAGACAAATGTTCACATGTGGCCCTAATCCTCTTCCAGACAACATTGACATGAACAAATCAACAATTACAATTACATGGTTCAGGAACGGGCCGTACTGCTTAATGAGTACTCTGAGTTTTTGTACTTGACGTATACTTTGATGCCAATAGTTTTGTACTTTTACTTGAATAACATTTGAATGCGGGACCTTTACTTGTAGAGTATTTTAAGAATGTAGTATTGATAGTTTTACTCAAGCAAAATATCAAATAACTTCTTCCGTTTGCTTAACTTAGTATGTACAAACAAGAGTTCATTTGGGAAACTCAATTTCAGTCAGACTTCAAATATGAATGAGCAATAATGTACGCTTTATACTGTATAGGTAAAACATATCCAATGCCATTATGAACCAATGTTAGCATCTTTGTATTTAGATATTGTTTTTTATTTCAAGCATTCAGTGAGCAAGTTTAACCAGAAGAGAGATTGTCATTTTCCTCTGTCGAGTAAACATACCTACAAGTTTTCACATATTTATTATCCACATCCAGAGCCCTTTAGGAAGTGGACATGTTTTGAAAGTGACACACTTGAACACCTTGCTCTATGTTGCTCTGTCGATCAGCTGATCATCATCTCAAATCTGATTGGTTGGAATGTTTGACACACCCTTTGAACAAGAGGAGTCAGCAACGATACAATTTACAGGAACTCAAAGGGGATTGATTTCATGTGACATACACAGAGAAGATCAATGCTGTTTTAAAATATTATATACTGATGTTTTTATTATCGTGTTAGGTTTCTTTGAGTAAGGGAAAGTAGATGTTTCCGCAGTATAGTAAAAATAATGTATTTAACAGAAATGAAATGCAGACTGGTATTTGTTAACTAATTAGTAATATATGCACATGTCACCTATAAACAGTGTTAAGTGTAATACACAGATGCATTCTTGTCCATAAGAAGGAAACTAGCAAGCACATAATTGTATTTGGGTTTGTCATAGGGGTTTAACATCAATGTTATAATCAGTGGTGGAAAGTAACTAAGTACATTTACTCAAGTACTGTACTTACTCTCCTGCAATTAAAAGGAATATATTTTTCCCAACTGCATTTATTTTATAGCTCTATTTACTTTAAAGATCCAGATGTTTACACACAGCCATATGAAGAACCTTTAAAATATGATGTTTGATGTAGATTAAACTATCCAACGATATAATTAAGTAAGACCTAAAACAATTATTCTGAGACAAAGCCTTCTCCGTCGTATCTCACCATGTTCAAATCAGAATTCAAAACTCACCCTTTCAGAACCGCTATTATTATTATTATTTATTGGCTGCCATTTTCTGATTGTTTAGGTACTTTTTGGTGAATAAAACGTGTTATAGTTCCAGCTTCGCAAACATTAAGTTCTGCTGCTTTTATTTTTTGTTTGTTTCTGCAATGGGTACTTTTACTCCTTATACTTTAAGTATATTCTCCTCATACTTACATCATTTTTCTTGTGTACCATATTAAATGCAGTACTTTTACAGTAAAGTATTATTACTTATACTTAAGTAATAGATCTGAATATGTTTCCCTCCTTTGGTTATAATGTATTTTATGCATCTGTGAAATGAGTCTAATTCGAAGAACTGAAACCATCTTTCTCCACATGTTCCTGCTTTGTGCTTGGTCTCTGCTTGCTGAGTAGCAGGATTTGATTTATTCATGCCCTCACCAAATAAACTCTTAAACACATTTTACTCCTTCAATTCAATCTGTGTGAGAGGAGCTGTCTCTGAGCTCTCACACAACCTGAACACTGTCCAACCCAATGAAACTGCTCTCTTGTGCTGTGTGTGCATACATCAGGATATATGGTGATTATTTATAAATGCAGTTATCAATGCTAATCAGGACGCTCTATAGATTGTACACAGGGAGAAAATACTGCAGGAAAAGCAATTACTTGGTAGCTTTTGCATTGCCTGCACAAAACATTTCCCTCCTGCTTCATGAATCAGTCAGCAACTCCTGACTGCTCATCGTCAAATATTGACAAAACATTCCCGAAAGATCATGCAGCTATCAGAAATGGACATAATGTGATCTCTCTTCTTATGATATCACACCATATAAACAATATGGGCCTTACTTATCAGACTCCTCCTCATACACAATCTGAAAAACTTACTTCTCGTAGATTGACGGCTTCAATTCCCTTGACCTTTTTGTTGAGCTGGAAGTATAAGGATATATGAATTAATGTCCAGGCAGTTGAGAGAACAAACGAGACAGCTTTTGGAAAGAGATCTGATAAGGGAGGACCCTCTGAAGGGTAGCTACACTTGAATAACAGCTCAAATTGATTGGGCTGATGATAGATGTGCTTAAAAGGTGGTAGTAAACAGAAGAAAAGGAGGGAGGGGGGAACGTGTGGGGGGAGGATGAGGACGACACTGCTATTATGAGCACTTTATTTTCAATTAAGCCTTCATGCTCATGCGTAAGCTCACTTTCTGCCAATTCTGATGATGCAGGGACTTCTTGGACTGGAAATTGATTGGTTAGCAAACGTCTGCAACTTTGCTCATTTAACGGAACACACACTTGCAGTAGAAGAAAAACATCATACAAATGTTTGTTTTTTATAAAGGGGTAGCGGCACAAAAACAAACAAGTACAGCTATATACAGCTCTGAAAAAATTAAGAGAACTCAAATCTCAATCTCTTCATGTATGGTAGACTAGACATTCCATTCCAGTGTCTGTTGAATTGAAGTAGTTTAAAGAATAACATGTATATTTTTTATTTTACTTTTACTAACGCATACCTATAAATAGTAAAACAAGAGAAACTGATCATTTTGCAGGGGTCTCTTCATTTCTTACAGAGCTGTAGAATAAATTAAAGGGGCCCTATTCTGCTTTTTGGAGTTTTCCCTTTCCTGTAGTGTGTTTATATAGTTTGTGCGCAAACGCTAAAATCCCATAGTTCCCTCCAGAAGGAGTTTCTCTCCCACACACTCCCCCCCCTGCCTGAAACACCTCCATTGGACTCCTTTGTTTATTTCCGTAACATAGTGACATCACTACCTAACAATCGTGGTTTCAGACAGAGGGTGAAAAGAAGTGCTGCAGCACTACTAAAATGAACCTGGAAAGGAGCATCATATGTCCTCTTAAAAGGCAGCTCCAATACAACGGTCAGAAATAATTCATATTTCCTAAGGACATTTTCTGTTTCATATCCAACAAAGATTCCAGTTGCAGTCCCATGTTTTTATATAACAAACTTGATCATTTCCAAGTCTCTGCCGGACCAAGGCCTCGTCAGCCAGAAGAGGAAAACACCTGTGTGTGTGTGCAGGGTCTAACACATTAGACTGCAGTATCTGAGAAGCCCTAGGACAGTTACACCTCAATCGATTCGCCAAGGAATCCACTTTACACTTTAATCTAATACTTCCAGGCCCTGAAAAGCTTTTAAATCTTGAGAGGAAGTCAGCTAACTAAGGAGGGTGTAAAGGAAGAAAGATTGAGAGAAAGATGTTACAGGCTGAAAGGTGTGTGAAAAACAGGTGGCCAATGAGACTCAGCTCGGTCACAGACTCAAAACGCTGAGTCTGGGATTTGTCCAGGGTTTTTCTTCTCCTTAGTTCAGTAAGTATTTGTTTCACGATGGTGCCACTGTTTATGATTGTCTGATTTAGTACCATTTTGCACCTTGTTTCCCAGATTTTCATACATGTGATACAAATTACCAGCTGAAAAAGGTCCCTGTGTTTTTTGTCCATCCCCTCATCCAGAATACAATACATGATTGAGACATATTCTACATTGAAGTCTAACCCGATGCCCCGTAGGAGCGACCACACCTCCTGGGCTCTGTAGCCGTCCATGAATAATTGTAACTTTTTTTTTGCCTCAGGGGCAGTATAAATATTAAGTCGATATTTTTCATTTTTATAAAAGCAATCCACCATAAGCAGCCTTCCTGGGATTATGTCCCTTCTTCTAATAATAGTGATGTATTTTTCTTTAAAGAAAATGCCAACTCCGTCAGCTCTACTCTCTCAGATGGATATAATACTTTTGCCTTTATGCCACCGTTTACACACATCATCAACATCCCTGGTGGTATTCAGTCTAAGTTCCTGCGTAAAGAGGAAGTCATAATTAGTGTCTAATAAATATTTAATTTTCCTCTCTCGAAAGTCTTTAGACTGAACACCACGTACATTCCAGGTAGCGACATTTAAGAAGCTCATATTGGTTTATAAAATGAATCACTATGATGTATCTACATTTGCCCGTTTTCCATTTTGGTTCAAGTTTCTACTTGGAGGTCTCTTTTTTGAGACCTCAGACGGGGCTTCCCCCTGAGTCTCACTCTGGAAATTCCGGAGTTGGTGAAAAAGACCCCGAGTTGCTCTCAGGGGGCAAGTAGAGGGGCATGCTGACCAGCTGTAAGGCTGTCAGGGCTGGAGTCAGATCCTGGGCTTTCACTCACACTCTCATAATATTTCTCATCTTCAATCTCATTCTCAGAGCTGTACTCGCTCTCTACATCACTATCAATAGTTAATCTACCCTCACCTGACTGGGATGGAGAATCGTCTTCAGGAGTTGAAGGCTGTTGATCTCCAGGGAAAGGGAGATCCTTGCTGGCAGGACGACGACCAGGCTGCTGCTGGGCTGCTGGGTGAGAACCAGGACGACGATCAGGCTGCTGCTGGGCGTGGACCAGGACCAGGACCGGGACCAGGCTGCTGCTGGGCTGAAGAACTAGGACCAGGCTGCTGCTGGGCTGAAGGACGGGGCTGCTGCTGGGTGACTGAAGGAGGACCAGGCTGCTGCTGGGTGACTGAAGGAGGACCAGGCTGCTGCTGGGCCGAAGGACGAGGACCAGGCTGCTGCTGGGTGGCTGGAGGGAGTACAGGACCAGGTTTCTGCTGGGCTGCAGGACGGGGCTGCTGCTGGGTGACTGAAGGAGGACCAGGCTGCTGCTGGGTTTTTGCCTTGTTTACATAAGAAGATGGGCAGTTGAAGAAGGTGTGCCCAATCTTTCCACACAGGTTGTAGAGACTGTCTGAATTGCAATCTTTAGCCTTGTGGCCGAGTTCATTGCATCTCCAACATTTCACTGTGGTGCATTTTCTGACCTGATGGTCAGCTGAGTTGCAGATGAAACAGGTGACGGATTGCCCTGGATAAGTTATTCTCCCATTATAGGGGCCGAGAGATATCGAATTTGGGAGATTTTGGATCTCACCATCACTGTTTCTGTTCATCTTCATTTTGTATTTTCTCACTCCATACCATATCCCAAATTTATCTATTGGTTTGTATTTGCTGATTATATCTCCATATCTCTTCAAATAGGTCTCAACATCATGGTCTGGAATACGGTCAGTCCAGAATTTAACAATGATGTTTGAGATATCCATTTGAATGGAAGATTCGAAAGTCCAGTCATTCCACTTGGGATCTGAGGTTTTAGTTGTGAGAACATCAGGGGAGCTTCTAGCTAAAAGCAAAGTTCAAACTCCTTTCTGTTTGGCAGTGGAATGAAGGAATACACATCATTTGTATTGATCCAGCAGGTATCAAATAATAGTGATTCTCCAACATATTCACGACTTGGGGGTTCTCCTGAGCCTGTGAAGTTCAGGCGAACCCAAAACTGTCCAAATTTTGAAGCAAAAGATGGCACGCTTCCAGGAAGAGACATTTTCTTTCTTATATATTTTTTTAGTATTTTTTTTTCACCTCCTTCCTTTCCTCTTCCAATCATTTTCGAGTCGTTCAGAACGAATCATCAAACGGTCAACTATAGTTGGAATAATGTTTACATTTTCTATCAGATTATTCTTCGACATTTAAGAAGAAAATTCCTCCTTTCCCTCTTCCTCTCATCATTTCCGGGTCTCGCTATTTCGGCTCGTACCAAATTCCTCCGGTCTTGCCTCTTCCTGACATTTTCTGTTTAGGTTAGCAGAAAACATGTCTTCCACGTTACTACTTTCGAACAGAGAAGCAGACTCTCTTTAGCCATGGCAAGAACCAAGCAGACCGCCCGTAAATCCACCGGAGGAAAGGCTCCCAGGAAGTAGCTGGCCACCAAGGCTGCTCGTAAGAGCGCCCCGGCCACCGGCGGCGTGAAGAAGCCCCATCGATCAGTCAGCTGTTCCTAAGGCTGACTTCATCTCTGGCTACGCCTCCCTGCAGACCCTGGATTTACTTGCTCTCACTGAGACCTGGATTACTCCATTCAACACATCCACCCCAGCAGCTCTCTCCACAGCATATTCCTTCTCCCATACACCCAGACCCACTGGCAGAGGAGGTGGCACTGGTCTCCTGCTCTCTCCCAAATGGAGCTTTTCCCTCTTCAAGCTACCTAACTTCACTCCTTCCACCTTTGAATTCCATGCCGTCACAGTAACCCATCCTATACAATTAACCATTGTTGTTCTCTACCGTCCACCAGGCGCCTTGGGAGACTTCTTGGAGGAATTAGATAATCTCCTCTCACACATCCCTGAAACTGGCCCTCCCGCTGTACTTCTCGGAGACTTCAACCTCCAGACAGGGAAGATAGACGAACTAACATCTCTGTTAACCACCTTTGCTTTCTCACTGTCTCCGTCCCCACCAACTCATAAAGCTGGCAATGTCCTTGATCTCATATTCTCAAGGAACTGCGCTACTTCTAACCTCTCTGTAAACCCGCTCCACACATCCGATCACTTCTTCATTTCATTCTCTCTACCCCTTCCCAAACATAACAAACTAATCTCTTCCCATCCTGCACCTGTCCGCCGTAACCTTCATTCCCTCTCCCCCTCTACCTTTGCCTCATCGGTGCTCTCAGCCCTCCCTTCCTCTGACTCGTTCCAACTCTTGCCTCCAAACTCTGCTGCAGAAACTCTCCTCTCTACTCTCTCATCCTCTCTGGACTCTCTCTGTCCTCTCACATCTCGGCAGGCTCGTCAGTCCCCTCCTGCTCCCTGGCTAATTGACGCACTGCGTGCTAATAGAACCGTCCTTAGGGCAGCAGAGCGGAAACGGTGGAAATCCAAACACCGTGACGACCTACTAACCTATCAGGCTCTCCTCTCCTCTTTCTCTGCTTCGATCTCTCAGGCAAAAAGCACTTTCTTTCAAGATAAGATCCTATCTTCCTATTCCAATCCCAACAAACTATTTTCCATCTTCTCCACCCTCTTGGACCCCCCCAAAGCCCCTCCCCCCTCCTCACTTCTGTCAAGCGACTTTGTTAACCACTTTGAAAAAAAGGTTGATGATATTCGCTCTTCTTTTTCTGACTCACCTTTACTCACCGCTGGGTCACCAGACCCTCCTTCCACCCACACACTAACCTCCTTTTCCCCTCTCTCTCCAAGTGAGGTTCTTACCCTCATTACCTCTGCCCGCCCTACCACCTGTCCTCTGGACCCTATCCCTTCAAACCTCCTTCAGACTATCGCTCCTGATATTCTACCGTTTCTCACCCATTTCATCAACACTTCTCTAACTTCTGGTCACTTTCCAAACAGTCTCAAGGAGGCAAGAGTAAACCCTCTCCTAAAGAAACCCACTCTCAACCTGTCTGATGTTATAAACTACAGGCCTGTCTCTCTACTCCCGTTCCTGTCTAAAACACTTGAACGCGCTGTCTTTAAACAACTCTCCTGTTATCTCCATCAGAACAACCTTCTGGATCCGCACCAGTCTGGTTTCAAGGCAGGTCACTCCACAGAAACTGCTCTCATTGCTGTCACTGAGGAACTGCACACTGCCAAAGCAGCATCCCTCTCCTCTGTCATCATGCTGTTGGACCTGTCTGCTGCATTCGACACGGTGAACCATCAGATCCTCCTTCACACTCTCCAAGAACTTGGAGTTTCAGGCTCTGCACTTTCCCTCCTCACCTCATACCTCAAAGACCGTACATACAGGGTAACTTGGAGAGGGTCCGAGTCCGACCCTTGTCAATTAACTACAGGGGTCCCTCAGGGCTCTGTTCTTGGTCCCCTCCTCTTCTCCCTGTACACAAACTCGCTCGGATCAGTCATTAGCCCGCATGGTTTTTCATACCACTGCTACGCTGACGACACCCAATTAATTCTGTCCTTTCCCCGCTCAGAGACCCAGGTCGTCGCACGCATCTCTGCTTGTCTAGCTGACATCTCTCAGTGGATGTCTGCTCATCATCTCAAGCTCAACCTTGACAAGACTGAACTGCTTTTCCTTCCGGGAAAAGATTGTCCCACTCTTGACCTGACAATCAACATCGGCACCTCTGTTGTTTCCCCGACTCAGACTGCAAGGAATCTGGGTGTGACCCTATAACAACCTGTCCTTCACTGCAAACATCGCTGCTACAACCCGTTGCTGCAGATACACGCTTTACAACATCAGGAAGATACGTCCCCAGCTGACCCAGAAAGCGACGCAGGTTCTGGTCCAGGCTCTCGTCATCTCACGCCTAGACTACTGCAACTCCCTCCTGGCTGGTCTACCTGCATGTGCCATCCGACCTCTGCAGCTCATCCAGAATGCAGCGGCTCGTCTGGTCTTCAATTTTCCTACATTTCCCCGAACCACTCCGCTCCTCCGCTCCCTTCACTGGCTTCCGGTAACTGCTAGAATCCACTTCAAGACACTGGTACTTGCATACCATGCTGCGAATGGATCTGGCCCTTCCTACATCCAGGACATGGTTAAACCGTACACCCCAGCGCGTGCACTATGCTCTGCATCAGCCAAACGACTCGCTGCACCCTCGCTGCGAGGGGGACCCAAGTTCCCATCAGCAAAAACACGTGGGTTTGCTATCCTGGCTCCAAAATGGTGGAATGAGCTCCCCATTGACATTAGAACAGCAGAAAGCCTGCACATCTTCCGGCGCAGACTGAAAACTCATCTCTTTCGACTCCACCTCGAGCGATAGATTTATTAACAAAGCACTTATATACTAATAAAGGACTGGCTTATCTATAGCCAGTTGAGTAGCACTTGAAATGTTTGGCTCTATGAAACCTGATGTACTTATATGATTCTGTTTTCTTCAAGGTTGTGTCTTCCTGGTCGAATGTACTTATTGTAAGTACGCTTTGGATAAAAGCGTCAGCTAAATGCAATGTAATGTAAAAAAACAGTGGAGAACAGCTGACTATTGACCTCTACCAGATTCAGTAAAAAAAATTCTGACAAATTTAATATCAAGTGATCTTCAATTTAGCAGATGTTCATTTAGTATGTTTCGATCCCATTTAAATTAAAGAGGTGTTTGGTTTAGGGTGTGGCTACCTTCTGATTGACAGGTCGCTACAACAGTGTTGTATTGTTTGCTTGTTTTCATCTTTAACCTTGTCAGTTTATGAAAGTTAGCTTTTGGTTGTCTAAACATTTCTTAATCAGCGTTGAGTAGTATTAAGCTCCACCCTTTGATGTCACTGCTGGTTAAAAAAAGAATCTAGATTAAAGCGGCTAAAAAGGCTAATTCAAAGCTTAAAGGTCCCCTATTATACAATAATCCTTATATTTATTATAGCGCTTTATCAAAGACTCTCAAAGCGCTTTACAAATACACATTATCAGTCAATCAATCAATCAATGTTTATTTATATAGCCCAATATCACAAATGTTACATTTGTCTCAGTGGACTTTACAGTTTGTACAAAATATCAGTATGACAATACGACACCCTCTGTCCTTAGACCCTCACATCGTACAAGGAAAAACTTCCGAAGAAAACCCACAGTTTAAAGGGAAAAATGGGAGAAACCTCAGGGAGAGCAACAGAGGAGGGATCCCTCTCCCAGGACGGACAGACGTGCAATAGATGCCGTGTGTAAATTGAAAAGATAATACATTTGCAACATAGGTAGTCCAAATGTTTGGAAATGCATGTGTGTATAATAGGAAGATGAATCCACGAGGATATCCATCCAGGACCTATGATCCAGGACCACAGCCACGACTCAAGATCCAGGACAGAGGAGCGCAGGATCATCCATGACTCCGGATCCCGGCGTATACAGACACCAAAAAGAAAGACATTTGGGGAAGCTGGGTTAATCGGAACATGAGAGTACACAGGTATAGACAGAGAGAAGGAAGAAGTAAGATGTCCCCCGACAAACTAAGCCTATATCAGCAAAACTAGGGGCTGAATCTAATCAGCCCTAACTATAAGCTTTATCAAAAAGGAAGGTCTTAAGCGCACTCTTAAAAACGGATAGGGTGTCTGCCGCCCGAACACAAACTGGAAGCTGATTCCACAAATGTGGAGCTTGATAAGAAAAGGCTCTGGCTCCCATTGTACTTTTAGAGACTCTAGGAACAACCAACAACCCTGCATTCTTGGAACGCAATGCCCTAGTAGGACAGTAGGGTATAATGAGTTCTTTAAGGTAAGATGGCGCCTGCCCATTAAGGGCTTTGTAGGCGAGAAGAAGAATTTTAAATTATATCCTGTGTTCTATAGGGAGCCAGTGTAAGGCAGCCAGAACAGGAGTAATGTGGTCCCTTTTCCTAACTCTGGTTAGTACACGAGCTGCAGCATTTTGAATCAGCTGAAGCGACTTGACTGACTTCTTGGTACACCCTGATAATAAAGAGTTACAATAATCCAGCCTTGAAGTAACAAATGCATGGACTAGTTTCTCTGCATCGTTTTGAGGCAAGATATGCCTGATTTTTGCAATGTTACGTAGATGGAAGTAGGCGGTCCTTGAAATTGATTTTATGTGGGCGTTAAAGGATAAATCCTGATCAAATATAACACCAAGATTCCTTACAGTCTCACTGGAGGCCAAATTAATGCCATCCATAGTTAATATATCCTTAGATAATTTGTTTCGTAGATTCTTCGGGCCAAGTACAATAACTTCAGTTTTGGTCGTGTTTAACATCAAAAAGTTTAAGGTCATCCATGTTTTTAAGTCCTTAAGGCAGTCTTGAATTGTATTTAGATGATTAATTTCATCAGGCTTGATTGATAAATATAGTTGAGTATCATCCGCATAACAATGAAAATGTACAGAATGATTCCTTATAATATTGCCTAACGGAAGCATATATAATGTGAACAAAATAGGTCCGAGCACTGAGCCCTGTGGCACTCCATGGCTAACTTTGGTTTGCGTGGAAGATTCATCATTGACACGTACAAACTGAGAGCGTTCAGATAGATAGGACCTAAACCAGCCTAAAGCAGTTCCCTGTATGCCAACTAAGTGCTCTAGTCTTTGCAATAGGATATCATGGTCGATAGTATCATACATGTAATGGTCATCTACTGTGGACAATACCCACAGGAGCAAATTCGGGTGAAGTGTCTTGCCCAAGGACACAACGGCCTGAACAATACTGTTTTTCATCAGTATATTATAGGTCTCAGATATATACAAACATGTCTCTGAAGTGTTTGGCTGAAATGCCAAACAGATCACCCATTGTAGCATCCCATAATCCCCTCTGTTTCAGCCCTGTTTCAGAAGTGCTGATTCTCAGTCTGTTACTTTAGATGAATATAAGGAGCCCCTCCCCACGCCCCTCTGAGAGAAAGTTGGTTACAAATAACACAATGGTGCTCTAGGAGGAGATTCAGGTGATATGGTGTGGGGGGGGGGGGGGTACCTTGGTTGGTTATTGGCCAATGGTTACACATCATAAATCGTTATGACATCATAAAGTGGCCAAAATCTGATCAGCTCATTTTCAGACAGGTTTTTATATAAACGGATCAGGACAAAAAGAGAATCTTTTTTCTTGAAACTTTCAGAATCTCTTTACACAGAGATGATGTTATAAAATACATGAAAAAGTGGATTTTGCATACTAGGTGACCTTTAAAAACGGTATTCCAAAAACCAATGGGCGATGTACGATGAGTCAATCATTTCCCATTTGCTAAAAAACAGCTTCCTGCAGCACCTGGAAACACTGATAAAAAAGGAAACGTTCCTTAAACTTGAGGGAGAATATCTCCTGTGCCTTTTTTACTATAAATGACTCCTCTCATTTGATAAATATTGATTTCATCCATTCATAGCATACAAATATTGATTGGATTCGACTTACATTTTGTTGTAGACCTTCAGAGATGCAGCTGAATGAAATCACACACACATCTTCTCAGGTGCAGATGTCATATGGGCCACCCTATACAGCCAGCAAAGGGTAATGCGTGCATAATGAATAAGACCAGAATGGTGGCAATCGTCTTGGTTACCTTATTTTCCGTTTAAAATGTGACCTTAACGCAGTGGTTCTCAAACTTTTTCTGTCAGGCCCCCCCTTTGGAGAAAAAAAAAAGTCGGGCCCCCCCAACACAAATAGTCAGGCTCAGTGGCGGCGCCAGAGATTTATTTTTGGGGTGCTGTGGGGTAGCTTGACGTTTCATAGAGGGTGCTCAAACATTTAGGGTTTCCCATTAATGTACCGGGCGCTACAGTGGCATTTTCTACTGCAACACTCCCCACGCATATACACAGTGTACCCGCGACTGTTACAATGAAGGCTCGATAATCAGCTCACGGCATATAGGTGTAAGCAGGGGTAAAGTGCTATTTTTACAGGTGGTGTGTGGATCTCACATAGGGGGGTCCTCACCTCCTCTAGGGGGGTCCGAGGGCAAGCTCCCCCGGGAAGATTTATTTTTAAATATTGAAGTTGAAAGCATCAATCTGGTGCACTTTGAGAGCAACATGAAGAGCTCTATGGATACCTCTCTCAACACCCATATGAAACAGAACTGTAAACAGATTTACTTTATAGATATTTTACAAATCGCCCTTTTAAACTTTATTCTTTTTTTACTGTCATATAGTATTTCATACCTGTTTTTCATTTATTCTCTTATTTTTGTATAACTATAATGATCATATAAACGTGTGCCTCGGAAACAATTGTTTACATTAATGGTGACCAAAACCTTTGAGACCCACTGAGATAACACAGAGTCCTTTAGCTCACTGAGTCTCTCAGTCTGACAGGAGAGGACTCTCCTCCACTTTGTTGTTGAAAAAACTCCTTATATCTGTTAGCGTAGCTCGCTAGCACCAGAAGCTAACAACAACGATCTCCAGTACCGGTGCGCTCTCTCTCGCTCGTGCACACAAAATTGGTCGTCGTCACACACACACACACACACACACACACACACACACACACACACACACACACACACACACACACACACACACACACACACACACACACACACACACACACACACACACACACACACACACACACACACACACACACACACACACACACACACACACACACACACACACACACACACACACACACGAGCTTTAATGAAACACAGAGACCCAGACGTAATAGTACTGTACTGCATTATATTATTTTTGAATCAATCATTTTTTTTTATTATGATTTTTTAAAATTTATTATGATTTATTATTATTATTATTTTTTAACCATTTTTCCTCCTGGTCTCTCGCGCCCCCCCCCTGGCATTCCTCTGCGCCACTGCCACTGCCTTAACGCAACATGTTTTCCAGACCCATATTGTCTAAACCACTAATTAAAGGTCGAATGAAAATGACAAAACACCCAACAAATGAAATGTTAGTTTCCTTTTATTGATAACAGCAAGCCGAGTAAGATTCTTTTACATTATTGCCGAGGAATGAAATGGCGTAGGAAACATATTGAGATACACTCTGGTACATTACTGCCCATTGTCTTTACATTTACACAAACATTTCACAGACCAGCCAATGTCTGTGTTGACGTGGACATTTCCTCAATAATTATGAAGAAAAACATCCATTTAAAGTCAAGTTGTGAATTTATCCATTTTCAAATATGATTTAAAAAGCACTAAGTTCATTCCAACAATCATTATGAAAACATTGTTACAAACTTAACCAAGATGCATTCATGCGTTTTAAAATTTATCAATAGAAAAGTTCAAAATCTGATCGACCGATGGCTTTCCATCATCTTTCCAAAGCCTGGAAATGATCTCTAGTTTTATTGTGCCCTTTTATATAAAGGCTTTACACCTGCTCATCACTGGCTCTTCAAATATATGTAACAAAAAAGAAACGGAGAACAAATATGAATTAAGGTAAGTAAGCTTAAGATGCTACAAAGAACCAGAACAACTACATGTAATAGAATGATCAATCCATTTGCACCAAGTCTTTAAAAATGAACACCCTAATAAATATAGCGAACATTATGTGGAATGCATAAATTATATCTAAGAGGAATTTTTGGAAAATGTGATGCAGAAGCAGCAACTAAATGTTTCCCAAATAGCCTTGCTGGTGACGTGATTCCTGTAGGAGGCTTTTGCATTTGAGACTCCTCCGGTGATCCTATTGAAACCTGGAATTATGGGAGTGGACGTTGAGAAGGACTACAGGTCCCATCAAAACAGTTTGACCATGCTCTCTCTGGACTTGCCGACTCCGGCCCACTTTACTGAAATGAGAAAGGAAAAAAAGGCAAGATGTGACTGGCCGGTTTGGCAAAGCGAGGAACAGTTCTGCTGCCGTCTATCCATTAGTGGAAAGAGCATATTTACAAACCTGGCACTTGCAGGAAGTCCTCGATGAAGCGGATGTATTTCTGTGCGTTTAGCGGAAGCTCCTCGAAGCTCCGGGCGTCCTCCGTGCTACAGTCCCAGCCGGGCAGCGTCTCGTAGTCCACGCACACCCGCGTCAACACGTCCATGTTCGCTAAAAAAGCACAACCATGACAATCATTTTTGATCTACTGTTACGGATTTAAACAGGCCGTAATACTCTTTCTGGGGTTTCCCCTTTCCTGTAGTGTTATATTGGTTTGTGTGCATGTAAATGGTCTGCAAAGACTAAAATCCCAAAGTTCCCTCCAGAAGGAGTTTGTCTCTGACAACAGTCACTTTAAGTTACACTGTCGCAGTTCCAGACGTTGGTACGCGGTGGAACGGATTCTTTTTTTCTTAGTGGAAGCAAGGCGATCATTTTTAAATCAATAACATATTTTTGTATCAATTCAGAGTTGTTGGTTTATTTAGAACAGGGGTGCCCAACCAGTCGATCGCGATCGACCGGGAGATTCCCAGTCGATCGCGAGATGTGTCTAAAAATAGAACAACAATATTCTGTTTTATCGTTAATGTCCTATAACATAATATTCCTGTGCCAGAATAATGCACTTGAACGCATCAAAGCTTTGTGATTGGCCGGCGCGTGAACCCATATGTCGGGGCGTGGCTGGTGGGCTGTGAGCAGTGCACTATTTCGCTGACGTTGTCTGTGTCAACGGGAGTGACAGTCTTGACACACAAGACCGCAATTATGGCAGAAGCAAAAAAGCCCAAAATATATAATTTTCACTCCGAGTGGGAGGATGATTATTTTTGTATCTATTCCAATTCAAAGTCCATCTGTCTCATCTGCAATGCGAGCGTGGCTTTATCGAAGAAGGGTCATTTAGGAGCGGCATTTCAAAACAGTGCACAAACGCTACGAGACGGAATTCCCTCCTAATTCTGCCCTACGCTCCAAAAGGGGAGGGGCCTGAAAGGACAGCTAAATGCACAGCAGTCCATTTTCACCAGGCCCAAGAGCAAGGCTGCTACCAGAGCATCTTATCGTGTCAGTCACGTTCTTGAGAAACACATGAAGTCTTTCAAAGACGGCGAAGTTGTGAAAGAAGCATTCCTGGAGGCTGCCGACGCGCTTTTGGGGACAGTAAAAATAACAGTAGCATTTCAAAAGGTTTTTGATATAATAAAAACTCAAGTTAGATACCGTTATTAATCAGCTGTAAGTTTTAGTTTGTTTGAACTTATACATTATAATTATTGTACAAAATGGTATAAGAATGCAAACTTAAATTGATTATAGTCTATTATCAATTCAGGTTAAGAAACTAGTGTTGCTTGCATCCTATTTTAAAAAAGGCATTTATTTTTATACTCTACTAAAATGCAACAAAAAAAGAGTTTGATTCTATTAATTTTGTCTTTTTTTATTGCACTTTGGCAGCAGATTCCTGTGTAGCTTCAGATCTGAGTTGTCTTGTTATTAGTAAGCCTAATTTATACTTTTGTAGCAACACTATTTTTATATAATGGCAAAGAAAGGGTTCAGAGTCTTTTCTTTTTTCCCTGTGTCATATGTGGCAGCACTGTTCAATGTTTCTTGAACCCACTGTAGAATGTGACGTGTGAATAAACTCCAACTCTGTATCAACAATACTGTTGTGTAACTTCAGTTAAATACTTGTGTGTAGATTAGAAAGAGGTAAGATAAAAGATCTGCAGTATTTTATGAAGTATTAAACGTACAAAGGTCAGTTTTATACAAGCAGAAGTGTGTATTTACCTGGTAGTAGGCTGTCAGTAATGGCTACGCCTCTCTATTTGGACTGGTAGATCTCGGCAGACTGGCAACTTTAAAAGTAGCTCTTGGTTCAAAAAAGGTTGGGCACCCCTGATATAGAAAGTAGCCGTGTTATAAGCTTCGCGTCAGGATCCTCATCACCATTTCTGTGTTCTTTTTTCATTAATGAGCGCATCACATCGTCTACTATAAATTCTCCATTGCTGTATTTGCCTCAGTTCTCCGTCTTTACACACAGCAGGCATTCGGCCTTGGGTCCCCTAGAGCAGTGATTCCCAACCTTTTTTCCCAAGAGCCCCCCCAAATGACTCCTGTTGGAAGTTGGGAACCACTGCCCTAGAGATAAGATGGCACCGGTTTCCTCAGGCTCTTTGCATCAAGTGTATTAAGAGATGACGCCCTTCTTACTTCTGAATAGTCATAAAAACCCTCTCTTTTCGATAATAACTGAGTTGAGCAGCCGGGGCGAGGGAGAGTGTCCTAACCTCCAAACAATCTTCAGTGCCAAAAATCAGTTTCTTCTCTTGACTCACCATAGACTTCCAGTGCAATGCACCAAGGACTTCTATCACAGTATGCAAGAAAGATTAGATTTAATCTAATATGGTGTGAGGCTTCTTAGTGCATTTGATACTGTTCAAAGAAAGGCACTCCGGATCAGGATAAGAGCTACTTCATCAAACACCCAGCACCATAAAGGTGATAAACATACGAGGGAATGAGTGAGGCAGAGGCGCTTTTATCATTCTCCTGTTCATTAGCTTAACAATTCAATGTGCTCCATTTGGCTGTGCAAGCAGAGGGAAGATAATTGCATCCTTATCTGCTGCAAAATGGATTTTTAAAGCCCAAGATGATGCATTTCCAGCAAGTAAAAGCTGACCGGTATAAAATAAGACATTAAGGAGCATAAAAGCTATTCACCTTTACCCAAGTCGAAGCCTCTGAAAATGTATATAAGAATCCTGTCTCTGCCGTTAAAACGTTTGTGGATGAATGTACTCTTAATCGTGAATAATTTCTATTACAGATAGGAACATCGAGATCCACTATTTTAAAGATTGTAACATAACAGGATCATTTAGCTTCTTTTATTTATGTAAACATAGCAAAAACAATCATTTGTTCCAGATTCTCAAATGTGCAAAGTGTTGCTGCTTTAAATTGTTTTTAAAAGGTGCTGTATCACACCAAAAAATAACATTTATAAAAGGATATATATTTATTTTATTTGACTTTGGATAAATAAGAATGCTTAATAAAATGTTATACGTTACGATATGGATTTATTTTCGGCTGTGAGCTACATTTGAAGATGTAATGATGTGTTTCAGTATCCTGTCAAATACATTTAAAACTATTTTCATGTCATTTAAACAATTGATTGAAAAACTTGTATTGAATAGATACCATAATTAGATTTAGATCTATATATTAATTTAAATAATGAGTTGCTGCCCTGCTCTCCATGAAACTCCTACTTCAAGTTAATAAACTAATGCTTGTTGTCGACTGCTGACTCCACGACTGGGCGGACAAAGAGCTGGTCAATGTAACATCTAAATGGGAGGGACCTACCGGGGAAACTTAGCAGAGGTTTTCCGTCAACCTTATAGGCCACGCCCACCTGAATCTTTGGCAGCGTGTCCAAAATGTCCAGCTTCGTCAGGGCAATCCTGCGAGAAAGAAGTCTCTGTTAAA
Organism: Gymnodraco acuticeps; assembly: GCF_902827175.1. Taxonomy (NCBI): domain Eukaryota; kingdom Metazoa; phylum Chordata; class Actinopteri; order Perciformes; family Bathydraconidae; genus Gymnodraco; species Gymnodraco acuticeps. Next base: position 393,500 of record NW_022990501.1, read on the forward strand.
ATGATGACTGTAGATGGTCAGTGTGCAGCATGGAGCACACCAGTAACCTCAGTAAATAAGCTGTGGGACAATTTAACATCGGGATAGTTGCTTACGCGGAGAAGCCGTTGACCATGTGGGCGTATCTGACCAGAATCAGGTCCAGCCAACCACAGCGCCTCTTCCTGCCCGTGGTCACGCCGAACTCTCTCCCTCTGGACTGTAACAGATTTCCGGTCTCCTGAAGGACAACAAACACACCGTCAACTGTGAACGACAACTAGTTATGAATAACTATATTTACTTTAGAGGTCCTGTTCATGCTTCCTGTTTTGACAGGTTCATTTGTGTAGGGACAGTCAGCTGGACTGGCCGGTTTCCAGTTTACATCCTACTTCAATTTCACACACTCACATGAGGAAGCTGCCCAGTGTCTAGTTGAAGAGCTGGCAGACTTCCCAGCAATCTTATAGATTTGAACTAACCAATGTCTGACCACCAGCTGAAGCTAACTATTACAGCTTGAAAACTGAAGATGCCACTGAGGCCTGTTTGGCTTATGGGGTCAATCAGAATGGCTGTGACTTTGCAGCTATGGTAGCTCTGTGTGTTGTGGCCGTGTCTGTATTTTGAACGTTTTATGTTGAAAGCATTTTTCAATTGACAGAAACTACAGAGTGACTATTGTGTTTTCAAAGTTATTATCATACTCGAGCAGATATGACACTCTGAAAATCAGAACATAAAAAACCGACCGTAGGCTGCCATTTTACTTTAGTACTCACATTGTTTGTGACAATGTAAGGTTCATGTGCGAGTAATAACTGCAATGTATTTGACACAGCCTAAATGATTTACTTACCATCTCTGCAGCACTTTCATATTTTTACACCCCAGTGGGTTCTAGTTCAGTAATATATTGTTATGAATCCATCTTTTGATTTCTTAATAACTACCTTTTAAAAATATTTGGTTTATTTTGAAATCATTTCAGATAAAGTGAATGCTGTATGCTACTCTATACCTGAATGTTTGTCTAAACATACCTTTCACACAGTGTGCGGAATACGGGGGGGGGGGGGGGGTCCGGGGGAGCTCGACCCCCCTGATTAACACCTGAGCCTCAACAGCAACATTTGAGGGGGGTCTCAAATTATAATATTTATTTGTCACTTGCAATGGTCACTCAAATGTTTTTAAGCTTCCTATGTCCAGTATTCATAATTCAAAACATTTATTCACAAATATCTTCTATTTTGGCTGGCAAAAGCATTTCCTCGCATAGAATCCAAAACAGACGGCTCTTTAACGGACACGTATTCGTTCATTCATATGAACGTCAGAATATAGAATGATTTGACGGCACCCCTGAAGACGCCAGACGGCGCACCGGTTGAGAAACGCTGCTCTAGACTACTGATTGTCTTGGCTTGCATCCATGACATATTGTATAGGCCTACTGCATATTGAGGAATCTATCTTCGACCGGTATATTGCGCAATAAACGGGAGATGGGGACCCCTCCGATTATTGACGGGTATTTGGCACACTGCTTTCACCCCAATCTAAACATGCTTAGCTGACAGTGTGATCATTTGATAACATCACACATTGTCTTAAACCCCTTGCAGTACGTTGGCTATTCAAATCTGCCTGAGAAGCCAGTGACAAATTGAATGCTTTAATCTCAACATCGACCACTTCTCAGCTTCTATCATTAGCGAGATATTTTTCATCAACACAATCGAAAATCTGTCTCCAGATGTGTCTGTACTCACGTTAAGCTGTTCTGTTGGGAAGGCACCGACGCCCACCCGGGTGGTGTAGGCTTTGACCACACCGTACACCCGGCCCACGTAGGATGGAGGCACGCCGAGGCCGGTGCACACCCCCCCCACGGTACAGTTGGAAGAGGTCACGAAAGGATACGTCCCTGAACAGAGAAACATCGGTTAACCTCAGGAAGAAAAAAAACATCTATATTATTAATTCCACAAATCCCGTGTTGCTTACCAAAGTCGATATCCAGCAGAGCGGCGTTGGCTCCCTCCACCAGGATTTTCTTACTGGGACCATTAAGAGCTTTGTGCATGAAGTACACGCCATCAGTCACCATAGGGCGCAGCCGCTCTGCATATTCCTGAAAAACAGACACCATCAAATGCTTAGACAACATTTGTTTTCATAGATATAGCAGCTTTAGTTAGCTCCTGTATCCTAATGAGAACTCAATTCAAAAATGCATAAATTGCATGAAATCAAAATACGGCAGATTTAGCCATGCAAAGTAATCTGTATCTACACAAATGATCCTGCAGCTATCATATTTTATATATATATATATATATATATATATCTAATTTAATCGTTTATTTGGCAGGGACAATGCACAGTAATGAACACTTAAAACATTAAAATGTATCAAGCGTAACAGTGCCAGATTTAGCTTTGAGCTCATTTCCATCCGCAGTCCCTCACATAAAACATTTAAGAACATTACATTTTACAAACATAGCAAAAACAAAATACATGATATGCAAAAAGTGCAAGAGAAGCATACACAAGTATTTATGACATGGTAATACAATCTAGCAGCAACGACATCAGTGTTTCCCCTAGGTTTACTGCTTTGGGGGGGTGCTGCCTGAGCGGGGGTGGGGTTGGGATATATCTTTTTTAATTCCTCTGGACCAGAGAGGAGCTGTGGATTATTGTTATTGATTAATGCATCAGTGTTTCTTAGGGTCAAAAACACTAGATTCACAACTTCAAATGAAAGCGTTCAGTATATTTAATAAAAGAGCGCATGTTCAATGTGAAAAGTGACAGTAGATATAGATTAGTTGTAATTTGGTGCTATATATATATTAATGCTGTCAAAATTATCGCGTTAACGGCGCTAATTAATTTTTTGAATTAATTGCGTTAAAATATTTAACGCATTTAACACATGTGCAGAATGGCCCGCCCCATACATCCCACCAGTGGCAGCGCCAGGGTATGGCTGGGGTAGGCTACACCCATACCAAGAAATGGCTTAGCCCCACCATGAAAAATGAGGTTAAAGTAAGCTAAATAAAGTCTGCCAACTCGCGCGGAGTAAATTGCACAGACAGCAGTTAGTAAGATTGATTTCAGCAGCTACTTGTCTGGAAATACCGAAGACTAGAAACGGTTTTGAAAACTTTTGTCACATAGTGATCGTCTTCTCAATAGAACATCTTTGATAATGTCTTCTGGCCAATCAGAATCAAGATAACGGCGTGGTGTTGTTGCAGGAAGTCCCGACGGAGAATACTTTAGCTGTAGTACAGGTAACACATAACTGGTACGCAGGTTATGTGCGGAATCTGAAATGCGTACCGTCACTTGTGTCATAAAGCGCATTTGCGTACCGACGTACTTGTGAAGCTTTTCCAGAAGGCGGTTAGATTACCGGACGACAGAGTCGGTCTCCGTGTGCACAGACAGGGCTGCTGTTAACGTCGGTCTGTACAACGGAATTGTGCCAAAACTACGCCAACCGGCTACGGAGGGAGACTCTCCCCCCCCCCCTTCACTGGAGAACTGCGCTAAAACAGCTGATCACAACGTTCACACTCTGTGGTCACGAAGTACTCCACTAGCCCCCCCCCGTCGACTTTCCTGAAGTACTCCCCCGTTGATAGAAATCAACACGTAATGAATTAAGACCCCACGGTTTGATGATTGATAGGTGTGTGGTCTGTCTTTCATTTTGACACATGGATATGTTAAATGGATATATCCGCCTTCTTTCATTTATCTTTCCATTCCCACAACAATATACATAACGAAATGGCATATTTTAGACATAGTTCGAATGGTGATTAATCATGATTAATTAATTTTTAAGCTGTGATTAATCTCATTAAACATTTTAATCGTTTGACAGCCCTAATATATATATAAAGAAAATTATATATATTTTTTTTTATTAAACACCTTGAATTTCAGGCGGGGCGCAGCGCCCCTCCAGGACAATGGTAGGGGAAACACTGGACATATAAGTGCAAGAGAGGATACAAGAGCTACATAAAGCACAAGAGGAGATACCCCTGTATTAAAGTGCATTTAGCGGTGATTGCACGTCTGTTTGTTTCTCAACCATTCTTTGAGTTGACCTTTGAAGCTATTGAGAGTGGGACAATCCCGTATCTCAGTTGGGAGGCTATTTCAGAAAGAGCTGCCTTTAATGGAGAGGACATTTTGTCCAAAAGTAGTCCGTCTGCGGTGGACTTCACAGTCTCCTCTGGTTTCTGACCTAGTGTAGCGTCCAGTGTGTTTTTTGTGAATTAATTCCCCTAAAAGGGAGGGGGGGCCAGTCCATGTTAACATTTATTTAAAAAAACATACTTTTAGAAGACTTAAAATTGTCAAAACTCAAGAAATTGTGTTTTTCAAGGATGGTACAGTGGTGGTATGAATGTGGCTTTCTGTCAAACACCTTGATATCTCTCTTGTACAGCTGTTCTATGGGTTTCAGGTTTGTGGCACAAGCAAACGACCAGTTTGTCAAACAGTATTCAATGTGGGATAGAATCATACAGTGGAGTTATGACTTTGCAGCATTGACAGTTAAGAAAGGTTGTTTAACATTTTGCAAGTTGAATTTAACTTGCAAAATAAAAAAAATTAAATTATATATATATATATATATATATATATATATATATATATATATATATATATACATACACACACACATATATAAATATCAACCCAATAATGACATGTTTTCATACACAAACTATAGCCATTTCCCACAGCCGACATTATAAATGATCACAGTAGTAAAAGCACTGCTGTTCGTGAGAACATTAACAATTTCTCTGTTGCCATGACAGTTAGGCAGCTTGCACAATAGCAGGACCTTGAAACTACAGCAGCTACATCCAGCCATCATGCATTGCATTATTTTACACCTGAGCCTTTTCCACTGACATGTCTAGGTGTCCACGGTGAACAAAGGGTCTATTGTCCTCATATCAAGGCCAAGTGAGTCAGAACAAAGTGTGACAGTCAGTATTTCCTGACTACACGATAACCGCACCTTCAGCTGCTGCAGCTCACTGTCCATGTCCACGTTCAGGTTTGGGTACATCGTGAGGAAATGTTTTGCCAACATGCGGAACCTGCAAAGAGACAGATGGTAAGAGTCTGCTTACACATGCAGGTGCACCCTTATGTATGCAAAATACACATTCAAAAAATATAATCTCACAACATGACATACTGGACAGAGTAAACACATGTCAGGTGACGCCATCTGGTGGCGAGAGACACTACAAATAAAATGCATTGAAACACGAAATGTATTTGATATACATATTTGTATTTTACTTTTATAAATTGTTTATAAAAAATGTAATATCAGTAATGTTATCCTTGTATTGGATTATTATATTTTTTATATTATTATTTATTTATTTTGTGTTTCTTTTTATTTATGATTATTATTGTACTCTTTTTTACTTATTATTTATTCTTATTATCTCTCAATCTTTCCATATTCATTTACAGGTCTGGAAATGGGCATTTATTCAACACTAAACGGCCGTGTCTTGTTTGAAAGATTCAATAAACAAAAACAGTGAAAAGATGAATCTGCTCTTTGTGATAGACATTGGTCCATGGTTTAAGAGGTCTTTGTCGAACATTCAAATGTGCTAAAAATTAACTCCTAAAGTCAAACTTGTATCTGTGCAGGGGCTGAAAATATTCCCTCAACACACATGACTTTATTGATTATGAATAAAAACTTCAATTTAAGCAAATGATATGAAAAAGAAGCTCAACAGAAACACTCACTTGCCCTCAAAGACCTTGAAATCAGAGACGAGGTCACAGACCCTCAGACCGTTCCGAGCGGCTTTAGAGGAGTAGGCCGGTCCAATACCCTTCTTGGTGGTTCCCAAGCTGAAGATCAAAGAAACCACAACATTAATAATCATCACAAACATTATAATATACACTTCAATGTAAAAGATATGCAGAATTACATTTTCCCTTCTTGCTGCTGCCGCTGCTGCTCCTGGATTACATCAACAGCTTGATGGAAGTTGAATACTAGAGGCGGATATAGTGACTGTCAATAGGAGGACATTTCTAACCCGGAAATGTGAACAAAGTAATGCCTACTCACCAATATGGGCACGATCAGAAATCTTTAATCTCTTCTCCCATCCTTGTAATCCTGCACTCAACACAACAGAACCCACATGACATGTTTGTACCACAGCAAACACATATTAAGCAGGTGTTACAACATCCTACACATATTTTATTCAAGGTTTGGGACATATCTATGTTTTAGGAACAAATACCAATACCCAATGTTTTTCCTTTCATTGTATCTGATAATGTTGTACATCACTGAACGGTTCAAACAAATGGAAACATTTCATTCTAAAACCCTGCCTATTAGGGTAAGTCCATATTTATAGACACCATGAGTTTCACTGTATATTTCTAACCGGACTATAATGGCGCATTTCCACGCAGGCCTCGCCCGACTTAGTACGGTTTTGTTAGGCTTTAACTTTAATGCTGCGCTTCCATTACAGTTTAGTAGCTGGGGCAGTAACTACAGTAACGCAGTGTAGGCGGAGCCGTGACGTCATCTTCCATGAGCACCCCAGAAAAACAACACAGCCGTTAGCTCTTAGCACTCAGAGCTCACAGCTCCTCATATCTGTTCAGAAACTAGACAAAAGTTAAACAAGTACAAACCACAGACTGCCTGTGTCATGGCGAATACAGTCACTGGTTTATTTATGTCTGTATAGGCCGTTGTTGTGAGTGTGGACGACGGTCGGAGCATATACTGTGTTAGCTTAGCCAAGCTCCATTTAGAAAACAAATCAAGTTTTATTTATATAGCTCATTTTTAAAGATTTTTGGTCGAGCCAAAGTGCTGTACATATAATAAAAACACCCTACAGTAGAGACACTTTACAGCAAATACAACAGCACAGTTTGTGCAGAATATCAGTATGAGAAAATGACACCCTCTATCCTTAGACCCTCACATCGTACAAGGAAAAACTTCCAGAGAAAACCCACAGTTTAAAGGGAAAAATGGGAGAAACCTCAGGGAGAGCAACAGAGGAGGGATCCCTCTCCCAGGACGGACAGACGTGCAATAGATGCCGGGTGTAAATTGAAAAGATAATACATTTGCAACATAGGTAGTCCAAATGTCTGGAAATGCATGTGTGTATAATAAGAAGATGAATCACGCATTTAAAAAAGGGTTTTTCGCCTGCCGTCTGTCTGCAGACTTGTCAAAGCATTCATTCATGGTTTTTACTAACCGGTATCAGTATGTTGTTACTTTGAAACGTGTATTACAATTAAATCACGGTCAAATATGTTCATCTTGTTGTAGTTGTAGCCCCCTTGCCAGCGATTCTCTCTCTAGTTTAGCAAACTCAGCCCGACTCAGCCCTGTTTGTTGGCCCCGATAGGACCACCATTTTGTCGGGCCAGAAAAAAGGTGAAAAAGTAGCCCCGACACGGCACGCTTAAACTGCGCCATGGTGGAAATGCACCATAAGTGACATATAAAAGAAAAACAGGAAATATATATTAAAAAATGTGCTAGAAGCACAATATATCTTCTCACAGGACACAGTGTGACTAGTCACAGTAAGGAATAAAGGCATTTACAATAACATGGCTCAGCTTAAATCAGCTGTCCCATGAAACCATTGTTTACCAGGCCCCTGATCGACTAAATGAACAGCCATCTTTCTTTCTTTTTTATTGACATGTGCCTTTCCTGCTGTGCCATGTCAAAACATCTTCTGTTGAAATGTCCTATTTACTGACAGCGACAATAGGTACACATCACTGAACTTTAGAAAACGTTACCTTTGCCTTTCTGCAGGTTCTTATGAGCCTCATCAAACAGACCTGGCAGGTGTATCACCACCCCGTTGCCTGTAACAAAAATATTAGATTTCAAGATTGTTTACCAACCCACAATGGAAATAACTCAACATGCCAACTCTTCAGCAACAAGACTGCTCCTGTTTTCCTTGAGCTTTTATTTTTAACCACACAAGCTATCTTGTTACGGATCACTTTAACCCTCTGAGACCCACATAGGACATTTCTGTTTTTATATATTTTGTGTTTTGCCTTATAAATTGTCATTTATTTGCGGTATAATCAAGTTTTACACATCCCATAAATCAGCTCAACCTCAGACAATGACATGTCACTCATTAGAGACTTATACACACTATAATGGGGGATATTTGCCCATAAATAAAAAACGTTGTGTTTTCGCGTGTGGAATTATACCGGCTCTGGTTTCAGTACACATAACAACGGAACTGACAGGCAACCCTCTGAATCAGACTCCGATTGGCTCTGGCTGCATCCACTCAGAGTGTTCGATTCAGAAACGTGACTCTTACACTCTTTACGTCACAAACAAAGATGGTGGATGAGAATAGATCTATCAAAACGATAAGCAATGCGCCAGAATCAAGGTGAGACTACTATCCGCATCTTTTAAAACTTTACGCACATTCGCTTCACCGAAATAAGTAAACGCCTCTCAATGAAAAACTTAATGGAGTTGTTTATTGCTGTTTCTGTAGTTTAAGAGGAAACACACGGCATGTCTCTGGCTCAAACAGCTGAGAAGTTATGACACAGTGATATTGGGTTGGTATACGCCCCGTGGGTCTCAGAGTTAAGAGGAGTTCTTTTTTTGCTTCCTCTTTCCATGTTTTCATCATACTGGAAACAAATCGACTAAAAAGAGGAAATGCAAAATGGAGAGAACTGTGTTTCCTTTGTGTGTTGAATGTAGCTGTTGTGCTTCGGGCAATCATTTCAATTACCATTTGATGAGTATTTTTAGTCCCTTACGGGCAATTTGTGTTGATTTCTTCTATATGTACCGGTGTGATACAACAAAGCAATACAAACTACATTAAAGATGGTTCTGTTGAAACTGTTTTGGAGAGGTGTTGATTCGACAATATGATCATTTTGGAGGCTTACGTTTGTATTGCTGTTGAACTTAGGGTGTTTCTATTATGTACTCTAGCCTTATTGATATAAATATATTAGAAACAAAATTAATGAATGAATCAACACCAATCTAGATCATTTCCAATACAAACAAATACAACAGTAGACTTATGTAAGGTAGGATTTCTTGCAGCGTTGGCAGTAGTTGTTAGCTATACACAACAACACTTCATATCGCTTCTGATTTCTGCCCTTATCTCGGTCATATACTTTAGGGTCCTTCTCTCCGTGTGAATTATAATCCTTAAAAATACAACACAAGGATGGTCTCGTACCAATGAAGGAGGTGGCATTCTTGTTGAGCACTCCGCTGGGCAGCAGGTGGAAGTCGTACTCCACAGAGTCCACCACCACCGTGTGACCTGCATTGTTGCCTCCCTGCAAACAGAACATTCACAGAAACCATCAACATCGAGGACAGTTGAAGCTTCATGGTCTTTTTAAACACTTCAGCCTGTGTTCTGAGAACAGGGTCACAATCAGAGGTGGGAGAAGAACTCCTGTGAAAAAGTACTCAAAGCAAATTGGCCATTTTCCAAATGATATATATGATATGTTTTGATTATAATCATTGATGGGTTATATTATATATAATATACATTGAAAGGGTTATTAAAGCTGGTGAAGGTGCAGCTCATTTGAATGACTTTGGATGCTGCAGGGTAGAATGTGAATATTACTCCAGGTGCAACTAAAGTCTGATTTAAGTGTTGAATATAATTCAAATCATTAATGAAAATCTGCAAAGTAACTACAGGTATGCAATGAATATAGTGGATTAAAACCTCACTATTTACATCTGAATTGTCTTGGGGTAGAAAATACAAAGTAGCAAACACTGAAGTAAAGTGAACAATTGCATCAAAATTGTACTTAAGAACAGTGCTTGAGTAAATGTACGTGGTTACTTTACACCACTGGACAGCCACTGCATGTACAGAGTTTCCCCAAAAATAATGCTCATGTCGCTGGCTTGACTGCAAAGAGGTAGCGGAACAGCCGGGCCGGTCAAACTGTTACATAACGTAGCATTCACTGAATAAGGTTATCAGTATCTGGAGGTCATGTGCTGGATTCAGTTAACATTTTATCAGCACGGAAAATGAATAACATCCGAGCAGTTCTCACTAGCATACATTTACATTTCTACATCCGGGAGGTCAGGCAAGGTTGTTGGCGTCGGAGCCCAAGACCCCAGGAAGTGCGCCGGAAAGCGAAGCATATTTTCGTAGTGGCCAAACGATTGTTTCCTAATTGGGAAAGAGACGTCTGTAAATCTGCGGATATTTTATTTGAACTAAATGAACTACCCAGAACGAACACGTATATGGCCTTTATCTGAATCATTATGGTCTAAGAGTTATTTTCCCTTATTAATCTGATTGAGCCGAGAGCGGGAGGTCGGAGGCGGGGCTTGAGGAAAACTCAAGTGCGCATGCTCTATGAGCCCACATACGGGTACTTTAGCTTAACGTTGGCTTCATACACCAGTTAGCAATTCTCATAGGAATGAACGGGGTCCCGCCTCCGAAGCTGTATCCAGTGCAATACATCCATGTCGGAACCCCGTCATTAATATTGAGCTAACGGTGGCTAAACGGTTGCTACCAAACTTCCGTGTTCCTGTAAGCGGACGTTTTTACTAACACCACAGTTGTCTGGAGAAGCCAGTTTCAAGCATATTATGACGTTTAAAAGACAGTGTAGTGGGGTACCTGGCACCTGCATACAATATGCGCATCCATGGCGAGCAAGTCCACAACTTTCCCCTTGCCCTCGTCGCCCCACTGCGCTCCGAGCACCACGGTCACTTTGTTGAGAGGCTCCTTCGGGACGCGGAGAGAGGGTTCCTGCGCGACGCTTTCCCGGGGCCGCTTCAAGACCGGCTCCCCGTTCAGGGGGACGGGCTCTCGCCCGTTAACGAGGTTAGCCATGGAGCTTTTGTCGGATGCCATGCTGCTTCTGCCCTCCTGCTACAAACCGGAATATCGTTTTACCGCGTTTCTCTGCGTCACGGGAAGTGCTGGTCGGCGGTGTCACCGCTAGATGGCACTGTTTTGCTTTTATGTCTTCCGACTTTCAAAACCCATATTTTGTATTTATTTATCTATCTATTTATTTATAATTCTTATTTCCTACTTTACTTTACTTTAATACATCAGAACAAGATACATCACACCAGTGTTCAGTAAATGAATTCAAACGGAGGGCATTATGAGGAGGTCAATCAGTAATTCAAGTGTGTAGAAATTGGTAAGATTGTTGGGCTTTTAAAAAAACGTTTGCATCATTTAATTCATTTTTATGTATGTCATTAAGAAAACCAATAAATACTGGAGACATTTCAAGGAAGCGACATTTGTCGATGAAATATTTTGCTAATAAAATCAAATTACTAATTTTAAATTCATTTTTTTGGTTTTCAAATTCAAGGCCAAATGTTACATCATCTAAGATTGGAATGTTTTCTCATTGTAAGTGAACCCATACTGGAAAGCACCCACCAAAACCCATCTATTTAGGAGCAGTTTTTTTAATTTATTGTCCCTACAAATTTGTTGTGCTGAATCTAATAAATTCACGAACACACATGGGTTCTCTTTAACTAGATGTCTTTGTTCTATTGATTTATCAAATACAGACTCGTGCTGATGAAGAGACAGCACCATTTAAATAGAGTACACATATATAATGCTGTTTCGCACCTCCGCCTTTGCTTTAATCCTACAGAAAGCCCAGACTGTAGAACTTGTGTTATGTCTGAGAATCATTTTTCGAACAATACTTTGTAAGAGCTTAAATGCATTATCAGACAAAGAAAGCAACTGCATTTCTTTAAAATGTGGCAGTTCACACATTTCTCCTGTTGGTTTACTGAAACATTTATTTGATAAATAAAGACTTTTGAAGACTTTTCTTTTTGCCGCTGCTTTTAATTGAACTATTCATATCTTAAACTGCACTGTAACTTTTATTCATGTATTTTTTCTTTTAATGTTTATTTTATTATCTTTGCTTTTTAATGATCGTTTTTAAATGCCATTTTCTTAATGTCTTTCATTTTTGTGAAGCACTTTGAATTGCCTTGTGTTGAAAGGTGCTATGTAAATAAACATGCTTTGCCTTATAAGAAGGATTCTGAATGATGTTGGTGATTTTTTGATTGAAAATAACTTCAATAACTCCACTGTTGTACATAAAGTGCTACCAAACTCCCGTCACACATTAACGGTCTCCTGTTGATAACACTTACTGTGGAGTAATAATGTAAATGCTTTATTTCAAGGATAATGTGACTTTTGTTTGCATTGTTTCCAACACATAAGATTCTTCATACCATTTGCGAGAGCGGATTTATTTGTGTGCACAAATGTGTGTGTTTGATGATTGACAAACTGTCTGAAGTGATTGGACCAGAAATATGACCTTTATGTCTCCCTCTATTGTCTCCATGTATTTTTGAGACGCAGTTTACTTAGGATAAAGTAAAGCAGCAAGAATGTTATCTTCAATTGATAATAAATGTATGCTTTTTCATACAGGTCAGATAAGGTCCCAGAATTGCGATCACAATTGCATCTGCCCATTGTTGCACATCCACAAAGCACGTGAAGCACACACACAAAAGTACAAGTTGTCATAGATACTGTTTTTCCAATATACATATATTTCATGATGTTCATCAATATAATAAGACATTGATAGATTTACACTACAATTATTTTATGTACTTTTAGTTTTTCATTCAGTCTCCTCTTCTTTACGTTGAGTCAGCCTTGTTTAATTTCTAATCCCATACCAAATGACAGCACAATAAATCTATCAATAAATAAAAGCAAAGGGGGGAAAAAAGATCAAACGTAGCACATTGCCCATGATCCTCCAGTCTTGTCCCTCCTGAAAGTCCAGAAGACCAGGGGCAATATGGGCCTTCATTCAAGAAACCCAAGTCCCAAAGATAAATCAAAATCGTTCCTCAAAAATAAACCGATTTAAACAAAAAAGATATCTCATAGATACAAACAGCAATCTGATGTAAACTGTAGAATCATTCTAAGCATTCTGGACAATTTAAGGTAAAAATACTTTTTTTTCCCATTGACTTCCCATTTTCTTTACCTTTACCCATCAGTGTTTACATACAAACAGTTCAGTGACATCTGGAGTTATTACTTAATTGATGCGAAAAGAAAAACACAATATTTGGTTTGAAAATAAAACATATATTGAGTAGAATATTGTAACATTATAGCAATCCAGTGAACATTCAGAGACTCAAAAGGTTCCCTCCCATTGCTGCATTCAAGCCATTTGGGGGGGGGGGTAAACGTTGCTCTGTACGTTTACACGGGTATAACTCAAACTTTCGTAGATGGTCTGCACACTTTTTTTGTGGTGTTGGCCATTTCCAATTGCCTCCCAAATGACACGAATGCAGCGTTTAAGTTTCAATGAACAATTCTTGAGGTTGACAAAAGACAATATTCTCCACAGACTCATGTTCCCATCCCACCAAAACGGATAAACCACAACAAAAAAAGTGCCACGGTGTTAAAATAGATACGCACTCCTTTTCGAACAGACAGTAAAGTAGCGGAACAAACGAGAGCACTCACTTCATTTTCACCACTGTGACCAAATGTGTTGAGCACTCAACCGTTGGATCCATGGATAACACAGAAGTCCTACCCCAATCAGTAGAGTTATTTCACTTCAGCCCACTGTGTGGTTAACTACTGCATGATGGCTAAAAGGACCACATTTGTAACCCTATGGTGATGTTCTATTGCCGAAAACCCAATTTTACACTTTGCTAATATAGTTTTGTCCTCATATATATTTTGGTAAATTGCTAATACCTTAAACCTGAGGATATAGGACCCCCTACCCCCCAAAACACCCCCATATTACAACACCAAACAATGCAGATTTTTTTTAAACGTTTTTCTAGGTTTATTTTTAATAGCTATAGTTAGTTTATGTCTTTTCATTTTAGAACTTGGCAGCACTATGGAGACAAAAGAAGAAGAGTTGTGCTATTATTAGTTATAGGATCATGGGTCGGAATATTTGTTACGGATTAAAGAGGCTCTCCCGGGGCGGACTGTATTTGAGATTTGAAGCACTCGGCCCTTGTGTTTTGGTTTAACTTGCATATTAGAATGGCACACTCACAAGCCAAACTGACACACCATATAAATAGTGTGTAAAAGGTCCTGTGATCTGTGGATAAATCGGGTATAAGCTAGTTCAAACAGACTTGTATAGTTAGGATAACCTGTTTCTCTCCGCTTGTTTTTGATGGCAATTGGCAGCGTAAGCATGGAAATCTGGTCTTTGGTAATCTTCTGCAGTTTACTTTTGCTCTGTCGGGAGGGGGAGGAGGGGGTTTGCTAAGGTTAGGGTCCTAATAGAATGGCCGGCAGATCTGCGACCTGTCTACTTTTGTACTTTAGTGGTCAAGGAAACAACGTGCACTCACTCTGAGATTTAAGCGGCCTAATCTGTCGGGATAAACTAGGGATATTCCCCACACAGAGCTATTCTAACACACACACACACACACACACACACACACACACACACACACACCACACCACACCACACCACACCACACCCACGCGCACACACACACCCACGCACACACACACTTTAGGATTCTGAATCAGTAAGTAAGTTGAGCAAAAGGGGGGCAGGTTGGTCTACTCAGCTGGTGAGGAAGGTAAAAAGTCATGTTGAAAAGAGACAAGGCTACTAAGGCTTTACACACACGTTTTGAAATATCGTAGTGTTTTTTTAAAATAGTTTTCCAAAGACTCTTGTCCATCATTTGAGTTTTTTTTACAAGGACATTAGTGGCAGTAGGAGCATGAGCTGAGTTGCTTCCTGTTCAGTATGTATTAATGCACACTTAAAAATCCTCTGTTTCATGAGACAGAAATGTTATAGAATAAGTGATTTCCAATGTTTTTAAGGTCTTAGATTAGATCTTAAAATAGCTTCAAATCAACACACTTGTATGTGTAGGTTTATATCATCTTGTATACATGTGTACAAGGCCTTAGTTTGACTCTTAAAAACCAGGCGCATCATGTTTCCTGCTCAAGTAGCCTACAAGGTAGAACACACAGGAGTAGATGCCGGAACATGTAAAACAAAAAAGGTTTTTTAAGACTAGACCAGCGAGGGCACCAGTGAAAGAAAGAATTGCAATAAGAATAGAAGCCTCTCCCTTGTTGCTTGGCAGTGTATAACGCACAGAGCTGAATTACAAAAAACACACCAGACAGAGGTAAAGAGGAGCTCACTGCTGTTGGCAGCAGATAGCACTGATTGCACACTTCCTCTTTACCTGTCTGTATCACACAAAAATATACTATAATAAAAATAGAATCTATTATATTTAAAAAAAGAAAAAAAAGGCCTTAACTATAGGGAGAAACACTGAGACAGAACCACTGCGCTAGCACGACACTCGTCTTCGGAGTGCTACTTTTATATATTTTTTGAATAATTGCTTCTCACGTTTCTTGTCGCTAAACCTTAGACAGTAACACTTCTGAGCCTACCCCGAAGTTGCTGACCTAAAACTCAACTGTGAATCTGACATTTTCCTCATTCACCTCTGTCCCTGTTTCTGGATTTGCAAATAAGGCTGAATTGTCTCTTTTTTCTATGTGCTCTTCAAGTGGAGAGGTTTTGCTGCACGAGGATCTCCTTTGGCCAGGCTATTGACCAGCCAGACAGCGCCATCAAAAACAAGGTTGTTTGTGCATTTTAAACAGATTCCTTTTTTTACGCAGTCAGCCACTCCTCCACCGCGCAAGGGTATGTTTGACTGGAACTCTTCTACAGTAACTAATAGAAGTGACTGGAGACGCTTTTCAGTGTCCATGTAAGTAATGGGCCAATCAGAATGAACATTTGCTGTATGGATTTTTTTTCATTTATGCATCGGCCCAATTTGATCTCCTTGCATTTCAAGCCCATATCCACACGAATGACATCTCCACAGTATACTGTAAGTGTAATGTTAAGATGACACCACCCATATTACAAAACATAATCATTTGGACAGATTGAAGGTCTGATCCAAAACTGACCCTTACAGCTATTAACTATAACTATTATTCTCCTATGTTTTGTATGACCGACGTTATAGACACGAGTTCCGTCGCACGTTTTTTTTTTTAAAAGATACTTACACTTACATGTGCTACGGTAAGACCATTTGCACTAGACTGCAATGAAGGAATGTTTTCGAAATAAGACACTACGTAATATTTAAATAAAAAAGAAACATCTACAGACATTGGTCCAATCTATGGCAGTTTAGAAATGATCAGAAGAAATTGACGTGTTCAAGCATGCTGACAGACAGAAGAGGGTTAGGGCGATGAAGATGGAAGGTGTTAGAGGAGCGAAATGGAGAAAGAGAACACAGATTCTGGGAGGATGGAAAGGGCTGAGAAATGATGATGAATACTAGGGATTAGTTTAACAATTCATGCATTACTTGTAGGTTTGATCAATATCAGTGAGCAAAGAAGCTAAGACTTTAACATCAAGTTATAGAAATCTGGGGAAATCTCAAGGGCAGTTTTGTCTGTGTTATAGCCCACTTTTCTGTAACTTGATGATATTTCCTAACACATTTTAGATCTCCGACTTATGTTGGTCTTTCTAAGTGGACACGAGTAACACGGGTGAACTCTAACATAAAATAATATTTCCATCGTGAAATGGAGACGAACTCCACTGTGCAAAAATACACCAAAAAGAGAGAGTAAGCAGGGGACAGACGGATGATGATAACATGCAAGATACACACTTTGATTAATAGGCAGTAGTTAACGCTGAAGCATACGTAAAATTAATACAAAAATTAAAAAATACAAAATGCACACACACACGCACACACACCTACAAAACAGTATATATCAGAATAAAACTCTACAAAGAACTATATATATCAGTTATGTAACAATTATCGCCAACCGTTGTTTCCTTTTCTGTTGTTGCATCGTCACAAGTGTTTGGTTCTCAGTATGGCAGGTTAGAAAAGCCAAGAGGACCCAGAAAGGAGATGGGGCCACACACTCACAGGACAAATATTGACGAGGGTCCAGAGGCGAGGTTGTGGAAGAGGGGGAACCATGGGGCCCTGAAGGTTTAGGGGGGTTATATCGAGGCTATTCGGGAGATATATATAATAAATTATGGTTAATTTTGTGATCAATTTGAGGGTTTCTTTTCTGTTGCAAGGAAAAATTAGACTGGGGTAGGAGCGATTCTTCTTAGGTGCTGAAGTACACTGTAAGAAAAGAAAGAAAGGAAAAGGAGTGTTTGATTCATACTCTGTAAAGTAATGCATAGGTCACCAAACCAACATTTGCTAACAACTTACATTGTCCTGCCTTATATTATTCAACATGTAGGTGTACAATGAGACATTTCGTTTTACAGTTGATTAAAGGGGATTAATCATTCTCATTTTTTAGGTTCATGTATATTGAGTTGCTAATAGAACATGTTTATATGCTTTAATGTCAAAAAACACATTTTAGTTATCAATTTGTCTGTCTGAGTATACAGGTATTCACCATTTGTCTGAAACGCTCTGTTTTAGCACCTGTCTCTTTAAGAACCCCTGTAAAGCTCTAATAGGCTTGCAAAGAAAATAGGCCACACCCATAGAAACAGCATGAGAGTAGAACAGATATTGAACCCATTTGACTAGTTCAAAGAAAAATGGCACTCCGACTCTGATTTGCCAATGGAAATAGAATGAGTTGCCCATTTTTATTACAGTGTTCTTAATATAGTTCACTATCTGTGTACTTTTTAAAGTCTTTGTTTAAAATGTTATGTATGCACCATTACATCAAGTCAAATTCCTCGTACGGCAATAAACCTGTTTCTGATTCACCTCTCACAGTTCTTTGCAATAAATGGCCGCTGCTCTGACCATCCTGCTGCCTTGATTCAAATGTCTGTTCTACTCTATTTCTATAGGATTTTCTTAGCAATGATAGTTCTCTAGCCTTAGTGGCATTACTGAAACAGATGGGGCGGTATATTCTTATGAGCCTGCACATCTTAATGACTAGACAGCC
The DNA here is from genome assembly GCF_902827175.1 of Gymnodraco acuticeps. Lineage (NCBI taxonomy): Eukaryota > Metazoa > Chordata > Actinopteri > Perciformes > Bathydraconidae > Gymnodraco > Gymnodraco acuticeps. Next base: position 411,664 of record NW_022990501.1, read on the forward strand.
AATGAGAAACTGACTGGGTTGTCTTATTTTACAGTTTGTGCCTTGGAAGGCACATGTTTTCGCACAAGCAATGAAAAAACATTTTCATAACATGTGAAGTCCATTGAGATTACAAATCTGTGTTGATTATGGATGGTTTCTTACCAACAATGACGATGAGGACAATCAGGCATATCACACCCAGGATAATCATCATCTGTAGTCAGGGGGTTTCAGAAAAGTTCATTAGAAAAGCAGTCAAAATGGTCATTTCTTTCGGATAGTATTTGTATCTAAACACAGTCATTTCATCTGTTTCTGTCTTGTTAATAAATCATAATTATTGTTCTCATCTGTCTGTAAACAGGGAAGCTTAAGGCTGCTTTAATAAGCAGGCACTTGCTATTCGAGTAAGCGTGCCTGCATGATCTCACCTTGGCATTCTTCCACCAGTATTTATTCTTCAGTTTAGCAGCGCTGGTCTCAAACTGAGAGGCTCCAGCCTGCAGGGCGTCGGCCCTGTCGTCCAATTCTGACAGCTTCTGATCACGCTCCAGAACCTTATCCACGTTTACACGCATGATATCCACCACCTGGGGAGAGACACCAGATAACCATGTCGATTATTCAAGTTTTACATCAAATCATGTTGAAATGTGTATTGATTGTGAGCAATAAGAGAAGATTAGATTACCAACAGGTGACTATTGAAATATGTTTAAAGCGTAAATGTTGTCACAACATGTCTTTGGGTTTGAGGAGAGGTGTTTACTCACCTCATCCACCTGCGCCTGCGTCTGCTGCAGACGACGGTTGCTGGTGAGGTTGGGGGGCTGATTCACTCCATCAGCTCCAGGGGCTCCAGCTGGGGCAGACCTAATGATACAAAACATTTAAAGAATCAGTGGTTATATTAAGCTTCTGCAACAAGATATGACAGTAGGTTTCCCATGTGTATTCTAATACAGAAGACACATCCAAGGTAACAAGAATGATATCAGTTTATTAAACTTAAAGGTGGGGTAGGTCATTTTGGAGAAACCAGCTCGAGTGCGCTAGAATTTGAAAATACACAGCGGGAAAAAATCTACCACTTCCTGACAGAGCTCCTCCTCCAACACACACGAACGCGCACATGACCAATGAGGGCATGCGATAAGTGTGTGCACAGATGGAAGGCTGACAGGCAGGTAGGCCATCCAGTTACTTTAGCTAAAGTGTATCTCGAGCCGGTTTCTCAAACGTACCTACCCCACCTTTAATACATTTTTACATTTAACCATATCTTAAATGTTTGATTTTCTAATTGTTCACAAGAAAGCTCATTTGATTGGTTCAATGTTTGATTAGGTGTCTTACTGTGCCCTTCCTAAATTACAGTTTCAGAGTAAAGTGCTCATATACTGCAATAAAGATTTCACATCCAATCACACCCTATGATCAATCAAGATATGTACCTTGCAGCCTGCATTACAAGTCATGCTATATCCTTTTGAAAAGTGTCTGATAGGAATCACATGTATTATGTTGTCTTTGAGGCGGTATGTGGGAAAACAAGCTACTATGTGAATGATAGAAATGTGTTGGGTTAAGACGATTCATGTTAACCATGTTTCATACAGTGACACATAGGAAAGATTACTATATGAGAATTGTAAATGTATGTGTGAAATGTAGCGATGTGATGTGTGTCCATGATGTCACTAGAATTGGGTTTATGACTGTATATCAATACATGGGTACCTTGCCCCACTCCTGCTCTATGATATTTGATAACTGTTACTCATACGTATGTTAGCAAGGGGCTACAAATGTTAATGTGTGGTGCTTCCAAATATATCATTTGAGCGAACTGGTTGTTGTTTTGAAATGACTGAGTTAGTATATTTGCTCACAGATTGTGGGATGTAGCTGTGGATCGAACATTACCTGGAGCTAACAGATGACGGCAAAATCATGGAAACACAAGATCTGCTGCTTATGAAAGATATGGAAGATTGCACCCATTTATGTTGGCTTTTGAGATTCAAGTTAGAATCAGATCTCATTTGTAGGACGTTAGATTTTCTGAGTTTGAATAACGAAAATATCTGTGTGTAAGCGCGAGAGCCCAGCTAATGACCTACTTTAACAAAGATAATTGACTACCACGCACCACTAATGACCTCAGTGAGAGAAAGGCAGTGAAAGCAAGAGCGGCATTTACATTGAAAAGTGAAAGAATGTCTGGTCATTATGTTGACACGTACTTGTTTGCAGCAGGAAAAACACATCACCACAAATATTCAAAGTATACTTGGTATATCTTTATTTCTTGATTCTCAACCGGTTCCATCGAGGCCCCTGTTGGTGATTGTGTACATCTTACATGATAGAATAACAAACTGTGTTGAGTGACAGCAAAAACCACAGACCATCAAAAAGAATCATGTTTCAGCTGAGGGACAACCTACCTAAATAAACAGTATTGGTATCATTGCCCTATTAGTCAGATTCAGGAAATATGCATACATAAAGAAACCCTAAAATCCAGTGCATCTTGACATTGAATGTTGTCTCATCTCTAAAGTGAAAATGGAACCCTGCATATCACTACAGCAAGCAGAAAAACCGTGTGATATTCTGTGTCCATATTAATGACGTTATATCATCATGTAATTCCCTCAAACATGATGACACTTCCTATAGCAGGCTAGCAGCAGATTGATACATTAAAAAACAAATGAAGAATGTTTAAAATACTTCAATATTTAATGAAGTAGTGGAGTAGCCCAGCAGGCTACATTCTGCCAGCTTTATTGCTATCTATCTAGCCGGAGTAATCAATACATTAGACAATGAAGCAGTTTCTAAAATTAGAATGTGAGATTGATTAAGTCTGTAGTATCTCCTGGCAAAGTAACCTTGGTTGTAACTCAGTGTGAGAAAGAACTCTGTATAAAGGTCACCTTTACACGCTCACACATCACTAATCCTCTAACAACAACAAATACCTTTCAATAGGGCCCTGATGGTGCCGGTGGTCCCTGTCGATGCCAACCAGCCCTAATAGAAACCCACAATGTGAAATACACAAGGCTGCTTGCAGTGTACGGGAGGATTTCTATTATGAATTTCAAATGAAGATATACTTCATGTGTTGGATGAAGAATGGTTGACATTCCCTGCCTATACATTACACTCTATCGCTTCGATGTAATCACAGTGTGGTTCGTTTCACTTGTCTGCAAAGATTATTATCACCTCTGAACTAACACCTCAACCAACCAGGACCAGTCATTATTGCACCGACAACATGTCCCCCCAGGCTCCACTTCCTGTGAACTCTGCCTACTGGGTTTGATGGAGGGCAAACTGGGTGTTCCTAGACGGGTGTTTTGTAACTGTTTTAATCCTTGCCACTTTGGTGCTTAATCCTTACTTGAACATGATAAACTGAGGGTGGTCTCTATATGCTCCACCTATGGCATATGTAATGGTGATACCACCACCTCTTTATTGATAGATGTATTGATTACAGTGATATGTTCAGAAGATATTGGTGATCAATAAAGCCTGTTCAACCTATTTCCCTTGATTCAAAATCTCAACCACCATTAGGCCATAGATGCCCATCTTTTGACAAAGAAATCTGCCTACCTGCTGGTCAAATTGCACGTGGAGGTAGCATAATAGACATAGCATAATAACACATCACAATAAAGGTTAAACAACAGAACAGTAATAATAGGAATTAACCTTTGAAACATAAAAAAGATTCATGTTTGTCATGAAGATGAAATAATAAAAATGGCTCCTGCGACACCTGTGCAAGGTTTAAGGACTCACTGATATAATGGTGTATCTCATTTTACACACCTTACATTTACATATTTAGATAAAATATCATAGCATCATTTTTTATTTGATTATTTTTATGTGACACTAGCTACTCTGTTCTTTGACCCTGAGAAATAATGTTTAGAAAATGCATAATTTGCTTGGTTTCAGATATTATTAAGAATATATGTTATGTTTGTCAAAGGGTGGCAAGCATAAACAGCTGTCTTTCTATGTTAGGCGGGTTTCTTTGACAAGCCCTAAGGTTTTTTTTGTATTCCACCTGTGCATTGTCTTAGGTTCTTTTATTATGTAACCTTGTTTCTTTCCTCATCATACGCACACACAAAGACATAAAGAATGGATTTCTGTTTGTTTGCTAACTGTCATGGGAAAAGCACCCTGTCTGACTTTGAGCACTGGAGAGCGACATTTCAGCACTGGACAGCGCCTCAGCAGCCAGACCAGAAGCTGTCTGATCCAGCCTCACTGTCCCATTCTGTCTGATGTCTCTGAACCTGACCCACACAACACTCACTTTCTCCCCTGTCTGACTGTATACAGGGACACACAAGGCATACATAACGTCCTGTAACACATCACGACGAGGCCTGTAAATACAGTGCAAGCCTACAACATAGAGGGCGGGGAGCTTCCTTATATGGGGGGTTGGATTTCAAACACTTGGATGAAAAAATACAACCAACATGTCGGTGACAAATGTAACATACAGCCCACAGAGGGAGCAGACATGTCGCCCCAGCTCAATGACATGTCGTGTGTCGGCAGCAACGTTTTAACACAAACTGACAGGTGAGGTTGTCACGGCTCTTCTTTCCTACCCCATTCATATAATTGTACAAAACAAAAGGGGAGAAACAATCGACAGGGAGGTGGACATTTTACAGGTTCCATTTCCCCCTGAACTCTGCCTGAAATATGGTGAGATATATAGCTGTACGCCCTCGCACGACAATCGACGACATACAGTAGGAGGCTAGGCTATCCCCACCCCCCGCTGTGGGTTGCAAATATCACGTAAACTAGGCCTAAGCCTACTTCAGAGCTAATAATATAATCGTCTATAAGCAGGTCTTTGGAGTGTTCGTCGAATAATGTCGACGCGATAAATGTTCAACCTGGTGCCCTTGCTGTTTCTTGAATTAGCTTAATCGTCACCTGTGGTTCAGCGAGACTCAGAAAGAAAAGGCCTGTAAATGTTGAGTAAGGACAACAGGGTTTTTGTACACGGTGTATTCTTCATGTGGTTTTAATTAGCCTGTGGGTAATCGCACACATACGGTGTCCTTTCAAACTAAACCAGTCCAAACTGGAAAAGATGCGCGCGTGCTGGCTCCGGTCGGCGAAAAGCACGAGACGGTTAAATAAAAAAAGGCACGCGACAGACAAAGAACTAGTTTATCGTGTAAAAGCCGAACAAATAAGCTTATAATGTGTTTAAAGGCGATACACCCTCCGTATGCTCCAAGGTTAGGCCGACGCTTTAGCCTCTACATTTTACGTTCGGATCATATTGGATAAATAACAGGTGTAAAATGAAATTCAACAGCAGTATTTATCAAAGATATACTGACTAACGTGAGACCTTTTACATAGCCCCTGTATTTAATGGAAAATACACACAAGAGACCATTCAGACATCATTAATCCCACGTAGCCTGACAACATCCGTCGTGAGGACGATATTCATTAATAAATTAGTATTTAGAAAAAAAGAGTGCCTTAACGATGTTGTACTCACATTTTCCTGGTTGTATTGGCTGGACAGCTGTGCTGAAATCCGGACTGGAAATGTAAGCGCTTAGTAAGTGGCTGGCTGGCAGATGGATGTGGATTGCCTTCTGCGCTCCTCTCTACCCTCTGGCTCCCTTTGGTTGGTTATTGTGCCGTTTCCCTGCCTATATAGCCTAGGAGGAGCACTGGCTTGTATCTGTACAGACTGAGATGCGTTTCCTCCTCCCTATAAAAAGCTATTTTCCTCTTCCTATTTCTACGGCCGATGAGGCACCTGCAGGCTAATTCCGGAGCCCGGCGCTGTCAGAGTCCGTGCAGTAATGAAGGAGTAATACGGAGCCGCCTGGATTAGGTGGACAAAGATGGCTCAGTGACGTCAATCGCGGCGAGTTTCATGTTGAAATGGGTGACCACCGGAGACTTCAAACACACCGTTTTATCGCCCAGAACAGCACCGTTTTATATATTTAAGTGGTTAAGGGGACTCTCAGCACATTTCCTTTGCATGCATTACATGTCATGGTCTTGTTTGGGTTTAAAGCTTCATTAAAGGGGCTTATTTCGACTACAAGTCTGTGTGACAACAAAATGGCGTTCCTCAAAAGGGGGTGTGGCCAGCATCTCAGTGCGTGTTTGGTTATCATTCATAGTAAATATGGACAGGGATGTAGTGGAGAGTAAATCCACCTGCAAATCATTTACCAGCCTTTTGGTCGAGGAACAAGACTTCACTGTTATTTCAGGTTAATCTGCATTACATCCAGTGTGCTGCTGTTAATTGTAAAACATAATCCTGACATAATTATATGTGGGGGTCATAGGTTCCATTTCTGCTCCTTTAGTAGATCCCCAAGCAAAGCAAAACAAAATCACACAATTACTCATAAACAATATAAGGCAAGAAAAAAACGAGAGGGGTACGTTTTCATTAATTTTGCATTTTGAGAATAAAGTCAAAAGGTTGATAAGGCAACATGTTGAAATTAAATATAACCATGGTTTCCCTGAATCTTTTACTCTTTCTTGTATCGTGGAAATTAAAATCACTAATTTTTTCCCCCCCTTAATGTCCATAATAAAAAAAACCTCAGGTCTGCACACAGCGTCCCTTGTTAACTAATACAAACTGTAATGTAACATTTTCTTAATAACAAAGTAAAATGTTGCTTCACTAGCTGGTCAAACAAAGCATACACATATCAAGTTAACAATCCTGAAGACCTTTTAAGGCTAAATGTACTTTTCTTCAATTATGATCAGTTAAGAAACACACAAATCAAACTCTCCACCTGTAAGTTAACCCTTACAGAGGTTGAGGCTGTAATGTATTTGTTCGTTATTTAGTCAATTCAAAATGAGCCAAGATTGAGTTTTTCAAAGAAGCAGCACTAAACTGGAGTTACTTCTACATGCAATTGTAGCACAAGTTGTAAATAACATCACTTAAAATACAAAAATATTCAACACATAACAAGGGGTTGTCCTGCATGTCACTGGAAGTAGACAGAACATGTATGCACACTGGCTCCATATGCATTTCACTTTAATATAGAAATGGAAATGGAGTGTGAAACGTTTTTGTCCTACTTAGTATTGTTATGTCAAAACTAAGAAAAAACATTTGAAATCAGACAGTTGATCTTTTTACTGAACATGTCTATGAGTTCCTCTCCTGCTTTTCTTTGGCTATCAACAACACCATCAGCTGCCGTTTGTTTTTCACCTTATTTAATCCTCAATTTTTATAAATTATTCAAGCCATACAATTACAGAGCTTCACTGCAACTTTTTTTTTAACCACATAATGCAATCTTTTAACCATAACAAGTGTCATCTGAACCCGGCCTGTACAAATGATGGATATTTTGTGTGGTTCCAAGGAGGAAGTAGTTTCAGTCTTTTGGTTCATTGGGTGACTCACACTCTTAAGAGCCCACATGGTGGTGCTATAGGACAGCTCTGTTTGAAAGCCTGCAACCAGTGTTGTTGTTTTGAAAAGTGTGCAGTGTTACACACGTTCTGTATTTACAATGATGTCACACTAGTCAGTTTGTCTTCTCTTCGGGGGTTATCTGCAGAAATCCAACCCTGTTAGAGTATACTGTCGCCTTTAGAAAACATCAGAAGAGAATGCAGCTGGTAAATGTTTCGAGAAGAAATCTGGAATTATAAAATCCTTTTGTGCAACATATTTTATATTTTTATACCTGGTTCTGAATGTGGGAAACACAATGCTAAGTAAACGTTTTATATATTGTATTTATGGAATCCTTTAACTCATTATTTTTTATTCTGGAACATTTCAATTTAAAACAGAATAAAGCTTTGTAGGTCATATTAATATACGTTTCCTAATTACATATGCTAATCATCCATCTTTTCTGAGCTTTATGGCAGGAAATAAAGAAACAAATGTAATTATTAAAATGATGATTCAGAAATAATTGTTCACGTTGTGCTCCAGCATCCGTTGTTATTGCACATCTGTTGGCAGTTAGTCCAACACAACACACCATAACAAAAATGAACAGTTTCTCAAGGATGTTTTTTCTTCCATTGCTCAACGTCAATCACTTTAATATACTTTATTTAAAATGCATATTTAAAAAAGCAAGTCATACTTGAATTTTAAATGAGCAAATCTGTGTACTTTAAGTAAAACAGAATGCACTGAACACAAAACAATAGTTTTCACTATATATATATATATATATATTTGGATTTGAGTAAGTTCACAGCTCCCACAATACAAACAGGAACTGGCAACACTGAGAAAAATTCATTGTCATGCATAACCCGTAACTATGTCTCCCACACTGTGATGAGGGGAGAATTGTAATGTGTGGGAGATACATCACTTTTATTGTAGAGCTCAGATAGGCAAGTCTCGATCTATAATTGATCAAAGCCCTGAGCTGAGACCACCCACACACACACACACCCACACACACACACACACAAACACACACACACACCACACACACAACACACACACACACAACACACACACACACACACACACACACACACACACACCACACACACAACACAACACACACACACACACACACAACACACACACACACACCACACACACACACACACACACACACACACACACACACACACACACACACACACACACACACACCACACACACACACACACCACACCACACCCACACCACACAACACCACACACCACCACCACCCCACACCACACACGATGAACCATGTGGACAGCAAACATAAAAACAAAGTTTAGTCTAGGACCAAACTGGCAATATGTCATCTAAAACTATAAAATAGTATAAATATCAAATCTTACATTACAGTCAGTGACAACTGCCATGTTCTTTCCTGTCTTATGTGGATTTAAAGTTGAAGGAACTTTGAAGATTTGTCTGCCATATTTGTCCTAAAAGGCTCCAGAGAAGATATTTTCACAACAGTCAAAGAATCAGTTTCAACAGAAGCTGGGACATTTATTTTTTTGTTTTAAAAGTGCCTTTACAGTACCCCATGAGGTATACAATTTTGATGACAAGACAAGTGAGGTTTTGAATGACGGACAAAAAGGCATGGTGTAGAAGACATTATAGTCGTATGGAGTTACACACACTGAACAAACCGTTTCAGGATCTCAATTTCATGGCACAATCTAATGAGAAAACAAAATAACACACAGTGACTCCAGAAATATTGTTTAACATGATAAAATCCTCTCATTTAAAAAGAGGATTTCATTCACAGTTGTGGTCCTATTTTGCATTTTCACACGTTCCCCAACAATCGCAAAGATGTGTATCACCAAAACTACACAACGACCTTCAAAAAAACCTGAAGCATACGTGCCTACACAATCAAGCAAAACAACCCTGATGAGGTTCTAAACATCTCCACATATTGCTTTTTTTTGGTTGCATTTGTGCAAAAAAGAAAAATCTCAGTGACAATTAAAAAAAGTAAACCCATACACACCTGGGACATCACTAACTCGTGTCGTGTAAGGAGTGATATTGCACTGCTTTTTTGAAACAGAAAAGGTATTACTCTGGTGCCGGACCTCTGTCAGTACACCCAGGATACAGGCACCCACTGGGGGGTGGAGGTGGCCTGCTCCATGGCCTCCTCCACACCTTTCACGCTTTCATCCACGTCGTTGTTGACGAGAACCACATCAAAGAAGTGTCTATATGTGGCCAAAATGGCGTCAGACTCTTTCTGGATCATCAGCAGGTTTTCCGTCTACGAGGAAACACACAGAGGGTTAGCAGATGCAGGATGGTGTTAAAATGACTCGAGTGTATTCAGATAAAGATTTAGCACCTGGGCAGATGTGTTGGTCGGAGCGATGAACACCACCAGAGGTGCAAAGTCAGCCGTCCGCAAGACTTTCAAGGTCTAAATGTTGAAGAAAGGAAAAAGAGAATTTTGTTAGCATCATTTACCCTTTTACAATACCTCACCAGTTTCACAACACAGACGTCATATTATTCTTTTCATTTTGGAAGCTCAACCACAGCTCCTATTCTAATGTGTCAAAACATTTTTGTAGCTTTTTCTTTTCAATAAACAACCTACGTGGCCTTTAAAGGGTTAAAATAAGTAACATTTGGTAGGTATTATCCGGACTGATGTCGGAGCCAGAAATGTCAGTGTTGGGATTTCTGAGGTATGATTTATTTGGGTGCTTGATTGTTTATCATTTTTGCATTGGGCTTTGTTTATAATCTTATTATTTATGGATCTATTATGGGATAGATCAGTTTGGTCATATGGGTATGGGCGGCACCCATGGGTAACATAACCACCTATTCACCTGTGTGAGGTGTGTGGGCGAGAGAGTCGCTCTCTTTTTCTCAGCTCGATTATTCAGACAGTATATATGTGTGAAAATTACAATAACTTGGTGATCTTTATTAAAGTAAGCTTTTTGTTCAACGCATTTTGGATACCAGACTTCATTTGTGATGGCGTGTCTGACAAAGGCAACAAGGCCCGACTTCAGCCTCTCGGCGACAAATGTCTGTTCCTGCTGACGCTACAACTGGTGTTAAAGAAAAAAGAAAAACAATGAAAATAACGATATCTAGTATTTTTATGGTAGTTTAAGATTTTCTTCTAAGGTTACATAATATGCATTAAGGTTGGGGTTATGGACTAAATGGAAATGCATTAGAAATACATGATCTTTGTTTAATCTTTAACACATCATGAAAATAATAAAAGATACGAATTCCCCATAGTATTTAATATTTTCTTTTTACATTTTATGTAAACAAACTGGCATTAAAATAGTTAAATAAATACATAGTTTGGTAGTTATGATCAGGACTGAAGGTGGATCCATTATTTAACTATACGTTTTGTAATGGGATATTTTTTCTTATTAAAAAGTGAGGAACAAACTGTTTATTACATGGAAACATATTTAGCGTGCCATTTACTTTCACAGGGTGCATCTTTTTATCCATAACAAAAATGTTGGGGGAATTTTAATATTGTTTCTCAGGTTATGCAAGTTATTATCCTCTTTGAAAGGTCACCCTTTAACTTTATGTAACTCTGGGTAAAGTAAAACAAAAAGTAACATTTGCCTCCATCACAGCTGTGTCATGTGATGTCTTCAGAACAGTCGATGAATGCGTACCTGCGGCTCTACATCCAGCAGAGAGATTTGGTCTTGCTCGTGGATCTTCTGGATGGTCTCAATTTTGGTACCGAACATAAATCCCTGGTGGCTGCCGTACTCCAGGAACTCATTTCCTGAGATGCACTTGGTCATGGCTTCGTTGGAGATGAAGTAATATTCCTGTCCATCCTCCTCCTCTTTACGTGGGGGTCTGGTGGTGTCTGTGGAAAAAGTTCAAAGACTTAGCTAAAGGACTTTTCAGCAAATGTTGTTCATCTAAGGCAGGGGTGGGGAACCTTTTTCCTCTCAAGGGCCATTTCAATGTTTTCAACATCCTCCGAGGGCCGTACAAATTATTGACCTCTGCTTAAAAATACTAAAATCACAGCCCACTCATTTCACCTTTCTTTCATGCTGTGCAAAGAAAAAGCAACCTCTTAATCCAGATATCTTGCCATGACTCACACATGCATGCACATGCACGGTTGTGGCCTGACCACCCAAACAGAAAGATATGGACACAAGATGTGTGCAAATGTATTTAGACTCCTATCCATGTGAACATGATTTAAGTGGGGGGGGGGGGACCTAACCTCCTCTAGGGGGGTCCGGGGGGCATGCTCCCCCGGGAAGATTTGTTTTTTTAAATGTTGAAGTTAAAAGCATCAATCTGGTGCACTTTGAGAGCAACATTAGGAGATCTCTGGATACATCTCTCAACACTCAGATGAAACAGAACTGTTAGCAGATTTTCTTTTTCTTTATGGGTATTTTACAAATCACTCTCCTTTCAAACTGTATTCTTGTTTATTAATAACAACTTTTTTTTTACTGTCATATAGTATTTTATACCTGTTTACTTTATTCTCTTATTTGTTTTATAACTATAATGATCACATAAAGATGTGCCTTTACCTCACTGGTTGTAGAAAAAGCTTCTTATATTCGTTAGCATAGCTAGCTAACCAGATGCTAATAACAACAAAGTTATTGACTGTATGATCAGTATGACAGATCGCCACTGGGCTTTCAGCTAAAGACACAGCCACGCAAAAACTGCAGCATGTGTACGGCTCCTTATGGGTAATGCAATTTTTGGAAGTGCCGGAGCGGAGCGGCGTTCTGGTGCTCCCCGTCAGAACTACACCCCTGTCAGACGAGACATACCACGTGATGACACGTTAGGCATGTGTTGTGTTCAATGACCCTGACCTTGGCCAGGAAAAACAGGTACTCACTTGTTTAATTATTTTGCGGTCTAGATTTCTTTAATTTTTTTCTTTTTTGCGTGTGTTTATAAATTACCTCGAGGGCCACACCAAATGGTCTCGCGGGCCGTATACGGCCCGGGGACCGGAGGTTCCCCACCCCTGATCTAAGGAAAGGAAAGTGGTTATACATACGTGGTGCAGGGTAGGAAAACTTCTCAGGGTATTTGGTCAATAGTGCATTTTTGATATGGCTCCTTCCTACGCCAGGTGCACCTAAAAACAGAAGCATGTTTTTATTTCCAATGACATTTCATGTAACATTTGAGGTTTAATTAGAGTGATGTGCATTTTCAAGTAATATTCTTGAAACATGTGTTCAGTGTTGATGATCAGAAATGCCTTATTATGCCTCTTAGAATGTTATACCACTAATAAATACTGTAGCTTACCGATAAGCACCAGTGTTTTCCTTTTGAAAGCAGGGAGCCGAACAACCTCCTCATAAGAAATCACATCCAGCTTGTCAAAAACTGCAACAGAAAATATTTAGTTTTTTTACAGACAAACCCACACTGCAGTATGAATAAAGAAAACATATCAAGATTCCTTTGAGACACTCACTGGAGCTGTGTTTGGCCAGGTACTTGTCTTTGCACTTCTTTTTCTTTCCAAACGGGCTGCAGGACTGGCTGCCCTGCCTGGCCTTGCTTTTACTCGCCACCCTCCTGCATGGGAAGAGAGATTTAGTTCAAGGTCAATCAGTGCTATGCTGATGTTGCACTAACATAGCCATACTATACTGTATGAGTAAAAAGTCAAACATTTGCTTTGAGACAGATCACACACCATATGTTATCACAATCATGCATAGAGTTAATCATTTGCCATTATTAATTTACTACCAATTTTAGTATTAGTTTGTACTGCAGTTCTCTGTATGGTTTATCCAAGTAGATTTGGCGTCACCCAGCAGAGGCAGACGCTACACTGCACACACACTACACGTTACTTGTTAGACGCTTTTATCCAAAGCGACTTAAATACTCAATACTGTGGGCAATCCCCACAGGAGCAATTTGGGGTGAAGTGTCTCAGGGACACAACAACATGCTGACTGCAGTGGGGTTTGAACCTGTGAGCCCCGATCCCAACACCAACGCACAACCCACTGCACCACACGCCTCCCCGCACACTATACTATATTTTCTACCTCAGTATTAAGTTAACATTAATTTATGACTTCATTCTTAAATGTTATAACTTTATTCTCATTGAATGAGGACTTTTTTCTTATAATATTGTCACCATATTGTCAAAAATATTACGATATCTCAGAGAACACAGATATAGAGGATATATTTAGAAAGTGCAGAAAGTTTTGACTTTTATCTTATTTTTAGCTGGAACACATGTTATAGCTATAAAAAGTGTTTATAAATTATTTTAAATGAACTATTGTATCGTTGTCATAAATAGGTGTGACATTTCATTTAAAGTGGTTTCCCCAGCTAAACTACAAACACAAAAGAGGGGAGCCATAAAGGATGCTTGACATTTTACTGTCACCTTAATTTGTGTTTTCGCATTGCGTAACTAAAGTTATTTACAATTTAAATTGGTGACTACAAATTACCAGGACCCCAGAAATTAAGCATTTGATGCTGTTCCTAGTGCAGAACCCCCTGTCCAATATGTGCCCTGTCAATGTTTAAATGAGACCTACGCCCTTGACACATTACATTAAGATTCAGATGGTTTGACAGAGCTGTGTACCATTCCTGCAGCTCCTGGGAGGGGATGAGTCCGGCGAAGTCAGCCACGCTGCTCTCCACTCTGCCCTGCCACCAGTTAGGGTCCTGCTTGTTGATGATCTGGATGATGTCACCAGTTTTAAACTTCAGACCTGCCTCTTTGCACGGGATGATGTCATCCTTAGCGGGGTCATAGTCAAACTGGGCCCGCATGTACACCTGTGGATGAAGAGTGGTGTTACAGTTGGTTCCACTGTGGCAAAGACAACCATCATATACCTCAGAGCTTCCAACAACTAAAGAGGGTAAAAAGATATTATCGTTTCGTTGATTTTTATATGAACAGAAGATTGATCTCCTTGTTCCTATGTTGTTAGCAACATGGCTACCGCTAGTAGCCTAGCTAACGTTAGTCCTAACGAATCCCGAAGAACAAGAAACCCAGAACTCAGTGCAGAGAAAAAGACCCAGTAGTATTAATAAGTAGGCAAGTTATTTATGTACTCGCTTATTAGAAATACAAATGTTTTATCACCAACTCTTTGCCTTTTCTTCCTCGTAAGCTCTTTGGCTCTTTTGCCTGGTAGAGTTAACATTACTCTGGTTGTTCTTAACTGGGGATAGCAACCATAAACTAAATTGTCGAGTTGGCCCCTAACTAATTGCTCTGTTATGATTAGTCACCCGCAGAGATGTCCCACCCCTTAGCCTATCAAGTACAATGTGTTGAAGTGCTAGCCAATAGAAGAGGGAGAGTCACGTAGTGATGTCACTATGTTACTGAAGTAAACAAGGGACTACAATGGAGGCGTTTCAGGCACGGGGGGAGGGTGGTGGTGGGAAAGAAACTCCCTCTGGAAATAACTTAATAAATAACACACAAACCTATAAGACACTCTACAGGAAAGGGAAACTCCCAAAAACATAATATGGCCCCTTTAAAGGTTTGGTGTCATTATTCTACAGCCATTACATTATCCCATCAACAAAGGAAGAATTTCTCCGGCATCTGTGTACTTATTGCTGCTGAACAAAAACTTTTTTAAAGTACGTTTCAGTGAACCATTTCATTCTGAAACACAACAAATCTAGTTTGTCTGAGCTCTATTAAAACCCTTTGTCCACATTTAATTAAATCTGTTATATTTGTCATAAATGACACACTGCTGTGCCAGATGCTTACGGAGCACTTTCTTTGCATATTTGTTGCACAAGAAGCAGATATTTTGCAGTTGAGCAATACACAGAGAAAATACTTTGCTCAGTCAAGCAAATACTCAGTCATGATGGACGGTCATTATTTACACCACTCTGGCTTTAAAGTGAGCTCTCGCGAAGCTTGAAATTAAATATTTTGGTCTTCTTCAATGTTTAAGCCATAAAGCATTGTGGAATATATATTCAAAATATCAACCTCAGCTATATTGTGATTGCTCTCATGTGAAACTCTCCATTTAACGTTGCACCAGACGTTGTAACAGCTTACAAAATCCACCTATATTGTTTTATTGAGAGCTTATCATTATGATGTTTGAATCAGCAAATATTGGACTTAGAGTACCTGAATATGTGTCTCAATTCTCAAGAATAAACAATTATTTAGGGACTTATAAACAGAAAACATTCAGATTCTGAAAATGTTAATAAGGAAATCCACCCTCACACAGAATTCAAATGCTCATGATGTGATATTTGACAGCTTAATTCACTAAACCAAAAAAAACATAAGAGAGTAAACTGAAAATACATTTCTTTACCTCCAATTGAGCATTTGCGTAAAGCTTGTTAATGCCCCAGATTAGAATACTATCTCTACTATTGTTGCCTAAACTGTCAAAGATCACAGCAGGAACACATGTCAATTCTCTTCAGGGTAAAGTAATACTATTGTTAGTAGAGTTAAGAAACATTTGTGGTTTCGCCAAGTTACTCCAAGTGGTAGCTGTACACAGACGAATAAGTACAACTTTTTTTGTAACCAAAGTGGGTATACTGGAGTGGTCTGGGTCACCAAAAATGATGCTCTACGCCTATATAGTAATGGACTAGAAGCTTTTAGGTAGACTGCCATCACTGACCACAGTAAAGTCCTAACTTAGAATTCGGTATTCATTTCCTCTTCGTGGCAATTCAATTCAAGCCATTTTTTGTTATTCCAAATTGCCATAGACTATTGTTAAATGTTGTTCAAATAAGCAAGCTGCCATTCTTAATGCACAAAAAGCACATTATCGGCAGGTGGAGAAATTGTGATATGGTCAGTAGATGGCAGGAGGAAATACACTACCAAAGTGGTTCAGTTGAAACTAGCAAAACTAATGTGAGTGACTTTAAATGTAAACTCATTGTATAGTCACCTGGGTTGTTCATTGACTAACAGTAGGGTCACCTGATTCACAGAGAACAAAATCCTTTTTAAAGAGTGATTTGTAGATCGAAAAACTGAAAGAAATGCAATCAAATGCCATCTACGTGGATTATACTGTACCGCTAGTTATCATTGGATGTTGAGCTAATTCTTCTTGGTTTATTCATGCAAATTTAAACGATTTTGGAGAAAAGCAAAATCACAAAAAATTCTTCACAATCACAAGTGCATATTCTGCCGGGCATGTCATTACCTCACAGGCTCGGGATCGACTCTGCACGTTGGGAACGATCTTCATAGTGACTACTCCGTTTGTTTCTTTCTGCATGGACAGATGATTCAGTTTTACTTGTATATCTAGTTGTATGAGTGCAATACTTTCATAAAGATTTGCATTGAATTTAAAATCCAAGTTAACAAATATTAACTTACCAGGATTTTTTGGAGCTGATCTACAGTCTGGTTAATCACACTTTTCCCGTTGATCTCTGCTATTTCATCCCCTTCGTGCAAGGAGCCTGGTAATAGAGAGAGAAAAAAAGGAGAGCTATAGTAATTCTAAATATAAGTCCTAAATTGAAAATGTGTCAGCATGTATTTGCACTTGTCTGCTCCCCTTGTCTCAAAAGTCTATGGATTTAAAATGTTTTTATTTTTGGTTAAATGCTTAAAATAGGGTTTACAGTTAACACAATTTTAAGAGAAATTCAAAAATCCCAAACTTAACAGTCTAATCTCAATAATGTCATTTACAATTCAAATATTTAAACTTGAATATTTTGTGTATGGCCTGAGATACAGTATAAATTATCTGTTGCCCTACTTCACTATACAGACATTATATTGAAAAAATAATAATACAATTTATTTGGATATAATACATAGAATGCCATGTTTGAACACTTAATAAAAATAAGATACTTAAAGATAAGTAATATTAAATAAAATAGATATCTTGTTGTACAACCTACGTAAAGATGTAGAGAGATAGATGGAAAGATGGTAAATAAAACCGACTGATTAATAATTCAGTACCCACAAATCCATAAATATACAAAACATGTCTCCTTTCTCTTTCACTCGTTTCCCCTCGGGTGCACTCTCCACTAATGCCTGGATAGATTTGCTGTGACTGGGACGGACTATTAACTAGAGAACTTTCCTTCCAACACACACACACACACCAGGTCGGCACACTCACACACTTGCACTCAAAAGAAAATGGGATTAATTACCTTGTCTGTGGATCATGCCTCCGTGCAGTATTCTGGCCACAGTGCACCTTTGTTTGTCGTTCAGCTTCAGAGTGACCCCCTGCAGACAGAGACCAGTCAATGGGGAGGCATTAGCAACACAAATATTAAAATATAAGCGTGTGTGTGTGCGTGTGTGTGGGGATAGTATACCATGGGCTCTGAATGACCCTTTTCAAATTCCACTTCTTTCATCCTGGTCAGTTCTGTGCCATTCATGTGTCCTGCACTGCCGTTAGTGTAAACCTCAGCTCCCTTGCTCTCATAGATTTGCATAGAAGCCTGTTAAAAAACAAAAAGAAAAACACACATTAATGGTCATTTTTTTTATCTCAATCTAAATAAAACGTCCCGTCATGCAAGTCATATAACTCAAGATTTACAGTCAGTCAGATCATTATAACATGCATTTCTAATAGCTGCTACTTGTTATGCTAATGTGTGATAACAGCCACGTTTCACTTGCAGTTTCAACATATGTTCGAGGTTGAAAATTAACCCGATGTTATAAACACCTCATTAGCCACGTCCATTGATCTGGTCCAGCTGGTCCATGTGGTCATGGATACCACCTGAGTTATCAGGTGAACACATTTAAGAGTAGCAATAATGCAAGCAAGGTTATATTTTCTGAAGAGTCTTAAAAGCCATATTAAAAGTTTGGTGTAGGAATCTAACAACTGACCAAAAAGCAGGTCCAAAAACAGGAAATCTCCAGTTATTGTATTGTTTAATTACATTACTGTTATTTCCAAATGTAGAGAAACTATTCGTTAATACAATTATAGCCAGGAATAGTTTACATACGGAAGCTCATTTCTGCCAGTAAAAGAAACAAATAAAATAAAAGCATAGCCTTGTGAAGAGATAACGTTCTTGTAAATCATTATAATGATATAGTAAAAATATTTGTTCTTAAAACAACAACTTTGTATGGTGGCAAGAAAGGTGGTCTTTGTCCTAATCACCGTCACAGTTAAATCCATATATTTATAAAGCTACAGAAAAGTAAAACACAATGCCATCACTGAGGACCCACATGACACAAGGTCCTGATCCCTGGGGAGTAAGCTGGCCTACTGTGAATATAACATGTATAATATAGAACCATGAATGAACAATATAAAAAGATATATAAATTGGTCTCTAAGCTGAAAAATATATAACTTCCTAAGTCAGCACTTATTTTTTTGGCCGGAAATAAATCATAAAAACTGCTTCAGGAAAAAAACACAATTGTTATCTATCTTCTAGCGTCAGCACTACAATAAACCAATACATATTATTATCACATTCCTCCTCCCCCTCCTCGCTTACTGTAAAACCTGGGCCTTAAAATACTGTGCACACCGTGACAGCAGTTTAGAGTCTTACACAGGCAGGAATTACTGCGTCAAGTTTTTTCGATTCGTTTTATTTATACCCTTTTAATACACATATGTGTTCCTGGTAACATTATTATAATATAAAACTAACAATTGTTTAGTACACCATTTTCAAATGAATGCAGGAGCTTGCAACATGATAGTTATTTACCAGTCTCGTGCTGATACATTTCAGGATTGTTCTGTACCAGGAGGGAGTGTTTTGGCCGGAGTCCCAGAAGGAACTGATGAAATTACACCCTCTGAGGAAAGGAATCTGTACAGCAGTCTGACTGCAGATCAATCACCACATACAAATACATCCTGGAAACACACACTGATTTCTCTCACTGAACTCCCATTAATATTTCTAAAGAGCTGCTCTAAAAGACATTAGGAAATGCATTTTGTGGAACCACACATTAGGGATCTAATGACTGTTGTTAATAAACTTCTCACAAGCGCCACAATTTGTATTGAATTATGACAATTGTGGGGTTTTATTCGATTTAGAGAAACTACTTATAGCCAGGAATAACTGTAAAATACGGAAGCCCATTTTCTGCCAGTAAACAAGAGAAAAGGATAATGAAATAATGAGAAACCTTGTCAAAATAATGACTACTAAGTCACTATTTTGAGATAATAAGTCAATATTTCCAGATAAATTATTCATTATCCAGAGAGAGAGCATTTCTAAAATATTTTAAGATACCAAGTCTTAATTCTGACAGGGTTTTTATAGTTTTAGGATGTTAGGTCACCTTTCAGGTAAACCTAAATTGTTTTGAGATATGTTGTCATTATAACGGCTCAAAGGATTTTTACTTTCATCACAATGGTGGAAATTTGCTTCCAAAACTAAACCTATAGACAAATATTGGGTAGTTTCCCTCTAGACACATAGCATATTACTTTATTAACTAACCATCAGAACTAGGCAAGGAACCTACAAAGGTTAAATCGTAAAGCGTTAGCACAAAACAATTACAACTATCTGAAACAAATGACAGCATCTTTACAAACAGTAGCCAACGGGAATGAAACGTGAAATGTGATTAGATTTTGATGGGCACTGAAAGGCATTTTTAATTAAATGAATATCATCAGCATTTTGACAATGAGCCCCATCAGATCAATCACTCACACTGTCAGAGTGTAAAGGGATAAATGATTAGAGAGTATTACTTTGCTTTGTCACAATGTGTTCCAATCACTGTTAACAGTAAACACATGTTACAATAATGTCCCTTTCAGAAACTTGGATGGCAGTATTGGGTGTGAAGGAGCAACAAGATAAGCAAACGGCCGAGTGACAGGCTAAACCAATTCAGGAAAAGAAAGCAGTGTTTTTTTTATCTACGGGCTGAAGTTGGACAGAGGGTGATATTCTGTACAAACTGTGAAGTCCACTGAGACAAATGTAACATTTGTGATATTGGGCTATAAATAAACATTGATTGATTGAAGTTGCTTTTTTCAACAGATTCCTTGAAAAAAAAGCCAATCTCTGGATAAGATTAAACACTATTAAGATGTATATCTCTTGTCTACCGGTTTTTCTCCACAAAGCGCCATGATCTAATATGACTGCAGTGTTTCCCACGGAATTTGATTCTATTTGTGGGGGCACCCCCCCCCAGCAAGAAAAGCCAAAGGCCTCTTAACCTATTCGGGACAACATTCTTGTTGCTCTGCGTTGCGTTGTTAATGAGTGAGACACACCGGAGTTGAGGATCTGTGGGGTTTATTCTCCCAAAAATATAATTTACAATTTAGGCATTTAGCAGACGCCTTATTCCAAAGCGACTTACAATGACCAGTTACAGGGACAGTCACCCTGGAGTAACTGAGGGCTAAGTGCCTTACTCAAGGGCACACTAGTAGTGGTGTTCCAGGCGGGATTTGAACTCGCAACCTTCCGATCATCAGCCCACCTCACTATTCATTAGACAACCAAAATAAAAAATCAATGTATGGGAAACACTGGACTGAATACAGAGATGATTTGCCTTTTAAGCCAAGACATAATTTGTTAGTAATTAGGGTGAGTCTCCTGCCAGAAGACTAAGAGATTACTCTGTTGAAGGAACACAGTAGGAGATCAAAAGGTCTGACCTATGGGACTGGATTAATATGAATCGTTTACACAGAAATAATTAGGAAGGCTGTTAAAAGCTATTCATTCTAGGACCCATCTGCCTGAAGCCTGACTTGCGTAGACTTGTTTAGTTCTCAAAATGACAAAAAATGTGGCTCAACATTCAAATTGTGTAACTGTCCTCGAGTTGAAATGCATTATTGGTTATGTAAGGCTAGTCCACATTAATTGAAGTGTAAGGCAGAACAACACTACCTAGCATTACCAAACTCAAGGTAGAAAGGTAAAAAGTATGGTAGCCAGCAGACGACGACTTCACTGGTTGCAAAAATAAGTCACATTTGTATAGAAGTCTATGAGAAAATTACACTGACAATGACTTCATGACTTCATGATCTCAATCGTTAGTATACAAATGTGAAACAGCTTGATGTTTAGTGTGTAAATAATGGTCAAATTAAGAGGTGATAAAACAGGGTATATTTTGGGCGTGGCTTCTTTTTGAATATACATTGGTTTTTCATGTATCCTATATGATGGTCCTGGCAACTAGTCATCCGTAAAGTTTACGGATGACTATAGTTGTACAATACGGCGTAAACCTGTATTGCTATGGAAAGAGGGCCATGATGGAAATAAGTAGTTTAATACTTTATTGCTATCCTTGACATTATAAATAAATGTATTTTGCTGTCATTTGAAAACGTACACTGTCCACCACATTATGAGCAACATTACACATTACTGCAATGAGCACTGTGAGATAATGGACCACGTGAGTCCACTTGAAGACACCGATTTCACAAATCAGCAATGAGTAGAAGAACACGTTGTCAAGATTGCAACTCAAGGCTATTGAGATGCAAACTGCTGATGTCAGGAAAGGAGTTTCCTTCCTTTAACCTTTCCCTCAGCAGCTCAGTGCTGACTTTTCAGTTTCAGAGAAGAGCTTTAGGACAAAGAGTTCCCTGGGTATTACAAGCAGCCAAGCTTAGGCCTGGAGGTCGTCAAGGATTTAACTTTCCAAATCATTAAATCACACATATCAGTTGTTGCCTAGCTTGAAGGCAAAGTCAATGGTTTCGCAACATAATCTGGCCTCCACTTGAAAACAAGTTCATGCCTAAAACTCCAACCTGGTATAATGTGATGCAGTAAACAAGCTCAGCTGACTGTTGACTCTAAATCAACAGCAGCCAAGCACTTGTAGCTGTAGGCTAAGTTACATAGAAGCACTGTTAAACATTTACATAACTTTCCATCTATAAACCTTCTTTGATATTGCCAAACATTGTTCCAGATAATAAGCTTAATGGTGTTACTTTATGCTGACTTGACTGTCACAGTTAAACGTGACTATTATGGGATTCATACACGGCATTTGTATATGGCTATATAGCACTGACTGACATAGTCAAAGACATATTACACGTGACAAAGCCTCGTTTCCCTAATTCTTCATAAGATTCCAATGTAGTTTTGGGGGGAATGCAGAAGTGAAAATGCCAATGCAATGTCTACTGGGGTCCAACTATGGCTGACTGAGCAATACTGAGCAATGCAGAGGTTAATGACCAGCTGATTTGAGAAACATCTACATATCTAATTGTTTCAGATATTATTCAGTTTTTGTAATATGATTAATACACGACTGGGTCTATTTTTAGTGGGACAAACAACGTCCATGTGCCCCATATCTACTTCCCGGAAGCAAACACCAAGATATGGGGGAGCAACAAAAAAGAAATGACCCCTACCTTGTCAGTCTTTGGTTTGTTCTGCAGCAGCTGCTCCAGGTACAGGTCGGAGAGGGCTGTCCGGACGCTGCTCACCGACTCCAGGACGACAGCGGGTTCGTTTTTATTGGAATTTAACGTCATCTTTCCGTTAGCTAGAAAAAAAACACCCTGTGAACCCGACGTGCCCCCGCTCAAAGGTCCGCAAAGGGGCCGGCTGAGTAGCGCTGCGATAGAGGAATATGCTGATAAAGGACCCTGCCGGTGTGATAAGTCACTCTGAGATAAAAGTCCAAGGTTTGGAGGAGCAGCACGTAAGGTCCTGAGATGTGCTGCTGCGGGGACACCGCTGACAAAGCAAGTAAACATGCATCATAGGGGCAGGCTTATGATGCCTTCAAGTGCGCTCTGTCAGCTCCGAAATCCCACTACTCGAGATGTTTTTTGTTGTTGTCATGCATTGATCAATGACTGGTTCTCAGAAATAAAGCGTTGTCTGTTGCTTCTATTAAAGGCCACATAAAGGGGTAGCTACTACACTGATATGTTTATATAAGAGCTTAGCATATGTTCTGTTCTACGCTGTATTTATTGTCATAGCATATCCAACTATCATATAGGCTACTATACATATATACATATACTATAGGGTCATTCCATGTATAGGCTGTGTAGATATACATTTGTATAGATAGGCTACCCCCTCTTAGTCAGTTATTAGACGGTTTTTCTCAGTAACGTCTTAATTGACATCTATTGTCAACAATTTAAAGTGGTGATTTTACTTGGTTCTTTGTATAAAACACACCTGTTGATTAAATCAACTAATCAATAAATAAAACAAGTGTAAGTTGGCCAATAAACTATTTTTAGGATAGGCCTAACCTTTTACTTTTTATATGAATGTTAACTCCTCGTAATGTAGACTGAACTGATTTTGTCACCGCTAGAGTCCCAACCATGCAAAATGCAGTCATGAAAATGTACAGATATATAGTTGAGATCAAAATGTATTTGATACTTTTATTTCTATCCATTCAGTAATTAAGACAGTTGGCAACAGTCTGGAAACATCTGAAGCACACTAATACATGGTTTGGTTTTTTGGTGTGTGTAATTTTTTGCTCATCTTATCATCATAGTTGTATGAAAGCCGACAAAGATTAATCGAGACGTACAGTTATCAAAGATTTGTCTCCATAGTGTTGAAGGCACCCTCATATTACATTATGATTTACATTCATTTTTCTCTTTTCAAGCAGGTCTTCGACACCTAATGTAAACTTTCAAATTTCCGAGAGTACCTGAATGCGTCATTACCGCAGCGTCCTCAGCAGGGCTGCATTGCCAGGCTACAGGAAGCACATAAACGGAGTGCTACTGACTGTGATCCCAGTGTACTGGATGAGATCTCCATTATAAAACAACGTGTCAGGCTGCAGTATGTTATACTGGGTGCTAATTACCGATCATCAATGGGAGAGTACCCAGATCTCGTGATTTATTAATACACCGGCAGACACCAAAAATACCCCATCATTAAAGGTGGGGTAATTCACTTCAGAAACACGTTTTGTTATATTCCATGGAATGCTCTTAAAGGTCCCATGTCATGATTTTCTTACCCGTCCCCTTGTGTGTTATATAGCTTTTTATGCATGTAAACCGTCTGCAGAGACAGGGCCGTATCCAGGATTTCCTAAATACCGAGGTCCAAATATGTTAGGGGGGGATTGATTGATTGATTGATTGAATTCAGGTTCGGGGGTATACCCAGTACTCGAGTTGAGGGGGGATGAGGGGGGATGGCATCCCCCCTGAAATAAAAACGGTCAAAATCACCCCCCTTCTAAAACTGCCATTCCCCCTTTCCATCCCTTATGTAATTTTATCAATGAACGTGGCACTGGTATTACTGCTATTTCAACATTAATTTAGCGCATTTTGAGTAAAATACTGTGGGCGAGGGAGCACGCACACACGCAATGACATTTTTACCAAGTCACTGACGCTATACTATGCGAGTGCCCTAGAGGGCGCCAGAGCGCCGTGATGCGCCTGTTTGATCGATGCCAGAAGCGCAGGTAACGGTCATCACAATGGCCAAGCAACCAGGAGGACAACGCGATCTGAGGGACTTCATATTTAAAAATACTAAAAATAACATTTCAGGTAAGTCAAGAGTCAGTAATCTTAGTCATTACTCATTACTTTAGTCACCAAAGGTGGAATCTATGGACATAAGCAGCAATAACAACTTAGTTTGGAGTTTAGCTACGTGTTTCTCTCGTGTTAGCTAGCTGGTAAGACTCAAAACTGTTGATGAAATGATACCACCAGCACCAGAAGAGCTGAAACCCCTCCTTCAAGCAGTGAACACTCTGGTCATCTCCACAGCTGAGTGTGAACGTGGTTTTAGTCAGATGAACATTTTAACCACAACTAGAAGCTCCCTGGAGGTAAAAAGCATGTCAGCCTTGCTTTTCATCAAGTGTGTTGGCCCTCCACTGAACAAGTTCCGAACTTCAGACCAGATGTATATGTCAAGACTTGGCTTCAAAGCCATTGCTTAGCTAACAATCCGAAAGCAAGAGCCAGAAAAATTGAGACCAAAAAGCATGATTATGAAAATCTTTGGAAACTTCTATGAGATGGGGGAGAGTGGAGTAGGCAGCCATTGACAACATTGGTCCTATTTTGTATTATCTGTATAATCTTTTAATATATTTTCACATTTTGTAAACAATTTCAATTTGCACTTAATGCCCTGTTAAAAAAAGTAACATTGGGAATGTTAACATAAAATATTTGTATTTGAACTGCAATAAAATGAATAAAATGTCAGCCTTGCTTTTCATCAAGTGTGTTGGCCCTCCACTGAACAAGTGGAATGTTAACATAAAATATTTGTATTTGAACTGCAATAAAATGATGACGGATCAATATTTTTCAAATTGTTTTCCTCAAATTTTTCATGAAGAATTTACATAATGATTTAATTAATTACGATACAAATGTAACCCTTTAGATACCAGTTTTGATCGTATACCAGTAACTGCTTTTTTTGAAAAAATACACTATAATTCAATATTCTAAAAACTATTTTGACTTTATTATTAGTATAATCAGTTGATCCATCTGAATAATAAATGAGGGACTGTTAACCTACAAGATTTGTACCATAGACTTCCATTATAACCACATTTTTGTATCCCCTCCCCCCCTTTAAATTAAAGTGAAAAAAAGATTTTGCACTAATTGTCCTCTGCATTTGACCCTAAATGTTAGTGGTGCCATGGCAGCCCGGGGACCGACTCTAATTCTGAGGTGCCTTGGTCAAGAGCAATGAAAGGAGTATCTGAACATCCATAACATGCATGTTGTTTTAGGAGTATAATAATTATCTTTATGCTGGTTGGTCTCCCACCCTCTGCGGGTTATCAGCACAAATTATGTATATGATCAAATCCACCATCCCCCCTGATTTTTTTTTACAACTTGAGTACTGGGTATACCCCCCGATATTTTGGGGATTTTCATGATCTAGTTAGGTGCTTTTTAAGTCCTGTGGGGGGTCACAAATTGGATAATATATTGATTGCAGCATACATTATTTTTGAAAGTGTAATCATAAGAATCAGTTGATTGTTACTATTAATGATCTGGACATGCAGAAAAGGCTAAAATGATCACAAAACATTGTCAACATTCACTTTCCTTGTCTCTCTCCTTTCCATAACCTGCAGCCTCTCTTCCATCTTAATTACTCTCTCTGTCCTCTACTCTTTCTCTTTGTTCAATCTCTCCCTCGTTGTTCACTTTTTGCTCCTCCTCACTTGTCACTCTTGACAGTGAATTAAAAGCAATTCAGAAATTTTGTTCATTTCACTTGTTTGTTTGCATTATTTTTTAAATTGAAATCTGTTTTGTTTGATTCTCAAAAGAGAACAAAGATGTAAGCAAATTGTGTTTTATACAATTGTATGTTATTATGACATCATCACTGCAATAGATGTATGTTAAAAATGATGCCTATTGTGTATATTGTAAATGAAGACTATTGTTATAGATCAGGGGTCGGCAACCCCTGGCACGCGTGCCAGCATTGGCACGCGGCACCGTAACCAGTGGCACACTAGGAATTAGTGAAATAAGTGTGCAAAATATTTAAATTGTATTTTCGGATCCTGAACGAGACCGCCGACAGGGCGCGTCTCCCCGTTACCTGCAGAAGGAAGCCATGCACGCAACGCAGCCCCGCTCTCTTTAACTCCAGGTGACTTTCTGAAAAAAAGTTTTAAAAAAAAGAAAGTTCTTTCTGATTTTTGGATTATCGGAAAATAGCGGCACATATAATACAAATAAACAACTCCATAAACACACTTTTGCTGATATTTGTGTTACTGCCGGTGATGTTAAATAACATGATTGATTTCCTCTGTTTCAATGATGAAAGTTGGCAGAAATATGCGTAGACCGCACACGTCACTTCCGCCGAAAGAAGGCTGTCCCAATTTAAAAAAAAGACGAGACTCCTCCGAATGCGGCCCACGAATGTAGCCTACTTTTCCCCAATTTGAAGGATACATCTGATGTACACTCCGCGGCCTAGCATATCCCAGGGTGCAATGCGCGCAGGGAAGAGGGAGTTTTTTTTCAAAAGAAATGGCTTCCGGTCTCCCCCATGGATGTATAATAAGAACTGGGTTGCGTTCCGATAATCCAAAAATCAGCTCCTAAATTCTAACCCTATCTCCTATTCCTTGACCTCTGAGTGAAACGTCACGGGGTTAAGAGATAGTGGATAGGAGAATTCAAAAGGACTTAGGAGAAGAGACCGCGGTACTTTAGAGAATCCGAATGCACTTTCACTATCTGACGTGTTTATGATGCGCCAGCGGACGTCATGAATGTGCGTCTGCTGCTGTGGGGAAACTATGGAAACTACAGTTTTCTATACAGCGGACTACAACATGGATGTTCAATAAGAACGAGGGACTACTGTAAACTCATCTAGAGACTCTGCACCGTGCTCTGATGCTGTTGCTTTATGCTTTATGAACGTGGACAACAGAGAAACATATTCTTCATGACCAAAGTTGGAATTGAAATAAAAAAGGAAAGTGAAACTTATGCTCGTCACCCTCTCCCTCCGGTCCACATTAATACAAATGATCCCAATACGTATGATTGTATGAACTATGAACATATCTTAAAATCAATACAAATGTAATTATTATAAACGTTAGTCCTTAACATCTATCACTGTGTATATCACCATTCAAACATCTTTTAAAAGTTGAACAAACCCCACACAGCTCAGTAAAGACTGTGAGATGTTGACTTTATTTGATCATTTCAGTCAAAACTAACGTTCATATTTCTCCTTTTGATTATAATACTGATGAACGTTCAGAAAAAAGCACTTTGGCAACTTACCACAGACGTTTTAAAATGCTTAATAAGCACCGTAACTTTCATGATATCATTTCTCGGTCATAATCGGTTGTTTCCGTGAACGGCCGACTGTTGAGTGACGGCAAATGCTGCGGCTGCAATGCATTGTGGGGCAGCATTTTCTCCTCTCCTTTCGGTTAGGGAGGTCCAGTGGTTCCTAAGCTAAAGGAGGTTATTAAGGAAGTTTGAAACCTCCTTTCCTTTCATTTGGAGAATTGGAACGGCACTTATCATGGCTGCCAGTGACGTACTTCCGGGTCATTTCACTTGGTTAGGAAGGTTCCTAAGCTAAATGGACTATTGGAATGGGCCCCTGGATACAGCGTGGGAGGCGGGGCCTCATTCATTCCTATGAGAGTTGCTCATTAGCGCATGATGATAAAATGGCCCAACTTTTGAGAGAGTGAAACGTCACAGATTACCCGGCATGCCTGAGAAGTACCCGTATGTGCGCTCATAGCGCATGCGCAACTTTAACCAAAATGCTCGTTCACATCAAGCACGTCAATTTGCGTACACGTAACAGCACCGTGCGTTCATGACAGCATGGTAATGGATGTTATTATGATGGATTTGATATTAACGAGGCGGCAATTAGCAGCTAGCGGCTAGCTAGTAATTATGCTAATGTGCACATCAATCGTTATGTAAGTATATTACGCTGTAACAGGATCTAGTGATATCCAAGCAACAGAGCCTCATTTAGCATGAAATCAGTGCTTGAATTGGAATGAAAAAGGTGCCAGTACTCTAAAATCAGCAACTTTTTCAAGTCAATTTTATATATACAGCCCACAAACAAGAATTTGGCTACTATAATGCTGGTGGGTTTGTCTCTTTACTACTGTATATTTTAGAAAGGTTCACTGTACTTAACATTTTTTATGATAGGCAGCGGATATGGCTAAAGCTCAGTAAGGTCAATATTAACTGAAAATATAGCAATCAAAGTCTAGATCTTCTGCTGAAGACACATGAAGCAGAGACCTTTCAGGTGAGAGCCCCTCTGGTGGTGTTCAACATTAATGACAAGGAAACAAAGCTCTGGTCAGAAGCATTTTTTATAAAAAGCTTTAACAAAATTAAGTATTTCTGTACATTTTGAATGAAATCTAACTTTCCAACTCAGAAAACGAAAAACGAAAAAGTGCCAAAAGTCTTCTCACATGGCTGAGCTGCTTTGCAATATACTTCACCACTGAAGAATACAAATATGTATAAAGTAAACTATGATGCAATCTAACTTTCCAACTCAGAAAAATGATAAAGAGCATGAACAAAGAACATGTAAAAACAAATGCAAAATGTGCACAATCTAAAATGAGAAACTGTAACTGCAAGTAACAAAGTCTGAGCCATGGTAAAGAGTTACATTGAACACCAAGCTGATCAGATAACTCCCTGGTTGGTCTGAAGTCCTTCTATCTCCAGGATCTGTACAAATCGGCACATTATGCCAAAAGTCTTCTCACTGGGTGAGCTGCTTTGCAATATACTTCACATTGTTAGAAAAGGCTCCAGAAGGCCTTGGGGACATCAGTATCAGGGGCTGGAGCTGGACAGGCTCTTTCATCAGCACTTCTCCTTCCCTTTGCCAGCCAGGACCTCACATACTGTTCCGGATTGAACTGTCCTAGTGATGGTCCATTACATTTAATGAAAACCAGGCTGGACAGTCGGCTGACAGAGAGAGCATTCCTTTTTGCAGTAAGGATATCGTTCATGCAGCTGAATGCCCGCTCACACTCACTAGTGGAGACAGCGATGGTTCGGACTGCTTTCAGTAGAGGCTCCATGGCAGCAGGTGTACGGGATGCCCTGGTTTCCTTGTATTCGCGAAAGCCCTGAACAGTCTCTCTTCTGTCCACTTTCAGCACTTCGCACAAACGTAGCACCTCTACGTCCCCATACTGTACGTCTATCTCCTCTTCAGGCCAACTTCCACTTTCATGTCCTGGATTAGCTGATTGTCCCGGGCCTCCCGGCCATGTAATGGGATTTCTCTTGTGCTGACATGAGAGGAGGTTGTGGAAGTCATTCTGTGTCTCAGATTCTCTACCATACTGCGGAAAAACTGACCTGCATGGATCTGTACAAGCCTGCCATTCTCACGCAGGGCAACACCCTTGAAGGACTTCTCAGCTAGAGCTGTATGAACTGTAGTCATGTGTGGGCCAGGCATGGTGTCCATGGATTCAAAAACTCGTATTTCTCGAGTTAAGAGCCTATCTGCTGTAGGCAGTGTCATCTCTCTTTTTTGGAGTTGCCGAGAGAGGTCGCTGAGCTCTGTGAGCGCATCGTACATCAGTCCCAGATTGCTGACAAACGTTGCAGATGTGAGCACATCATCCAGGCCCTTGTACTTTGCTCTGTCTCTGGAATCCCTGCTCGTGTCGTTTGCAGCATTTGTGAAGTGATCATGAAGCACTCGGTAGTTTTCCCAGACTGCTCTGACGCTCCTTTCACTTGAAGCCACCCAGCGGATGGACAAAACACGCCCTATCACCAGGAGACGCTGTCCGACTGCTTGCGCACACTGCGCTAACTGCCTCTGATTTTTGGGGGAGGCATGGAACAAGGAATAGAGTTTGTCAAAAAAGATCTGGAAATGATTGAGCCCTGAGACCTCCTTGACCACATCCCCAACTGCCAGCTCTAGACGATGATTGGAGCAGTGCCACACAAACAGGCTTGGGAATTTACTACACAACTGGGTAGCAACGCCTGTTCTCTTCCCTAGCATGACTGAAGCCCCATCACATGCAAAAGAAACGAAACACTGACCTAAAAAGTCCTCGTTAAAATCTCTTCCAAGACACTCCATTAACGCCTTTGTGATGTCATCAGCCGTTGTTCCATCCAACTCGATCAGCTCCCAAAAAAAACGTTTCGGGCTCAGCATCAGCTAATGCTGAGCGTAGACACACAACAAGCACCGTTTTACCACTAATAGTGGTAGATTCATCGACCAAAACACAGAGTTTTCTTTGGTTTTCTGTAATGTCTTTTGCCATTTTTTTCTTCAGCTCATGAGCTATGTGGTCGATGATTTCGCCACAGGTTTTATTGGAGTGCAAAACCCTGCCCACGTTCAGCCCATTCAGTTTCTGTACATTCAAATCAATTGGCATGTCTGTGAATGGCCGGCTATGTTTGCCAATTTTATATGCCGTTCGAAAAACTCTGATAGTGGTGTCTAATTCAGATTTATGCATAGACTGCACTTGATGTTGAATAGTTTCACATGAAGCAGATGTAAGGATGTCAGCAGCTTTTACATGGGCTTGTGATTCTTTATGTTCTTTGATTTTTTTTCTCAGGCTAGCTTGTTGTTTGCCCTTGTCAACACCGAAATGAGACACTGCACACTCACCCCATTCAGTTGACAGTTTCAGTCCTTGTCCAGTGTGTATTCCCAAAGATTTGACATCTCTGCATATCCGACATCCTAGCTTCTTATCTTTAAGAAGGAGCCATGCATTGGTCTTGCAAAAATATTGCACCTGGTCCGTTGTCCAGCAGTCAGGTGCATCGCTTTGCCCGGTGTTGGTGGTGGCAGTTGCGCCAGCAGCAGCTAACGTTAGAGGCTCTGGAGGAGGCGGCGGAGCTAGTGCTAATGCTAATGCACTAGAACTTGGAGCAGGAGGATCAACCAAAGAAAGCTCCGCATCAGACACAATTTCCAACACAGGTACAGCATTCTCTGTATTTGAAGTTTCTTCCGGCGACAACCGCTGTCTTTTTGCACTTTTATTAATCCACGCTAACATTTTAGAAATGCTAATTTGTGACGTGACTTGCTTTCCTTCTCTCGGGGGCGTGCCTGCTCTGTTCTATCACTCTACATAGCCACCCACTGGGTGGGAGTTGCACTGCATAAACACAACACACGTGCATCTAGGTATGTAAATTGTAAAGCATTAAAACATGGTTTTACTAACAGTTTTCAGTATGTTGTTACTTCGGCATTATTATTATTATTATTATTATTATTATTATTTTGAAACGTGTATTACTATTAAATCACGGTCAAATAGGTTAATTTTGACATAGTCGTTTCCACCACAGTATTTACATGGAGAAGATAAGCCCCGCCCCCTCTCCAGCACGTTCTGTTTGAATGACAGGAGTAAACAGCTGACAGCCGCTGTGAAACTCCAGCGGTTAGAGCGATGAGAATGTCCGTTCGGCACCTCATGACGCATCTACTGAGTACCGGGCGGCTGTATATATATATATGGATGTATAATAAGAACGGCGGGAGAGTGTTGAGTACTGGCACGGTGCATGAGTACCGGAGTACCGCCAGCATGCCGGTACTGAGCAAGAAGTGCCGGTACTCCATGGGTCAGAACCAGAAGTGCCGGTACTGCGTACCGGTGAGTACCGGCCCAATTCCAGCACTGCATGAAATAATTATTGCACCGTATATATATATATATATATATATATATATATATATATATATATATATATATATATATATATATATATATTAGGGCTGTCAAACGATTAACATTTTTAATCAGATTAATCACAGTTTAAAAATTAATTAATCATGATTAATCACCATTCGAACTATGTCCAAAATATGCCATTTATTTATGTATATTGTTGTGGGAATGGAAAGATACATGAAAGAAGGCGGATATATCCATTTAACATACAGTATCTATGTTTATTATAACATTTTTCTGCGTGTCAAAATGAAAGACAACCCACACCACACACCTATCAATCATCAAACCGTGGGGTCTTAATTCATTACGTGTTGATTGCTATCAACGGGGGAGTACTTCAGGAAAGTCGACCGCCTTCTGGAAAAGCTTCACAAGTACGTCGGTACGCAAATGCGCTTTGTGACACAAGTGACGGTAAGCATTTCAGATTACGCACATAACCTGCGTACCAGTTATGTGCACCCCTGTACTACAGCAAAAGTATTCTCCGTCGGGACTTCCTGCAACAACACCACGCCGTTATCAAAGATGTTCTATTGAGAAGACGATCACTACGTGACAAAAGTTTTCAAAACCGTGGCTACTGAAATCAATCTTACTAACTGCTGTCTGTGCAATTTACTCCGCGCGAGTTGGCAGACTTTATTTTGCTTACTTTAACATCATTTTTCATGATGGGGCTAACCCATTTCTTGGTATGGGTGTAGCCTACCCCAGCCATACCCTGGCGCTGCCACTGGTGGGATGTATGGGGCGGGCCATTCTGCACATGCGTTAAATGCGTTAAATATTTTAACGCAATTAATTCAAAAAATTAATTACCGCCGTTAACGCGATAATTTTGACAGCACTAATATATATATACACACAGTGCAATATGCTTCTTAGTGCAATAATAAGCTACAGGGACGTTAATCTAACGTCGGTAATATTAACTTTATTTAATACAACATTTACGGTACAATATTTAATCATACAGCCCATGTAGTATAATATTTTACAAATTATGAATTACAGCAAACATGTGGAATATATCCATTATTACAGCTCCGTGGGCAGTAAGGCGATATGGGTCCGTTCTTACGGCCCGTCCACACTACAGCTTCAAAAAAAGCTTGGAGCTGGGCGTGTCTGAAGCTTGGGGATTTTATTCGAGCAACGCGACCAACAACCAATCACATGAATCTCCCGCCCCCGACATACAAAGCAAAAAACCCCGGGGATTTTATGCGGGCAATATATATATAAACTCCCCAAACAGGCGAAAACCTACCAGTTTCACCCACTGTCTCTGCCACCTCCCTCCATGACTGGTTCTTCCGGTTTGTATCCCGGTAGGTGAAGAGGGTCTGGTCTGGTCTGGTCATACAAAACTGGGTGATTTGCTACGGCGATAATTAGTTTCTCCTCCATCTTTTTTTGAAATATAGAAATGAACGGTTTAGACGCGGTTTGATTGGCTAGGGCTTGAGCTGTCAGATTTTCAGAAACGGGATTTGATTGGCTGGCGCTGGCTACTCCGGCGTCTCCGGCGTCTCCGGCGTCTTGTTCAACTTCTGACGCCGGAGACGGACCGCTATGCTACCCACAATTCAGTTCGGCAAAAAGCGAGGCAACGTGACGTCACCCCATTCAAAGTGAATGGGCAGACCATGGATGTATAAAAATAACTGGATACAGCGTGGGAGGCGGGGCCTCATTCATTCCTATGAGAGTTGCTCAATGGCGCATGATGACAAAATGGCCCAACTTTTGAGAGAGCGAAATGTCACAGATTACCCGGCATGCCTGAGAAGTACCCGTATGTGCACTCATAGAGCATGCGCAACTTTAACCACGCCGCCCAAAAGGCTCGTTCACATTAAGCACGTGAATTTGCGTACACGTAACAGCACCGCGCGTTCATGACAGCATGGTACTGGATTTATATTAACAAGGCGGCAGTTCGCAGCTAGCGGCTAGCTAGTAAATTATGCTAAATTACACATCAATCGTTATGTACTTTTATATTACGCTGACATCAGGATCTAGTGATATCCAAGCAACAGAGCTTCATTTAGCATGATACTTGTGTGGGTTGTACATGAAACCACTTGGTAATATATAAAAATGTATATGTTGAAGCCTGTTATGATCAATTGTGAGTTAAAACTTTATCTAAAAAGTAAAGCTGATGATGGATTACTGTGGTGGAGTTAAAATAACAATAGCCTATTTCTTTTTGAAATGTGATGGAGTAAAAGGATAGTAACTATGATTATTCATGTTAAGTAGCCCACAAGTAACTAAAACAATTGCAAGTGCAATAAGAAGCTACAGGAACGTTAATCTACGTCGGTAATATTAACTTGATTTAATACAACATTTACGGTACAAGATTTACATCATACAGCCCATTGTGGTGACACGTTATTGGACATAATTCACCTTGCTTATTGTGCCACACGGACCCTTTAGTGGGGAACACCTGTAGCTTTAGCTGCCATTCCTGCTAGCTCATCAGGCAGAGCAGTGCATGTGTTAACCTCTCTGAAAGTAATGGATAATAAAGATTGGAACTCCATTCTTAATACACCGCCTCCGACTCTCTTTTCACGGCACTACACTGGTGACCCTGACTTTTCCGAGAAAGTTTCCGGAAAATTAACGAACATGGCTGAGCGCGATGTTTTCATAAAGCTGCCGGAATTCTGGGAGCACGCCGCGGAGGCATGGTTCGCACACGTGGAGGCACATTTCGCCTGCCGACAGGTCCGTGACGGGGACCTAAAATACTACCATGTGGTAGCAGCGCTGGGGAGCTCCACGTCGTCCAGGTTGGTGGGATTCATCGCAGCCCCCCCACATCATGGCAAATATGAGGCGATTAAGGCCCTTCTCCTTAAGACATTTAGCTTATCTGCTAAGGAGAGGGCCCGCAGATACTTGACATTCAAGGCCTAGGAGACAGCAAGCCATCCCAGCTGATGGAGAAAATGCTAAATCTGCTAGGGGGGGAAGATCCCCGGATTTTATTCACGGAGATTTTCCTGCGTCACTTGCCTCCCCGGGTACAGACGGCGCTGGCCAACACGCCTGTCACGGAGCCCCGTGCTTTGGCTGAGGAAGCGGATCGTTTTTTCCTGGCTACGCAACAGCCCGGGGCAGAGACGTCAGCCGCGACGCTCAGCGGCCAACCGGCAGTCAAGAAAGCGTGGCGGAGGCCGGACACGTCTGTGGCAAGCCGGCGTGGAGACGCCGGAGCGTGCGTTTACCACGCACGTTTCGGGACAAGGGCGAAGAGATGCATCGCTCCGTGCAGCTACAAACCCCCGGGAAACGGAGGGGCCGGCGCTCAGTAGTGGCTCTGAGCATCGGCGGCACGTGCAGGCTCCTCTTCGTCAGCGACAGTGTTTCGGGGAGCTTGTTTCTGTGTGACACGGGCGCTCAACGGAGCGTATTTCCAGCGTCGAGTGAAGACGTCGCCCGTGGGGGGCACGGACCGCGATTGACGACGGCTAACGGCAGTCCCATTCGCACGTATGGCGTGAGGCCTATGTGTTTGTGTATCGGAGGACAGCGTTTCAGCTGGGATTTTGTGACAGCGGACATTTCTTTTCCCCTCCTCGGAGCGGATTTTTTGTGTGCTCATGGACTCTTAGTGGACGTTAAGAATAGAAGTTTGGTTGATGCCTTAACGTTTTCTTCCCTCGTGTGCACACTTGGCAGCGCAGCCGCTGTCAGGCTCGCTGTCAGGTGCAGACACGTTTCTCAGACTGTTGGCCGAGTTTCCAGACCTGTCGCTACCCACCTTCTCTGCGCTTACCACTAAGCATGGCGTGGAACACCACGTCACTACCGGGGGGCCTCCTGTCTACGCCAGGGCCCGGCGGTTGAACCCTTCTAAGCTGGCTGTAGCGAGGGCGGAGTTCGCAACCATGGAGCGCCTGGGCATTGTCCGCCGCT
Source organism: Gymnodraco acuticeps (assembly GCF_902827175.1). Lineage (NCBI taxonomy): Eukaryota > Metazoa > Chordata > Actinopteri > Perciformes > Bathydraconidae > Gymnodraco > Gymnodraco acuticeps. Next base: position 448,497 of record NW_022990501.1, read on the forward strand.
CCGACAGTCCTTGGGCTTCCCCCCTGCACGTTGTTCCCAAATCGAACGGCGGGTTCCGCCCGTGCGGGGATTACCGCCGACTCAACGACGCCACTACGCCCGGTGCCGCACATTCAGGACTTTTCGGCGCATCTGGCCGGTACGGGGGTGTTTTCCAAGGTGGACCTGGTGCGTGGATACCACCAGGTGCCCATGCACCCCCTGGACATTCCCAAGACAGCAGTGATAACGCCTTTTGGACTTTTTGAGTTCCTGCGGATGCCTTTTGGACTCAAGAATGCCGCTCAGACGTTCCAGCGCCTGATGGATTCGGTGCTGCGGGACCTGCCGTTTGTGTTTGTTTACCTCGACGACATACTCGTCGCCAGCGCTTCAGTGCAGGAGCACCTGTCCCACCTCCGAGCCCTTTTCACACGGCTCAACGAACACGGATTAATCATCAATCCTGCAAAGTGCCAGTTCGGGGTGTCGGACATCGATTTCCTGGGGCACCGCGTCACCAAGGGTGGTGCGACATCTCTGCCAGCGAAGGTGGAGGCTGTTGCGGCGTTTCCTCGCCCGCTCACAGCCCGGTCGCTCCGTGAGTTTCTAGGGATGGTGACTTTCTACCACCGTTTCATCGCCCGGGCCGCACACATCATGCGGCCGCTGTATGAAGCGTTGAAAGGCAAGACCCCCGTCCAGGAGATCGACTGGACAGCAGAGGCGGACGGCGCTTTTGCTGAGGTCAAGACCGCGTTGGCTCAGACGGCTTTGCTGGCACACCCATCATCTACGGCTCCCATCTCCATCACCACGGACGCGTCAGACTACGCGGTCGGCGCAGTGCACGAGCAGTGGGTGGAGGGCGCTTGGCAGCCGCTCGCCTTTTTCAGCCGCCAGCTGACGCCTAGAGAACGCAAATACAGCGCCTTTGACCGGGAGCTCCACGGACTTTATTTGGCCGCGCCGCACTTCCGTTTCATGCTGGAAGGCCGTGAATTTACGGCGTTTGTCGACCACAAGCCGCTCACCTTCGCCATGTCAAAAGTGGCGGAGCCTTGGTCGGCACGTCAGCAGCGGCAGCTGTCCTACATATCGGAGTTCACTACGGACATTAAGCACGTGGCTGGCAAGTCGAACCTGGTTGCTGATTGCCTCTCCAGGGTCGTCATCGGTGCCGTCCAGTTGGGCCTGGACTATACTCGCATGGCGGCAGACCAGGTCACAGATTCCGGCGTCCAGGCCCTGAAGGTGGAGAGCGCGGGGCTGCGCTTGGAGGACGTGGTGTTCGGCGACGCGGGCATTACTCTCCTGTGTGACGTCTCTACGGGCCTGGCGCGGCCTGTCGTCCCTGCCAGCTGGAGGCGTCCTGTGTTCGAGGCTGTGCACGGCCTGTCACACCCCGGCGTTAAACCTTCGGTGCGTTTGGTAGCGGCGAAGTTCGTTTGGCCAGGACTGAAAAGGGATGTGAGGACTTGGGCCAGGGAGTGCGTGACTTGTCAACGTGCTAAGGTGCACCACCACACGAAGGCCCCGTTGGAGCGTTTCCTGGTGCCTGAGAGGAGGTTTGATCACGTCAACATTGACCTGGTTGGTCCGTTGCCTTCCTCTCAGGGGTTTTCCTACCTCCTCACCATGGTGGACAGAACGACCCGTTGGCCGGAGGCGGTTCCGCTCGTTTCGACATCAGCCGCAGACGTTGCCCGGGCCTTCATTGCAACGTGGGTGTGTCGTTTTGGCACCCCGTCAGACATTTCCTCAGACAGGGGCTCTCAGTTCACGTCCGAGCTCTGGAACGCTGTGGCAGGCGGTTTGGGGGTTAAGCTGCATAGGACTACCGCTTACCACCCTCAGGCTAACGGCCTCTGCGAGTGCTTTCATCGCTCCATGAAGGCGGCCCTCAAGGCCAGCCTTACGGACGGTAACTGGGTCGACAAGCTGCCCTGGGTGATGCTGGGCCTGAGGACCGCACTTAAGGAAGATCTGCAGTGTTCTACAGCGGAGATGGTCTACGGTCAGCCGCTGAGAGTTCCGGGGGATTTCCTCCCAAATGCATCGGCTCCCTGGTCGGCGTCGGCCCAGTGGGCTTTCCTGCGTGACGCCGCTGAGGCCTTTGCTCCGATCCCTACTACTCAGCACGGTACTCAGGTGTCCCAGGTTCCCGCAGAGTTCCGCTCGGCGGAGCACGTGTTCATCTGGCACGATGCGCACAGAGGCCCCCTGCAGCCCCCTTATGATGGGCCTTTCCGGGTCTTAGAGCACGGGGACAAGCACCTGGTGGTCGACCTGGGTGGCAAGGCCGAGCACGTCTCGGTGGACCGGGTGAAGGCTGCTCACCTGGACTTGGACCAGCCTGTGGTGCTGGCTCGACCTCCGCGACGGGGCCGCCCCCCGGCCTCGTCCCCTGTCACGGATCTAAGACCTGTTGTTCCGGTCCCTCCCCTTCCGGGGGCCGCACAGGCGGGAGTCACTTTTCCGACTCCCGTGCTCAGGAGTCGGGGGGGTCGGCGTGTCGTTCCTCCCCGCCATGCTGATTTTTTTTATGTGTGAATTCTGGGGGGGCTTGTGTGGTGACACGTTATTGGACATAATTCACCTTGCTTATTGTGTTGCCACACGGACCCTTTAGTGGGGAACACCTGTAGCTTTAGCTGCCATTCCTGCTAGCTCATCAGGCAGAGCAGTGCATGTGTTAACCTCTCTGAAAGTAATGGATAATAAAGATTGGAACTCCATTCTTAATACACCGCCTCCGACTCTCTTTTCACGGCACTACACCATGTAGTATAATATTTTACAAATGATGAATTATAGCAAACATGTGCAATATATCCATTATTACAGCTCTGTGGGATGGCAGTAAGGCGATATGGGTCCGTTCTTATTGTGCATCCATGGGTAAAGATAAACGCATGTAGTGCTGAACACGTAACATGAACGTGCCGGGCAGCGCGGTCCCGTGGGTTAGATGCGCGTTCATAATGCCGAGGGAAATAACTCTCAGAATAACGTTATTAGCACATTTGTACAACTTGAGGAACGAATGTTTTTAATAAGGGCTATACAAGTGTTCATACTGGGTTGTTTATTTAGTTTAAAAAAAATATTCAACGAGTTACAGACCACTCTTTCCCAATGTAAGTCAATGGGAAAAAGTGTTTCCGGGCCCAGCAACCTAAAGGAAGTGTAGTACCGCCGTTTGACCAGCACGAATATTCTCGTCAGACTCTGGCGCACTTCCTGGGGGCTTGCCCTGTGTAGGTACTGTGAAGTAAAACTTCTGATGTTGCAATGTTGAGGTGGAATGAAGGAGTCTGGATCGTTGTTAGCCAAAGCACTGAGAGTTTATTAAACAAGTACATTAATACAGCCGGGGAGGTCACTTAGTTTCACACGTCCTGTGCAGCCACCAAGCCATTTCTGACCACAAAGAAGACACAGCACGCAGCAACATGAGAAGAGGCGGGCTATCAGAAGCCCGCGTTTTACCTAATCAATAGCAGATGTGAGACAATAATCTGTTTGTCTCGCGAAATGCAGGCAGGCCTGGACCCTTCCCCCCACAGGAAAGGGGGAGAAGCTTTTGACCTGTGACCTCAACTTTCAGAGGAGTTTTGACTTTTAATGCAAAGCATGTTTGCAATATCACAGATTCTAAGAAACAATAAGAAACTCTATAATCAAGATCAGATTAAAATATTCTCTTACAGATTCACTCTTTTTATCAATCTATTGATAACCAATTAACATTAGTCCAAGAATATTTCAGTCAATACTTAAATCAATAAGCGTCTTCAGAGTTGGGTGCGCTCAGATACATTAATTACATCAAAAAGTAGAACAAGATTGAAAACACTTCAATCACCATGATTGAACACAGTCAATCATAATAAAAATCATCTCTCTTCAGTGCTTGGCATCTTTTGTCAAAAAGCACAATAATAAACAGACATGAAATACAAAATATAATAGCAAAATATATGTTTCAAAAATAAGATCTTTTATCATTTATCACTCAGTTAATCTCATTCATCAAACACAAATTCTAAATCAGCTTACATCTCAAAGATTTACTTCAAGGCAATTACTTATTAAAAACACAATTAGAATTTAGGATTATAAGAAATCCAATTGAGGTATAAAATCAGAATCATGAGAGATCCAGCTAAGGTTCCTAGTTGAGGTATAAATTCACAGTGATGAATCGATCAATCTGTAATCTGTAAAGTTACAGTGTCCTCAATCTTTAACATTACTTTACGTTTACTTCATTACGCTTTATTCAAGAGTAAGGCACTTAGTGATAGATATATTTCATTCAAATACATTTGTTCAAAATCTGAAAAGGATGAATCAGACATTTTATTTGTATAACAACCTGAAAAGGAAAAATCAGACATTTGTTCTTTAATCCAGAGTATCAACTGTAATCAATTATCAAAACATCTGTTCTTTATTCAGAATATCAACTTTAACCAACATCTCAATCGTTGAACGGGGGTACCCATGGGTCAGAAACCACGATGGAGACCCAGGGATCTGGAAGCTCAGCGTTGTACATTAATATTGCGTCCTTTACAGTCGAATGCCCCACTAGCCTTTGTGGGGCCTGGAGGGCAGTCTTGGCAACCCTTCGTATGGCTAATTTAACTACAGTGATCAAACAGATCACTAGGATTAGCACAACCAAGATAAACACTGAAACAGTAACAACAAATGTAACCAACCCTGCTCCCCAGGATCCAAAGGTTCCACTTAATTCCCCAAATGTAAACCCATGAGTTTCATGCAATTCTTTTATCCCCCTGGCAGTATCATGAGCCATGTCCATAACTTCAGGTGTGGCATCAGAAATAAAAGAACAGCACTCAGATCCTATAACCTTGCATGTGCCCCCCTGGGCAGCTAAGAGGAGATCAAGCGCCATGCGATTCTGTAGTGCTACTGTCCTAACTTCCTGCAATTCTTTGTGTTCAGCTAAAATCGCTGTGTTGGATACATTTTGATGGTGTTCTACAACTTTGGACAGTGCCACAATTTCCTGCTGAGTAACATAAATACCGTACCAAGGCAAAAATAGGCTAGCTATCTGTTGTCCTTGTGTAATTGACCTGCTGTTCCTGTGTAAAGAGGGAAGAATCGCTGCAATCTCCTTAGCCTCTACTTTACGGATTAAAGGGATTAGGTAGGCTAGATAACAGGTGCCATAAAAAACGTCATATGGCACACAGCCATAGGCCCGGTCCCCACAAACTAAGTAAACTCTCTGTGGGAGGGGAATTCTGGCTAAATTTACCCTCACTATGGTATTACAGTCTCTGTGTCCCACATCAGGAGAGGTGTGAGATCCTACTTCATTCTGGAAGCAGATGGACACATTCTTCCATTCATGCACCACAATTGGGGGAACATATACTGAGCAGTCACGTGTAGGGGGCTTGCCTAAGGGTATTGGCTGCGTACAGTCATGTATTTTAACCTCAACGGAGTCCACTGTTCTAGAGCCAAACCAGGGCACAACTGTTACCAAAGCTTCAACTAACAAAGCGGGGTGTGTGGTTGCATTATGCATGGACTTGTGACGTTAGCCGAACAATTAGTCTGAGCTAGAGCTAACTGGAATCAGGTAATTTTTATTTACTGTATCAACAATGAGAGAGACTAAGCCCTTGTACTGTAAATGTTGCTCAGAGTCTATGGGGTAGGAAGGAGTATAACAATCCTCCGCCTCGTCGCTAATTCTGGATGCTATGTCATTCCAGTTTACTAAACCGTAATCAGCTTTTGTGAAAGGAATTGGGCTAAACATAGGAGAATGCATGGATTCTGGCATATTTTTGCACAACCAACAGTTGCTAACATTACGTTCATGTGCGTAGTCTAACATTAAACTTACTGCAGAATTAGTTTTAGTTCGTTTAAAAGGAGTAATTAAGGCCTTTTTTGAAGAATCTACCTCACCTTCTGATTGTTTAAGTGGAGTAACATCACCTCCTGATTGTTTAAGTGGAGTAGATGGAACATTTGTTTTGCTATTTGATCCAGTAAATGTGCATGCAGTATCACCTGGATTGGGAACCTGGTAATCTGGCTTCCTCATTGTACATTTTACCTTATCAGTGTCTTGAACTGTTCTACAGTGCTACACCACAGTTCTGGGGGCATTTCTTCAATGGTGTTGAGAGCCATTCTTACCACCTCTGATGAGACCCCGAACCAATGGTACTGGTTCTTTGGATACATCTCCCATGTTGGGTAAACTAAGGACACAGGAAACACAATAATACAGTTAGATGAGTCACATATTGAAATTGGGCAGTTAAAGGAAATAGTCTCTGACTTATGACCAGGGAGGGAGACAATCCTCCTTATTCTCCCTCCTTTTCTCTCTCTTTGTGTCTCTTGCACCATACTGAGTGTCTGTGTGGTGTTTGGATACAACCTGTCCTTGTCGCTAGGCACTGCTTTGCCCGTTGGTGTTGTTTTGCCCTCAGGGTCTGGGCCCTGAGTGGTCAAGTCGTCTGCGCTCTTAGATAAGAGCACCTTATTTTCTCCCTCAGAGGGGCGAGGTCCCCCGCCACCTGTCGTTGGGATTTTCACAGCTTCATCTAGCAGGGCGTCCTTGGCCAGGTATAGTAAACCTAGAACGACTATGATGATGACTGCCTTCACACGCCAGCATCCGGTAGAGGAGAGAGACGACATCTTGAAGCGTGAATCCACTCCGCTCTACCTTGTACTCTCAGGGTTGTTCTGGTCACTATTAACACCTGGAATGGACCTTTTCACCTGGGAGACAAATAATCTTTTTCAAGCGATTTGATTAGTACATTATCACCAATCTGAAAAGGGTGGGTGGGCTCCTCTCCAGGCTGAGGGAGCCTGTCAGCCACCTGCCTGTGAAACTTTCTCAACATGTCAGTTAGATATTTGACATAGTTAGTCATGTAATCATCTGTCCACAAAAGAGTGAGTCTGTGGGGGATTACTGGGGGGCTAGACCCTGTGAACATTGCCCTTCCCATCAATATTTCGTGTGGGCTAAGCCCTGTCATTGCATTTGGTGCACTTCTGATAGAGCACAGAACTAGCGGCAGCGCGTCTACCCATTTTAGTCCTGTGGTCAACATTGTTTTAGTGAGTTTCTCCTTTATAGTCAAGTTCATTCTCTCAACCTGACCTGAGCTCTGTGGATGATAGGGAACGTGCAATTGCCATTTGAACCCTAACACTGTAGCTAGACTCTGGGTTATCTTAGAAATGAATGCTGGACCTCTGTCACTGTTAATCCCTGCTGGAACACCAAATCTAGGGATAACATCTTTGAGAAGAGACTTTACAACTGTTCTGGCGTCTTCTTTTCTGGTAGGGTAGGCCTCTACCCATTTGGAGAACTGGCACACTATTACCAATATATATTTGAATCCTTGGCATGGTGGCATGTGCGAAAAGTCAATTTGCATATTTACAAAGGGCCCCGAGGGGGGCGGTAAGTGTTCATGCTGAACTGGACCATTTCTTCTTCTTGTCTGCTGGCATATCATGCATCTATCTACAAGGGTCTGTGTAGCTAGTGTAATGTCTGGAGCAAACCATTGTGACTTTATAATCCCATTCATCCCTCCTTTTCCTACATGTGATTTGCCATGTGCAACATGTGCCAAAACATGGAGGAACGAACGGGGACAGACCATCCGGCCGTCTGGGTGGAGCCACAAGCTGGACTCAGCGTCAAGTGTACAACCTCGTCTTAGCCATAAATCTTTCTCCCTAACATCAGCGCGGGCTTGCATGTCCGCGACATCATTAAAGGAAGGCAAACAAATGGTTTCTGCGGGTTGTGTCGAGGGGCATTGGAGCACCATAGAAGAGCGGGAAACTGCTGCTTGTTTAGCCGCGGTGTCGGCTAACGCGTTTCCATGTGAAATAGGATCATCAGAATTTGTGTGAGCTGCACATTTAAGTACTGCTAGCTGTGCAGGGAGCAGGATAGCGTCTAATAGCTCAGCTACTAACGCATGATGTTGAATAGGTTTACCAGCCGATGTTAAGAAACCGCACATTTTCCACAAGACACCAAAATCATGGCACACACCAAATGCATACCTGGAGTCTGTGAAAATGGTTGCAACTCTACCTTGAGCCAAAATACACGCCCTAAGCAGAGCATACAACTCTGCAGCCTGAGCTGACGTGCCATTTGGCAAGGCCCGGCTTTCTAAAACTTCCCAGTCATTCACAACAGCGTAGCCTGCCAAGTGTACTGTGTCAGACGGCCTGCTCGCAGACCCGTCTGTGTATAGAATCATATCTGAATTAGGGATAGGGGTTTGCAACATATCAGCTCTGGGGGAGGAAGACATGTCAATCGTTGTGACGCAGTCATGTGTTATTTCAAAATATGGAATTGGCACCAGCGTAGCTGGGTTTAGGGGGGGGGGGGAACGTTTAAGAGTGATGTGTGGACTTGAAATAATTACCGCTTCATAACCAGATCGCCTTGCTGCCGTCATATGCTGAGTAGCAGAGGTGTTCAGAATATGCAAAACTGCATGTGGGACATGTACTACACAGTCACTGGCCAGTACAATGGGAGAGGATTGTTTTACAACTATCGCAACTGCGGCTACTGCACGCAGGCATGAAGGCATACCAAGCACCACAGGGGAGAGTCGAGATGAGTAGTACGCAACAGGCCGGAAATTAGAGCCATGCTTCTGCACCAAGATGCCTGTTGCAAAGCCCCCCTTCTCATGGACGTGCAGGTGAAACGGCTGATGGTAGTCAGGTAGACCTAGGGCAGGAGCCGATGTGAGGGCTCGCTTTAAGTCCTGAAAGGCAGTGTGCATGTCCTCAGACCATTGAACAATGTTAGGGGCAGCCTGCAGAGTGGCAGCACGCAGGACAGAATCCATCGCAGCATTCTCAAAAATCCAGTGTCTGCAATAATTTGCCATGCCCAAGAAGGAAAGCATGTCCTTCTTTGTGCGAGGTGGTGGTACTTTGTTCAACAGGCAAATCCTTGCTGGCGAGAGGAGACGGTGTCCATCCCTCAGAATGTGACCCAAATACGTGACCTCAGTCTGGCAGTATTGCAACTTGGCCAGGGATGCTCTGTGTCCGCATTCAGAAAGTCTTTTCATGAGCAGAATGGAGTCGATGCGACAGGCGTCTTTATTGGGAGAAGCGAACAACAGGTCATCTGCGTACTGAAGCAAGGTACTACCTCCTGTCAGGACCAAAGTGTCCAGATCTCTCTTCACAGCTGCTGCATACACCGTAGGAGATTCAACAAACCCCTGTGGCAGGCGCGTGTATGTGATTTGTTTACCTTTAAAAGTAAATGCAAACAGATACTGGCTGTCTGGATGCAGAGGAACAGAGAAAAACGCTGAACATAAATCAATCACTGTGTAGTACTTAGAGTCCGGGGGCAGAGAAGCTAAGATCGAATTAGTGTCAGGCACTATAGGAGCTGTCGGAATGACAATAGCGTTAATAGCTTGCAAATCTTGGACAAAGCGCCACTCATCAGGGCGATTGTGTTTAGGTATGGGTAGAATTGGAGTATTACTGGCTGATGGCAGGCAATCTGGCGTTGGCTTTAAGTGTTACTCGATGTGGAAGCGCTGAGGTAACAAAACCAACATGGTTCTTGTGTTTGGCCCATAATGTCTCCGGGACTTCTGAAAAATCTGAGGGGGTGCCATACTCTGTGGGGGGGTTTGGTTGTAAATGAAGGAAGGTGCTTTGGGGAAGAGCAATTGGCTCCGCGAGACGCAGCAGGAAATGCTCCCCTCCAAAGTTAATTACGTTAGCTGCGTGTGTGTGTGTGTGTGTGTGTGTGTGTGTGTGTGTGTGTGTGTGAGAGAGAGGGGAAAGTGTGGCTTCCAGCTGGGCCTGGCAGCGGGCTGCCATGGCCCCCACCTCCTTTGGGTTACTGCCTGGCGTAACAGCCACTGTGACGTAGGGGAGGGTTTCTTCAACATGAAAGCCCTGCTGTGAGGGTGTTAGCCTGAGGGGTAATGCACACCCCTGTTGGCCAATGAACAAAAATGGCTCACTTGTCAACCGATCTGAGCTGTTGCAAAAACCTCTTACTGATCGCGCGTAGTCATCTGACGGATTAAAGGCAGCTGTGCAGTGACAATTCAACACAGGTCGCATAAGAGACATTAAAGACGCACACACCGGAGAAATGCTAGCAATTTTCTGAATCCCTGTTGTAGAGAAAACAGAAGTCATGTTGAAATCTGGAAATGACCAACAATAAAGGTTGTCTCGCGATGATTGAATGAATTGGACTGCCTGATAGACTTTACTGTCAGGAATTGTCAAAAACAATCCGTCTGAAGTGCAATGTATTGTTGCCTGTAACTTACATAGTAAGTACCTGCCCATTAGATTGATCGGGCTTCCATCTGAAATAATGAAAGAGTGTTGCACATTTGATCCATTAATTGAAACATTAGTGCTCTCTGAAATGGGTTCGGACATAGAAATTCCAGCCACACCCATTGTTGTAACAAACTTATTGGTTGCTTCACACACTTTCTCCTTAGTACGCACGGCAGACAATGTGGCACCGTTGTCAATCAAAATATCTACAGCCGTACCACTAAAATCAACGGGCATAATCGGATCTTCACGCGGGTTATTGGAAAGGCGAATTGTTGCTGCTTGAATGGGGAAATACTGTGAATCTGATCCTATTTCTTCCTGGCACCCCTATCTTCTATTAAATCCACTTTGTTGACCGTTTTGCTCCTGTTGTATCTGTCTGTCATACCGTGGAGGCTGCATTAATGCCGGATGTCTGGACTGCTGGGGAAGGGGGGTGGGAAGGGCGGGCTGGGAAAAGGGGGGCTGGGTAAGGGGGGGCTGTGTGTGCTGCTGGACCCCCCACCGTTTATCACACTGTCCTGCCCAGTGATCCATTACTCCGCAAACATGACATGGTGTCAACTTTTTTGAATTTTTATTCTGCTGCTGTCTGCTCTTATTTTGATAATCCTGTGATCTTCCCTGATTTTGATACTGCTGTGTGTGGTTTTGTCCCTGAGTTTGATAAGCCTGGGTGTTTTGAGGAAATTGTTGAAGCAGTTGTGAAATTCTGGGGGTAAGAAATATTTGGCTCCTATGCAAGGCCCGCATTGTGGCGATCGTCATTTTCCAGGTTTTAACTTGCCATTCAGGAGTCGCCATCATGTAGGCTTGAGCTGTCTTTGGGATTAAATTATGTAACAAGGTCTGTATGGCAAACAAATCATTACCCTCTCTTTTAATGCCCGCATTACTGTGTGCATCTGGACCCGGTGACGACATTACCTATTGACGCAGCAACCACTGTAAGTTATATTCTTGTTTAATTAGACTTCTCTGTTTCATTTATTCGACTCTGTATAAATTGTTATTGTAGCTTAAACGGCTAAATCGCGTTTGAGAGATTTTAAATCTCAGATCTGCTCAGGCGAAACCTGCTTTACAGGTCTCAGCACTCAAGCCTGCATTAATATAGGCACGGCCAGTCTATTGTCGCCCATCAGCTGTAGATAGTTAACTAATTAGAGGGCCGTGGCCCTACAGCTGTGTGAACTGAGCAATCAGGCGTCCATTTTTGGGTAGCTCTTTCCTGGAGCGTCAGCTTCAGCGTCAGACAGCCGAAGACTGACAAAGACATTGGAGTCCTGCGGGAGTAAGACTGACAAAGACATTGGAGTCCTGCGGGAGTCACGAGGGAGGCAAAGAGGAGGCAAATCCTACTCTGATTGAGCTGGTGTCTTATTTATCTTTTCTTTAGTTTTCTAGCCCCTCATGCTATAATCATGTGTATTTTCTCCATTCCTGTTCATGTGTCTTCTCGCAATTATCACTGGCCCCGTGTATCTCGTAATCGATATAACCGGCCTGCTCTCGTCTATCCCACATGCTCCACTGAGATCCAACATCTAGTTTCAGGTGGCCTGTGGAATTGCCAGTCAGCTGTTCCTAAGGCTGACTTCATCTCTGGCTACGCCTCCCTGCAGTCTCTGGATTTCCTTGCTCTCACTGAGACCTGGATTACTCCATCCAACACATCCACCCCAGCAGCTCTCTCCACTGCATATTCCTTCTCCCATACACCCAGACCAACTGGCAGAGGAGGTGGCACTGGTCTCCTGCTCTCTCCCAAATGGAGCTTTTCCCTCTTCAAGCTACCTAACTTCACTCCTTCCACCTTTGAATTCCATGCCGTCACAGTAACCCATCCTATACAGTTAACCATTGTTGTTCTCTACCGTCCACCAGGCGCCTTGGGGGACTTCTTGGAGGAATTAGATCATCTCCTCTCACACATCCCTGAAACTGGCCCTCCCGCTGTACTTCTCGGAGACTTCAACCTCCAGACGGGGAAGATAGACAAACTAACATCTCTGTTAACCGCCTTTGCTTTCTCACTGTCTCCGTCCCCACCGACTCATAAAGCTGGCAATGTCCTTGATCTAATATTCTCAAGGAACTGCGCTACTTCTAACCTCTCTGTAAACCCGCTCCACACATCCGATCACTTCTTCATTTCATTCTCTCTACCCCTTTCCAAACATAACAAACTAATCTCTTCTCATCCTGCACTTGTCCGCCGTAACCTTCGCTCCCTCTCCCCCTCTACCTTTGCCTCATCGGTGCTCTCAGCCCTCCCTTCCTCTGACTCGTTCCAACTCCTGCCTCCAAACTCTGCTGCAGAAACTCTCCTCTCTACTCTCTCATCCTCTCTGGACTCTCTCTGTCCTCTCACATCTCAGCATGCTCGTCAGTCCTCCTGCTCCCTGGCTAAATGATGCACTGCGTGCTAATAGAACCTTCCTTAGGGCAGCAGAGCGGAAACGGTGGAAATCCAAACACCGTGACGACCTCCTAACCTATCAAGCTCTCCTCTCCTCTTTCTCTGCTTCGATCTCTCAGGCAAAAAGCACTTTCTTTCAAGATAAGATCCAATCTTCCTAATCCAATCCTAAAAAACTATTCTCCATCATCTTCACCCTCTTGGACCCTCCAAAAGCCCCTCCCCCCTCCTCACTTCTGTCAAGCGACTTTGTTACCCACTTTGAAAAAAAGGTTGATGATATTCGCTCTTCTTTTTCTGACTCACCTTTACTCACCGCTGGGTCACCAGACCCTCCTTCCACCAACACACTTACCTCCTTTTCCCCTCTCTCTCCAAGTGAGGTTCTTACCCTCATTACCTCTGCCCGCCCTACCACCTGTCCTCTGGACCCTATCCCTTCAAATCTCCTTCAGACTATCGCTCCTGATATTCTACCGTTTCTCACCCACTTCATCAACACTTCTCTAACTTCTGGTCACTTTCCAAACAGTCTCAAGGAGGCAAGAGTAAACCCTCTCCTAAAGAAACCCACTCTCAACCCGTCTGATGTTATAAACTACAGGTCTGTCTCTCTCCTCCCGTTCCTGTCTAAATCACTTGAACGCGCTGTCTTTAAACAACTCTCCTGTTATCTCAATCAGAACAACCTTCTGGATCCGCACCAGTCTGGTTTCAAGGCAGGTCACTCCACAGAAACTGCTCTCATTGCTGGCACGGAAGAACTGCACACTGCCAAAACTGCATCCCTCTCCTCTGTCATCATCCTGTTGGACCTGTCTGCTGCATTCGACACGGTGAATCATCAGATCCTCCTTCGCACTCTCCAAAAACTTGGAGTTTCAGGCTCATGCTACTTTCCCTCCTCACCTCATACCTGAAAGACCGTACCTACAGGGTGACTTGGAGAGGGTCTGAGTCCGACCCTTGTCAATTAACTACAGGGGTCCCTCAGGGCTCTGTTCTTGGTCCCCTCCTCTTCTCCCTGTACACAAACTCGCTCGGATCAGTCATTAGCTCGCATGGTTTTTCTTACCACTGCTACGCTGACGACACCCAATTAATTCTCTCCTTTCCCCGCTCAGAGACCCAGGTCGTCGCACGCATCTCTGCTTGTCTAGCTGACATCTCTCAGTGGATGTCTGCTCATCACCTCAAGCTCAACCTTGACAAGACTGAGCTGCTCTTCCTTCCGGGAAAAGATTGTCCCACTCTTGACCTAACAATCAACATCGGCACCTCAGTTGTTTCCCCGACTCAGACTGCAAGGAATCTGGGTGTGACCCTAGATAACAACCTGTCCTTCACTGCAAACATCGCTGCTACAACCCGTTGCTGCAGATACATGCTTTACAACATCAGGAAGATACGTCCCCAGCTGACACAGAAAGCGGCGCAGGTTCTGGTCCAGGCTCTCGTCATCTCACGCCTAGACTACTGCAACTCCCTCCTGGCTGGTCTACCTGCATGTGCCATCCGACCTCTGCAGCTCATCCAGAATGCAGCGGCTCGTCTGGTCTTCAACCTTCCTAAATTTTCCCACACTACTCCGCTCCTCCGCTCCCTTCACTGGCTTCCGGTAACTGCTAGAATCCACTTCAAGACCCTGGTACTTGCTTACCATGCTGCGAATGGATCTGGCCCTTCGTACATCCAGGACATGGTTAAACCGTACACCCCAGCGCGTGCACTACGCTCTGCATCAGCCAAACGACTCGCTGCGCCCTCGCTGCGAGGGGGACCCAAGTTCCCATCGGCGAAAACACGTGGGTTTGCTGTCCTGGCTCCAGGATGGTGGAATGAGCTCCCCATTGACATCAGGACGGCAGATAGCTTGCACATCTTCCGGCGCAAACTGAAAACTCATCTCTTTCGACTCCACTTCGAGCGATAGAACTATTAACGAAGCACTTTTATACTAATAAAGGACTGGCTTACCTAAAGCCAGTTGAGTAGCACTTGAAATGTTTTTGCTCTATGAAGCCTGATGTACTTATATGATTCTGTTTTCCTCAAGTTGTATTTTGTTGGTCGAACGCACTTATTGTAAGTCGCTTTGGATAAAAACGTCAGCTAAATGCAATGTAATGTAATGTAATGTAATCATGCGCTAATGAGCAACTCTCATAGGAATGAATGAGGCCCCGCCTCCCACGCTGTATCCAGTTCTTATTATACATCCATGCCTGTAGCGAGTAAAACTCTAACACCTAATATACCTGTCTGCTGCCCCAGAACGCCTCGTTGGAAATGTCTCTTTTTCCATTGTTTACTTCTTGGGTATAGTAACGTATTTCGGGTTTAGTGATGTTAATATACATTTATTTTAGTATACCAACAATGGAATTATGATCAGTAGAAATGGCCATGACATGGGACCTTTAACATCCCGATACCAATGAATACATTAAATGCTTTGACAATAAATACATTAAAAAAATGTATCTGTGGAAGCCGCAGTCCAGTTATTTTAGCCGGCACCTACCTGCCTGTCAGCCTTCCATCTCGTGCACAAACTTATCTCGTGCCCTCATTGGTCATGTTTGTGTGTGTTGGAGGACGGGCTCTGTAAGGAAGTGGCAGATTTGTTTCGGCAGCGTAGTTTCAAATTATTGCGCACTCGAGCTGGTTTCTTACCTACCCTACCTTTAAGTAAAGTATTGCCATGTTTGATAACTATTTTTTACGGATGCAATATGTAAAAAATCATGCACTTTATTTTTACATCCAGGCCTGAAGTGGTAGTCAGTGACCGAATATTAATTACATGTCATTTTCATTACTAACATAACTTTATTGAATTACAAAAAAAACTGTTATTTGAAAACTTTTGTCATAATCTTGCTTTTTTCAAAATCATTCACAGACCGTATTGAACCAAAACAAAAATCTACAAATATGCTTTTTTCTTTCACTTTCGATGTGAATCTGCAATGTCTACAACAGTTCTTAACATCACATTACCCTTTCAGAAATATATTAAAAAATAATATTTTGTGTATATTTTTGTTGCTGCTGTTTTTTATCGAAGGCCACGTGGAGGATGATCATCTTCCATTTTGTTTACATTTGAATTAAAACTCAATTGTCAATTAACCCTCAAAACAAAAACAAACTGAGGTTACCTATACTGTAACCCCAGCTTCTATGAGTAAATGGCGCAGCCCTCTAAGGCTATCGCTATTGGGTAATCCCCCTGCGCTCCCGCGCAGCACTGAAACACTTGTAGTCCACGGCCACCCGTAAGGTGGGCCCCACCCTCGGGCCTCCTTCCGGTATAAATAGGAAGGAGGCCCGACAATCTGCTCCCATACAATATAACTTTTCTTCAGCTATTCGTAGAGCCAGTGGGGCCCAGCACTTAGAGGGCTGCGCCATTTACTCATAGAAGCTGGGGTTACAGTAGGTAACCTCAGTTATATTTCGTATATGGCTTCGCCCTCTAAGGCTATCGCTATTGGGTTAAGGGCGAAGCATGATGTAGTCTGCGCCCCACTGGGTCCGCCCGGCACTAGAAGCACAGACACACCTGCTCAGATAATAACCCATGCCTATTGCGCCATGCGTAATGGCGCATCGCCGTCCCTGGAATATAGCACAACATGAATATTTTCCATGAGGGGACGAAGGCTGGGAACAATACATACCTGCCGCTGTGAGAAAGTAGAGACGAAGGTCATACTTTGCCCAGTGACAAAAAGAGGGGGAACAGCAGCTCTCTGCGTGCAGACAGGCAGGAGAGCGCACAGCTGGATCCCTGACGTCACTCACTCTGACAAAACACTCCGTACAGGGTGTGTCAGAGATGAATGGGAGAGTTTGAGAAGCCCTGGACTAGAGGAACCTTTGTAGGTTTCAGTGGTATGTGACTGAAGTAGGTCTCGTACACATGAGCAGGCAGCAGTGACACTGAAGAACCAGTATCTACTATCATCTCAAATGACTGGTTAGCAGGAGAAAGTCCCAAATCTACAGTGCACATCATTTTCTTCTCTTTTGGGGCAGTATTGTTCAGCAATAAAACAGTCAGTTCTGGAATAACGACCTCCCTCACTTCACGTTTTTGTTCTGAACGACACACTTTGGCAAAATGCCCAGTTTTTCCACAGGATTTGCATATTTTGTTTGTAACAGGGCATTGTGTGGAATTGGCCATATGTTTATCTGAATCACATCTGTAACATCTTCGTGCTTGCTCAGACTTTCTCTCACCTTTCCTTTGTTTACTTGCAGCGGGAAGTTTTTGTTTCCATTTTGGCGCCCTGATCTCTCTCACAGGCACTAGTGATGGGCATTTTGATTCCCTTCGGGGACACGAATCTTTTGATTCAGTTCACTTTAAAGATTCGTTCACTGATTCGTTCACCGGTTCGCGAACGACTTCTGGTGATTTGCACGTTCGCGAACGATTCGTCTTTGTACTTAATTTGTTCAGTGAGTCTTCACTACTGCCGAAGTCCGTACAAGAAGTTTGCTGGCGTAAAATGTATGATATTACAACACATTTTACACCTCACGTAGTTGCCCCATGAATTATGCTCTGGGAATAGGCTACATATTATTTAAGAAATATAATTGGCCATTGTTAAATCTCATAAATGTGTGCCTGACTATACGATGTATTACAGCAGGCTAGCACGTTATACTTTCAAACCCATGCACGTACTATGTGGCCTAACTTAAATCCCAAAGCATTAAACTCCATTTGGCCGAGTTCAAAGTGAATAAAAAAATATATCCTCTACATCGGTGACGATTTATTCATATTCTATGTACCCTAGCGGCTAAGCTAGTGGGACGCTACGGAGCCCAGCTATCCGCCCTCTGAAGCTTTTAGGGCCGACAGGGGGAGGAGAATGTCCCGCTAATGCTGTGTGTGTGTGTTTCACATTAGCGGGACGCTATGGAGCTCAGGTATCCGCTCTCTGAGCTTTTAGGGCCGACAGGGGGAGGAGAATGTCCCGCTAACGCTGTGTGTGTGTGTGTTTCACATTAGCGGGACGCTATGGAGCTCAGGTATCCGCCCTCTGAAGCTTTTAGGGCTGACAGCGGGAGGAGAATACAACGTTGTGTGTATTTATCGCTAAGCTAGCTGGACGCTACGGTTCAGGTATCCGTCCTCTGAGGCATTTATGGCGGACAGGTTGAGGAGGATGTCCCGCTTCTGTGTGTGTGTGTAACGGAGCTCAGATGAGAGGGCTCTGATTACAGTTTTAATCCTCTGTCAAACTGCATGTTTTCTGCTATATTTGATGAGAGATAAAATGATTTTCTGCCACAGGAGTTTGACAGAGAATAACTGAAAAAGTACACAGTAAAATAACTTCATAGTAGCCTACTTGTGGTAGAAGTCCAACTAGTACAGAGTCCAACAGTAAAGTACTTCATTGTATTTGTGGTAGTTGTCTTGTCTAACTGAGTCCAACTCTGTGTAGATGGAACATCCAGTATTTCGGAGGGGCCCTTACGGGACCCTCCTCTTGAAGAAAGGGATATAAGATAAAAGAACTGTAGGAACTAGGAAACAGTTCTGAACTGTTTCCGCCAGTTCTTTAAGTTCGTCGTTCGCGAACAGCTTCTCTTTAGCTTTTGGCGGAAGGCGGCGACTCAAACAAACAAATCGTTTTGTGGGAGGAATCAGGAATTAATCTCGTTCACTTCAAAGATTCGTTCAAAAAGAACGAATCGTTCGTGAACGACCCATCACTAACAGGCACTTCACTGTTGGAGAACTCGGCCACGTTGCGCATCGCCGTTTCCACCTGATTTGCAATCTGAATGGCTTTATCCAGTGTCAGTTTGTCTTCTAGCAGCAAGCGTTCACGTATGCGTCCACTGTAGGCCTTTTCCACAATCTGATCAAGCAGCATATTCTGTTCTGCATTTCCAAATTCACACAAAACGATAATTTCACGTAGCGCAGAGACGTACTGTGCAATTGTTTCATCATGTCTCTGGGCTCGTTGGCGGAATTTATGTCTCTCCGCAATTACTTTTACCTTCGGCACGAAATGCGCCCGTAGTGCAGTCACGGCATGGTTGTATGTAGTTCCTGTTTCAGTCAATGTGTAAAAAATCCTCTGTGCATCGGTTCCGACGCTGTGTAGCAGCGTAGCACGTACACGGGTATCCGGCCACTTGGCTCCTTCCACGTCGATCACTAGCAGATCTTTTTCGAACATTTTTAGCCATGTTCCAAATGGCATAGTAGGTTCTCCCGGACACTAAAGAAAGGTGGGAGGTAAAGGAGTAGAAGCCATGGCCATCCTCGTCGCCAATTTGTTGTGTATTAGTAAAAAGACATTAATGAAGCAAGGGACAGAGGATACGGGTACTAAGCTCTTTACTGTTGTTCATGCTTTTTCCGCCACAGCATCAACTCCCGGGCATAGGCTACACTTATTCTCTCCACATTGTAGGTTACTCTGGTTACACTGCGCCCCCTATTGGCAGGAGTATATCAGAACACAACAGAGTGATGCAATGAATATACAACGTCTAAATCCTCTGTTATGTGCGATATCGGACATTGGTGAAAGGAGGGCGGAAGCTTACGTCACAGCCCCCAGAGAGGAGGAGCGAAGGGGAGCTGCAAGCGGGAAGAACTAACGTGTCTCAGCCTCTCTTCACCTCTTCACCCCACGGGAACACTGCAGCAGCGCTCCCTACACCACCTTCTGTTTGTTTCATTACCACGCTATTTAATTAAAGTAACCAATTTGACCTTTCTCAGAGACTCCATTGTCTCTTACTTTTTAAACTTCTTCCTGGACACGAGAGAAAAGAATAATTCTAATAGTTACTTGAACACGCTACAATATTATTAACCAGTGTCCTACCCAGACCCGGCGTCATGGGCGGGCCCCATGGGGCTGGGCCCACCCATCCAGGATTTGGGCCCGCTGTTTTAATCAGGGCTGAATACAACATTTTAATTGTTTTATTATTATGATTATTGTTGTTATTTGTAGGGCTTTGTCCTAATATTTATTTTTGTTTGAAACTATGTTGAAAGATTAGTTTAATATCATTTTTTTTATTTTTGCTATGAACTTCTGAATGAAATTCTGAATGAAAGGCTGCGCGCGAGACTGGTTTTTTGCTGGGTTGAGTCGTGTAGGTTTTTGAGTGAGATGCGGCACAGCAGCCTGTCAGTTTACTCTTGCTAGGTTAGTTTGGCTATTATCATTTGTATTTATCTGCAACAATGGATATCAGGAAGTGGTTCCCGAAAGGAATATGGCAACTCAACGCTAGATGCAGGCACATTAGAATAAATCTATAGGTTACTTACGTAACCCCAGTTCTCAGAGTAACATGAAGTGAGATGTCTCACTATGGGATGCGCCTCAACGCGTATGCAAACAGAAGCATCAATCTCATTACGCCAATCCTGATTGGCTGGTGATCTTGACGTCAACGTCAGGGAATCCACCCACCCTTTAAGTAGCTTGCGCTACGATGCAGCGTCATTCAAAATAAGCACCTCTTCTCGCTTCGCCTTAGCAAGAAGGGCCGTCTGGTGAGACATCTCACTTCATGTTACTCTGAGAACTGGGGTTACGTAAGTAACCTATAGTTCTCATTCATAACACTCCGTTCGATGTCTCACTATGGGATATTGAAACTCTCGTATTGCTAGACATGCTTATCTCGGAAATCACCAAAACAACCAGAACTTAACAGGTAGAACCCTGTCTCAACACGGGGCCCAGCACTGCGCGCGCCACACTTGGAGCAGAGACATCTAGCCTGTAAAAGCGGACAAAAATGAGCGGTGAGGACCAGCTCGCTGCTGCACAAATGTCTTGGATGGAAACACCCTTGAACAAAGCCCATGTAGCCAGTCCACGAGTAGAATGAGCACGCAGGCCCGTTGGTGCCTGCAAACCCTGACTCGTATAAGCGAGAGCAATCGCTTCCACAATCCAGTGGGAGAGCCGTTGCCTGGTAACGGGCTTGCCCTTCTGAGGGTTAGCCCAGGATATAAAGAGTTGGTCATTACAACGAAACTCTTTTGACCTGTCCATATAGATGCGTAAAGCACGAACTGGACACAGCAAATTCGGCCGCTGTTCCTCAGAGGAACACAGCGGCGGAGGAAATGCCACAATGTCAATAGGGGTACATGAGCCAACCACCTTAGGTATAAAGGCAGGGTTGGGCTTCAGCAACACTCTCGTTTGCCCCCCGTGCAAACTGAGTGCATGAAGGATGTACAGAGAGCGCATGAATGTCACTGACTCGCTTGTGTTAGAGATTTAAAGGGATATCTGGTCCGCTTTTCAAATCTCTGCGCGTCCCTATCAAGCTGGTTAATACAGGAAGGAATCCAGAGCTACCAAGTAAACAATAATCTACTTTAATGGTAATATGACAATACAATACAATCAATACAGTACAAATTCAATACAGTTAATCTTTGGGATCCCGAATTTACCTGCACGTGAGCCAGCCAGAGGAAAGAGGCTGAACACCGCGTGTGTGTCTGTGTTTATACTCTTTGACAATGGGAGGAGTTATCAGATCCTCCCATTTGGACCTCCTTGATTGGCAGCCCCAAATATCACAAACACCTCCGACCTTAGGTTTCCCCAACCACTGTAGCTAGATCTAAGCTGAATGCAAATCAAGACATGCTCTCACCTTCCCCCCCATCTTCCTTTGTCCTCAAAAACACATGTCAACAGGCCCCAAATCCAGCTTACAGTTTTACCCAAATTATTCCCATTTTAAGCTTATCCATAGTTTGCTAACATGAATAAATACAAATATAACTCTACAAATCCCCCTTTTGGTCTCATTTTAAGAGATCAACTATTTCAAGACATTCACATTATAACCTGGGATTCAGACTATTTAAACATTCAGGAATGGCTCCACATATCAACTTCATATGACCGTGTAGAAATACCAAAATATGTCCTCAGTGTTTAGACAAATCGTTCATCAATAGCACAAAAATAAACATACCAAAAAATGTAGAAGAAAATAGTAAAATATATGTTTCCAAATAACCTCTTTTATCATTTATCATTCAGTCCTCCTTAATCATCAAATTACAAACTTTAAAAATAGCTTGCATCTCAAAGATTTGCTTCAAGACAATTATAGTAAAAACACATTTAACATTTAGGATTATTAGCAATCCACCTGAGGTATAAAATCTGGATTGTAAAGGTCCAGTTGAAATTCACAGTTCAAAGTGTAAAGGAATATTTTGGTCTTGTTAAAGTATATAGAGTTTAGTGATTTGTCCTCGGGAATCTGTTCATATGGTTGAAGTGTATTCCTGCCTGTAATGTGATCCATAGTTTCTCAGGAAGACACAGGTCAAGAGGTCATCTGATGTCTTGTGGGGGAGAAGCATGGCTCATGTGGGTTTCCAATGCAACGAGTCTTTGTCTCGACATCTGGCATGCATTAAAGGAAAACCCGCGTGTTTTAGGGCCCTCCTCTTCTCTTTGTATAGAGGGGTGCTTGGCGCTTTTAGAGTTCAGAGTTTGCTGGTATCTTACAGGAGAACTGTGATATGCTGTGAACTCTCCGGCCGCTGAGGCTCTCAATAAATATCAGTGTATTGACAGGAGAATCCAGTTTCACTCATTTCATGATTGGCTCAACATTGCTGCAAAGAAGTTTTAACTTCACAATTGGCGTCGCGAACGGTTACCAACAAATCGTCGAGCTGGTGAGTGTAATTTCAAATCTATATTTTGACATTGCCTCGCCAGACTCTGTGATTGACGGTATAAAATTACCTGTGGAACAGATAGATGCAATATTTTTGGTTTCCTCTGTGTGTGTGCACGGCAAATATTCGGAGAGACCTTAAAGAGGGCATCAGTAATGTGGAACTTCGGTTTAAAAGCAATGTAAAGATTTGTACTGAAACGAATCGCCGAATTCTGGAGATTTCAACGGTTTAACTAGTTAAATCAACTCGCCTCGAAATTTTCCTGTTGCTGCTGCGGGTGCAGGGTGTGGGTAATTCCCCTCCCCCCCCCCCTGTGGGGAGCAGCACACACGAGGATAAACACAGCACAGTGTCGTATTCTTTTTAAATCGCACCATTATGAGTTTTGGAACTAAACAGAACTCTTATTAACGGGAAACGTGATACGAAATATTACGTCACGCTGTGTTTCATAAACTGAGGGGTTGTTGAATTTGGCTGTTGTTAAAATAAAGGGTACTGAATTCATTAAAAGTCTCTGCTCTCTGGATCGGGGAGGGCAGAGCACCACTAAATTAGCATAGTGGTTGTTGATTGAGAATAATGTGGTTATTACTCTTCAGCAGATTCCGTTCTTAGAATTAATTAAATTAATTAATATCTCTGCTCTCGGTCGGTTGAGCAGTTTTACCACTACATTTGCATAGTGGTTTTGATTGAGAATAAGGTAGTTTATTGCTCATCAACTGAATTAATGTTTAACAACACAGACTTGTATTTTCTGTTAATCACACCATAAGCTCAAGAACTAAATTGAGCTATTAAATGGGAAGGGTGGTGGCAGAATATTACATTCACACTGTGTTTAATAAACTTACGGATTATTGAATTGGATTTTGTTTAAAAAAAAAAAAAAAAAAATTAAAAATAAAAAACAATAAGTAAAAATAAGTACTGATATTTCCCTACCCCCGCTGAAGTTTCCCTAATTCGGATTAAAATTAAACTGGATGAGTTTAGCTGTCACCTGATATTTGTTGCGGGTTCATGTTTGTTTGTATAATTGTTTCGTGTTTGTTTGTATACCTGCCGTCTTGTGCATGTTTTTGTAACAACTAATAAAATGAATCAGTCCACAGCCAAGGTAAAATGAATCTAAATTTCCGCAAAAGGTAAATAAATAGCAAAAAAGCCTCTGTTTTACACCCGGGAACCTCAGAGGCATAACTGCGGGTCATCTGTCTGCTCAAATAGGTCAATGTTATATTATTTGTTTCATTTATTCTTAATCTATGTATTGTATGGTAATAATGAAAATAAAATAACCTAATGTATTGAACACATTCCGAAACAAAGCAGATAAGACAAGACTTAGACACAATGGTGATTGAACCTTTTTGCACGATTGATGCCAAATGAAAACTTTGTCATTATCTGTTTCCAACTGGCCACTGGAATCAGATAATGGATATGAGTTGAAGTTCAATTACAGTTTTAAATATAGTTCAACATTCTTTATTTAACTGTTTGAAATTATTTCTAGTCAAAATCCCCTCCTTTTCTCTACTCTGCTTGGTGCTGCAGAAGAAGAAAATAAAATAAAACGCAAGACACGAGGTCAGAGACAGGTGTGACCTCTGGAAGGAGAAGATAATTTGAAGCAGACCACAGCACTGCCTTGGGGGTTTTATGAGTTTGAGCACAAAGGAAGATCTAATTTCAGCAGTCAGTTTTTTTTTGGCAGAACTTTTGAGCATTTTGAAAATGTCTTTTCTTGCCTCTGTGCAAGGCTTAGTCTTTCTATCTGTATAGCCACTGGTGTAAAGTAACTAAGTTCATAAACTCCACAAGTCCTATACTTGGGCACAATTTTGAGATACTGGTACTTTATTTGAGTATCTAAAATGTTTTGCTGCTTTATTTTTCTACTCCACTACAGTTCAGTGGTACATGGTGTACTTTTACTCCACTACATGTATTTAATACCTTTAGTTACTTCACAGATGTGGATGAATGATGTGAAATATAACCAAGTGTTGAATCAGATTTTAGTTCCACCTGGAGTAAATCCACCAGCTACCCTGCAGTATACAAAGTCATTCAAACTAGCTGCACCTTTACCAGCTTTGAGAACACTTTAATGATCAATCATTATAAAACATATCATATATATTATTCTGAAATAAACCAATCTGCACAACGACTACTTTTACTGTCGCTATTTTCACTATATTTTGATGACAATACTTTTATACTTTTACTTGAGTAACATTTTGAATGCAGTACTTTTACTGTAACTTAGTATTCCTACACTCTGGTACTTCTACTTGTACTCAAGAACAAGATCTGAGTACCTAAGCTAACGTTAGCCAGAAACCTTCCATTTTGACACAAAGAACAATGGGGTAATTTCAAAGTAATTCGAAGTAATTCACACAGCCTCTTCCCTATGGGAGGAGCAGCAGTTTCAGCTTCATTTAAATATGTCGTGCAGTAATAGATGGATTTATTTTTTTTCATCTCAAGAGAGAATGTGTATTTTATGTTAGTATTTCAAAAATCTCCTGGGGGAGAATCCCCCCAGACCCCCTGCGGGGGTTGGGTTTTCAGCATGTCAACTCTTTCACTTGTGAGGAAATGGCAGGATTGGCTCCAGGTCGCTTTTTTTATTTACTACAAGACAAATGTTTTTATTTTATTTTAATTTCATACAGTTTAATTTGGATTGAGACAGGGAAATATTCTAAACCTCACGCGTGGCGTTTCACTGACAAGGGGGCGATATAGCGTGTATGTAATTACATTTCAAATACTGATTTGAGCCCCACCACTGTATGGGTTAGCCCTACCATAGATTACCCAACGTAAATATCGCAAATACTCGGGAGCCGATAAGTCAATAAGTTGCTTATCGCGACAGGCACACAATAAAACAGTGGAAACAAACATGTGTTTGACTTTCATTATTTAATGAAACTGTGTGCCCTTTATAGTCTGTGTCCAATATTGTGTATTTGTATATATATATTATATATATATATCCTAAATATATGCTAAGGTCCCGCTACGGACACGATAGCAGTCACTTCGTGCGCATGTGTGTAATTAAACCCATGATATCAAAATCTCACTCCAGCCAGGTACCCAAAGTTAGCAACCCTGTCCATACCCCAATAATATTTTATTGATGACAAGTTTGCATCCCTGCCTGTTATCGTTTTCATCACGGAGCTGAAAAAATGGTGTATTGATTACTGATCTGTGCAAGTCCAATTTGTTAACTGACTTTGGTTCTAATGTTAATGTTAATTTGATTTCAACCCATAAGTAATTATTTAAATTAACTCAACATTCCACATGATGGATTAGTGTTCCACATTTTTCCCACTAATTTGTTTATGATTAGGCCAATGGTAAAGAGAGACATTGATGACCCTGTGTCCTTTTGTTAGCACGTGGTTCCATTTTGTCTAATGGCGTTGGACAGCTTCACTAAGAGTCACCCAGTTCTACCCTGCTACAGTCCGGCTGAGTGCAGTCACAGAGATGCTATGGCTGCTCTACATGACATTAATGGTTTGGTCCGAGAATGGACACCATTTCCTGCTCCCAGAGAGAATGACGCTCCTCACACTGAACAATACAGCCATTGACACTGTCTCACGTGGGTCTGCTCCCCCCCACCGAGCCATGAACTGGAAGCTGGAACACTTGGAACTGTCACACCAGCACCAACCCTTGGGTCAGTTAGATGAGACTAACGGCTTCACTTAGGGCATATGGGTCAGAAATATGACTCTCGTTACCACGGAGTGGGTTGTTTGTTTTTTTAAGGCTATTCATACTGCTATGCAGAGTGAAGAGCCCCTACTATTTTAACAAATAGGCCTGTCAGGGGCCTCTTACTGTCTACTTCTGCATGTATTCACATTATATGGACCATGTTTACACCTGTTGAAACTAGGGCTGCACGGAACTCAGGCTACAATACAACCATTTTGTTCTGCTCTAACGATTCAATTTATAAATTCTACATCAAAATAGTTCGGTTTATTGTTTCCAATGATAACGTCACCTTAAGTGGAGGAATGCAAACCTGTTTTAAAATGTAAGGTTTTGAATTTCTTTGACATTTCTCAGTAATGACACCCTCAGACGCCCACTATCATTTATGCCAGTGGTTCCCAAACTTTGTTGTGCCCAAGGCACACCAAAGGAAAAAAAAAATAAAAAATCTCAAGGCACACCTATTGTGAAAAGAAAGCCCTTATAACACGTGTTATCACTCATATTATGTAAAGTATCTGTAAATGTACATAATTATTTACTAATGCCAAATAAAATGTGACAAAGACAACTATATTACGAAATATTTCCGAAATTAATTTGAAACTTTATCAAATTAGGCTTCATCAAAGCAGCAACACACTCATTTACACCAGACAGGTCACAAAATAGAAAATGAGGCAAAGGAAACTCAGCAGAAATTCAGCACAGACAACTGTCAATGCAAGGAAGCTGCATTGTCCATAGTCCGGAACTACAAATTATAAATGTATTACTTTAAAAAATGTAATATATTACACTACTTCGTTACTATCTACATAAAGCAACTCGGTACTTTACTCGTTACTTTCCTCACCGAGCACGTACAAACTGCGCATGCGTGAGTGGCAATAACTTTCCTTACCAGCAGGCGGCGGTAGTCAAGCCCCCAGGTAGTGCGCCGGACTCAGATGAAAATATTCGTGCTGGCCAAACGGCGGTACTACACTTCCGGTTTGGTTGCCAGGCCCGAAAACACTTTTCCCATTGACTTACATGGGGAAAGAGTGGTCTGTAACTCGTTGGATAATTTTTTTAACTAAATAAACTACCCAGTATGAACACTTGTATAGCCCTTATTAAAAAACATTCGTTCCTCAAGTTGTAAAACATTTGCTAATAACGTTATTCTGAGAGTTATTTCCCTCTGCATTATGAACGCGCATCTAATCCACGGGACCGCGCAGCCCGGCACATTCATGTTACGTGTCCCGACCAATCAGAGCACACTGTGCTCACAGGGAGGGTGCTGGAGCCAGGCTCTGGCTGGAGCTTTTGGAGCTACAACGAGCCGTTAAAGGCAGAGAGTGAAATTCAGTGAATACACGTAGTTTACAGAGATGCTGTATGAGGAACCAATGTGAGTTGCGTTTATCTTTACCCATGGATGCACAATGGGAACGGATCCATATCGTCTTACTGCCATCCCACGGAGCTGTAATAATGGATATATTGCACATGTTTGCTGTAATTCATTGTCATACTACATGGGCTGTATGATTGAATCTTGTACCGTAAATGTTGTATTAAATGGAGTTAATATTACCGATATCACTAGATCATTACTAGCTAGCCGCTAGCTGCTAACTGCCGCCTCGTTCATATCAAATCCATGGCGGTAGTGTGTATTTGTCATTTAATACAGGCAACAACCGGAAGACAGAGAAGAAGAATAGACTGCGTGATATAAAAATAATGGGCATACCTCCACCCCTCGATAGTTATCGCTGACTCAGCCATGTTTATGCAGCACTGCACGTGGAGATGTGGACGCGCAAGTCGCGCAGATTACGTACATAAACCTACAAAGTACTGATATAGTAAATTGAAAAATAAATGATTATTTTTGTGTAGTTGTATATTGACAAAAATAATGTATGGTTGTCACAAAATCCCACGGCACACCCGGATTTGCCTCACGGCACACCAGTGTGCCGCTGCACACCGTTTGGTAACGGTGGTAACTCAGATGCTTACATGGACTTGTATGTTTTTCCTTCATATCTAACAGAAATAAGAGAGAAAGAGATGGGAAAGTGAGTAAAGAGGGATAGGAAGGAGGAGAGATATTTGCGAGTGGCATACTCTCTGAGTTTTCTCGATTAATAGCTTATATAGACAATACCATGCTTAAATAGACTCCTAAGTTATTATTTCATATGTGACAATATGTAAGAAAAGAGGGGAAGAGTCAAATTATATTGAGAAATTGATTTCATATTGGAACATTCATTTCTCAAACCTATGTTTTATGGAAGAGGAAATGTACTTCTGATAAACTAATCCTTGATCAAACGGTAAATGGTGAATTAATATAACATTTATAATCATTGAGAAAGGGTTATTCCACAGGGACTAGCTCACATTTAACTTAAAATAACATTTATCTGCTTTGGACTGATGAGTATATGATTCTTGCATGTTAAATGACTAACACAAACCTTACATTTATAATGTGCATGTCTCAGGAAGGCTCCCAAATCATTCTGAGGGGGCCTATCCTATTTTTGTAATTGAATGATAATGTGCTAATCCATTACCTTGAGTTGTCTGCACTCAGGAAAACATCCCTATCAAGTGTTAACCCAATAACTAGGACAGCTCTGAAGGCCAAGGGTCAGAGAGAGAGGATCACACTCTGCGGCTGCAGAGAGCAACTTATCCACGGGCAAGGAGGTCGTTCGAGATGAGAGGATTCTAATCTTCAACTTTCTGATGAGATGGGATGCTTCTTCATTTTCGCTCGCAGGACGAGCGATGGTTTCAGAGGTCGTCATACAAGGTTTTCATGTTTCTTGGAGGAGAAGATGTTTTCATAACCTCTCCCATCACAGGGGGGGGGCATCTGGATGTGCCACTTGGAATAGGCAGGTGCACTGCTCTCAAGCAGATAGCAGAAGGAATACAGGCAGATGAGCCTCTGTTTCACTGGGAGATCATAAAGTGCTCACTGAATTGAGCCACAAAAGCAGAGCAATTGGGGGGGATTGAGATATGGCGCTCTGATGAAGAAGAGTTTTGAGCCAATCAGCACCTCAGTGCTAATCTACAGATAATTGAGTTATGGCGCTCTGATGAAGAAGAGTTTTGAGCCAATCAGCACCTCAGTGCTAATCTACAGTATCAGGATGCCTTTACACACCAGACATTCTGTGTCATAAAAGAGAGGAGGAAAACATGTCTTCTAGCTCTCGTACAAAGATAACATTTGAATTGAATGACCAGATGATTACAGATGTACAATTAATGATTGTTTTTGTATTCCCAATGAACAGATATGTGTTAAATAGTGGTGATAAATATATTTGATCAGATTACACTTTCACACTAAACTAATTAATTAATTGATATTTTCAGATTTATAAGGTATTGAACAATAAGATATTTCTAATATTATAACAGACAATGTTACTATCCTTAATCATTACCAGGTAAGAACAGATGTTTTGATGTTGATTACAGTTGATGCTCTGAATAAAGAACTGATGTTTTGATATTGATTACAGTTGATGCTCTGAATAAAGAACAGATGTTTTGATTTTTTGCCTTTTCAGGTTGTTATACAATAAAATGTTTGATTCTTCAGATTGTTAAACATTTTGAGAATTGTTTAGTTTTCCCTTCAGATTTTGAGATGACATAATGATTGATAGTTGAAGTCTGATTTATACCTCAATTGGATTTATTATAAATCCTAAATTCTAATTGTGTTTTAATAAGTAATTGCCTTGAAGTAAATCTTTGAGATGTAAGCTGATTTTAGAATTTGTGTTTGATGAAGGAGATTAACTGAGGGATAAATGATAAAATATCTTATTTTTGAAACATATATTTTGCTATAATATTGTTGTATTTCACGTGTTTATTATTGTGCTTTTTGACAAATGATGCCAAACACTGAAGAGAGATGATTTTATTATGATTGATTGTATCTTGTCATGGTGATTGAAGTGTTTTCAATCTTGTTCTACTTTTGATGTAATTAATGTGAGTGAGCCCACACAACTCTGAAGACGCTTATTGACTTAAGTATTGACTGAAATATTCTTTAGACTAATGTTAATTGATTATCATAAATTGATAAAAGGGTGGATCTGTAAAGGAATATTTTGGTCTTGTTAAAGTATATAGAGTTTAGTGATTTGTCCTCGGGAATCTGTTCATATGGTTGAAGTGTATTCCTGCCTGTAATGTGATCCATAGCTTCTCAGGAAGACACAGGTCAAGAGGTCATCTGATGTCTTGTGGGGGAGAAGCATGGCTCATGTGGGTTTCCAATGCAACGAGTCTTTGTCTCGACATCTGGCATGCATTAAAGGAAAACCCGCGTGTTTTAGGGCCCTCCTCTTCTCTTTGTATAGAGGGGCAGTGCTGGAATTGGGCCGGTACTCACCGGTACGCAGTACCGGCACTTCTGGTTCTGACCCATGGAGTACCGGCACTTCTTGCTCAGTACCGGCATGCTGGCGGTACTCCGGTACTCATGCACCGTGCCAGTACTCAACACTCTCCCGCCGTTCTTATTATACATCCATATATATATATATACAGCCGCCCGGTACTCAGTAGATGCGTCATGAGGTGCCGAACGGACATTCTCATCGCTCTAACCGCTGGAGTTTCACAGCGGCTGTCAGCTGTTTACTCCTGTCATTCAAACAGAACGTGCTGGAGAGGGGGCGGGGCTTATCTTCTCCATGTAAATACTGTGGTGGAAACGACTATGTCAAAATTAACCTATTTGACCGTGATTTAATAGTAATACACGTTTCAAAATAATAATAATAATAATAATGCCGAAGTAACAACATACTGAAAACTGTTAGTAAAACCATGTTTTAATGCTTTACAATTTACATACGGAGATGCACGTGTGTTGTGTTTATGCAGTGCAACTCCCACCCAGTGGGTGGCTATGTAGAGTGATAGAACAGAGCAGGCACGCCCCCGAGAGAAGGAAAGCAAGTCACGTCACAAATTAGCATTTCTAAAATGTTAGCGTGGATTAATAAAAGTGCAAAAAGACAGCGGTTGTCGCCGGAAGAAACTTCAAATACAGAGAATGCTGTGCCTGTGTTGGAAATTGTGTCTGATGGGGAGCTTTATTTGGTTGATCCTCCTGCTCCAAGTTCTAGTGCATTAGCACTAGCTCCGCCGCCTCCTCCAGAGCCTCTAACGTTAGCTGCTGCTGGCGCAACTGCCACCACCAACACCAGGCAAAGCGATGCACCTGATTGCTGGACAACGGACCAGGTGCAATATTTTTGCAAGACCAATGCATGGCTCCTTCTTAAAGATAAGAAGCTAGGATGTCGGATATGCAGAGATGTCAAATCTTTGGGAATACACACTGGACAAGGACTGAAACTGTCAACTGAATGGGGTGAGTGTGCAGTGTCTCATTTCGGTGTTGACAAGGGCAAACAACAAGCTAGCCTGAGAAAAAAAATCAAAGAACATAAAGAATCACAAGCCCATGTAAAAGCTGCTGACATCCTTACATCTGCTTCACGTGAAACTATTCAACATCAAGTGCAGTCTATGCATACATCTGAATTAGACACCACTATCAGAGTTTTTCGAACGACATATAAAATTGGCAAACATAGCCGGCCATTCACAGACATGCCAATTGATTTGAATGTACAGAAACTGAATGGGCTGAACGTGGGCAGGGTTTTGCACTCCAATAAAACCTGTGGCGAAATCATCGACCACATAGCTCATGAGCTGAAGAAAAAAATGGCAAAAGACATTACAGAAAACCAAAGAAAACTCTGTGTTTTGGTCGATGAATCTACCACTATTAGTGGTAAAACGGTGCTTGTTGTGTGCCTACGCTCAGCATTAGCTGATGCTGAGCCCGAAACGTTTTTTTGGGAGCTGATCGAGTTGGATGGAACAACGGCTGATGACATCACAAAGGCGTTAATGGAGTGTCTTGGAAGAGATTTTAACGAGGACTTTTTAGGTCAGTGTTTCGTTTCTATTGCATGTGATGGGGCTTCAGTCATGCTAGGGAAGAGAACAGGCGTTGCTACCCAGTTGTGTAGTAAATTCTCAAGCCTGTTTGTGTGGCACTGCTCCAATCATCGTCTAGAGCTGGCAGTTGGGGATGTGGTCAAGGAGGTCTCAGGGCTCAATCATTTCCAGATCTTTTTTGACAAACTCTATTCCTTGTTCCATGCCTCCCCCAAAAATCAGAGGCAGTTAGCGCAGTGTGCGCAAGCAGTCGGACAGCGTCTCCTGGTGATAGGGCGTGTTTTGTCCATCCGCTGGGTGGCTTCAAGTGAAAGGAGCGTCAGAGCAGTCTGGGAAAACTACCGAGTGCTTCATGATCACTTCACAAATGCTGCAAACGACACGAGCAGGGATTCCAGAGACAGAGCAAAGTACAAGGGCCTGGATGATGTGCTCACATCTGCAACATTTGTCAGCAATCTGGGACTGATGTACGATGCGCTCACAGAGCTCAGCGACCTCTCTCGGCAACTCCAAAAAAGAGAGATGACACTGCCTACAGCAGATAGGCTCTTAACTCGAGAAATACGAGTTTTTGAATCCATGGACACCATGCCTGGCCCACACATGACTACAGTTCATACAGCTCTAGCTGAGAAGTCCTTCAAGGGTGTTGCCCTGCGTGAGAATGGCAGGCTTGTACAGATTCATGCAGGTCAGTTTTTCCGCAGTAT
This sequence comes from Gymnodraco acuticeps, assembly GCF_902827175.1. Lineage (NCBI taxonomy): Eukaryota > Metazoa > Chordata > Actinopteri > Perciformes > Bathydraconidae > Gymnodraco > Gymnodraco acuticeps. The sequence continues at coordinate 481,537 of NW_022990501.1, forward strand.
GGTAGAGAATCTGAGACACAGAATGACTTCCACAACCTCCTCTCATGTCAGCACAAGAGAAATCCCATTACATGGCCGGGAGGCCCGGGACAATCAGCTAATCCAGGACATGAAAGTTATCCATCCTGGAAGTTGGCCTGAAGAGGAGTTAGACGTACAGTATGGGGACGTAGAGGTGCTACGTTTGTGCGAAGTGCTGAAAGTGGACAGAAGAGAGACTGTTCAGGGCTTTCGCGAATACAAGGAAACCAGGGCATCCCGTACACCTGCTGCCATGGAGCCTCTACTGAAAGCAGTCCGAACCATCGCTGTCTCCACTAGTGAGTGTGAGCGGGCATTCAGCTGCATGAACGATATCCTTACTGCAAAAAGGAATGCTCTCTCTGTCAGCCGACTGTCCAGCCTGGTTTTCATTAAATGTAATGGACCATCACTAGGACAGTTCAATCCGGAACAGTATGTGAGGTCCTGGCTGGCAAAGGGAAGGAGAAGTGCTGATGAAAGAGCCTGTCCAGCTCCAGCCCCTGATACTGATGTCCCCAAGGCCTTCTGGAGCCTTTTCTAACAATGTGAAGTATATTGCAAAGCAGCTCACCCAGTGAGAAGACTTTTGGCATAATGTGCCGATTTGTACAGATCCTGGAGATAGAAGGACTTCAGACCAACCAGGGAGTTATCTGATCAGCTTGGTGTTCAATGTAACTCTTTACCATGGCTCAGACTTTGTTACTTGCAGTTACAGTTTCTCATTTTAGATTGTGCAAATGTTGAATTTGTTTTTACATGTTCTTTGTTCATGCTCTTTATCATTTTTCTGAGTTGGAAAGTTAGATTGCATCATAGTTTACTTTATACATATTTGTATTCTTCAGTGGTGAAGTATATTGCAAAGCAGCTCAGCCATGTGAGAAGACTTTTGGCACTTTTTCGTTTTTCGTTTTCTGAGTTGGAAAGTTAGATTGCATTCAAAATGTACAGAAATACTTAATTTTGTTAAAGCTTTTTATAAAAAATGCTTCTGACCAGAGCTTTGTTTCCTTGTCATTAATGTTGAACACCACCAGAGGGGCTCTCACCTGAAAGGTCTCTGCTTCATGTGTCTTCAGCAGAAAATCTAGACTTTGATTGCTATATTTTCAGTTAATATTGACCTTACTGAGCTTTAGCCATATCCGCTGCCTATCATAAAAAATGTTAAGTACAGTGAACCTTTCTAAAATATACAGTAGTAAAGAGACAAACCCACCAGCATTATAGTAGCCAAATTCTTGTTTGTGGGCTGTATATATAAAATTGACTTGAAAAAGTTGCTGATTTTAGAGTACTGGCACCTTTTTCATTCCAATTCAAGCACTGTAGAGGGGTGCTTGGCGCTTTTAGAGTTCAGAGTTTGCTGGTATCTTACAGGAGAACTGTGATATGCTGTGAACTCTCCGGCCGCTGAGGCTCTCAATAAATATCAGTGTATTGACAGGAGAATCCAGTTTCACTCATTTCATGATTGGCTCAACATTGCTGCAAAGAAGTTTTAACTTCACACAAAGTATAACATTCACAGTGGTGATTCAATTAATCTGTAATCTGCAAAATTGCAGTGTCTTCAAGCTTTAACATTACTTCACGTATACTTCATTACGCTTTAGTCAAAAGTAAGGCACTTATCTATACATTCATTTTAGTCAAATACATTGTTCAAAAATCTGAAAAAGAAGAATCAGACATTTATTGCGTAGTGTAAAAACCCGAAAAAGGTAAAATCTATATACATCTTCTACATTCTGAGTGTCAATTTTAATCAACTTGTCATTCATTGTGTGGGGGTCCCCATGGCGCAGAAGCCGTGATTGAGCCCCACGGATCTGAAAGCTGGGCGTCGTACATCAACACGGAGTCATCAACTGTGGAATATCCTACTAGTCTCTGTGGAGCCTGGAGGGCGGTTTTGGTCATCTTTCGTATGGCTAGTTTAACTACAGTGACCAAGCAGATTATCACAATTAGCACAACTAAGATAAACATTGAAACGGTTACTGCAAATTTAACCAACCCCGCACCCCACGATCCAAAAGTTCCAGTTAAATCCCCAAGGGTAAACCCATGAGTTTCATGCAACTCTTTTATCCCCCTGGCGGTATCATGAGCCATATCCATGACCTCAGGTGTAGCATCAGAGATGAAAGAACAACACTCAGATCCAATCACCTTGCATGTGCCCCCCTGGGCGGCTAATAAAAGATCCAGTGCCATACGATTCTGTAATGCTACAGTCCTAACCTCCTGTAATTCTTTATGTTCGGCTAACATGGCTGTGTTAGATGTATTTAAGTGATTTTCCACTACTTTGGACAACGCCACAATTTCCTGCTGAGAAACATAAATACCGTACCATGGTAAAAATAGACTAGCCATCCGCTGTCCTTCTGTAATCGACCTGCTGTTTCTATGTAGAGAGGGAAGTATAGCTGCAATCTCATCAGTCTTTACTTTACGGATTAAAGGGATTAGATAGGCCAGGTAACAGGTGCCATAGAAAATGTCATAAGGCATACAGCCATAGGCTCGATCCCCACAAACTAAGTAAACCCTCTGCGGGAGGGGCGTTCTGGCTAACTGCGCCTTTATTACGATATTACAGTCGCTGTGGCCCACATCTGGAGAGGTAAGAGATCCTATTTCATTCTGGAAACAGATGGACACATTCTTCCACTCATGTACTACAACTGGGGGAACATAGACAGAACAGTCACGAGTAGGGGACTTACCTAAGGGTAATGGCTGCGAACAGTCATGTATTTTAACCTCAACTGAGTCCACTGTTCTGGAGCCAAACCAGGGCACTACTGTTACCAAAGCCTCAACTAATAAAGATGGAGTGTGTGGTTGCAGTGTACATATTGGACTGGTAAAGTTAACCGAGCAATTAGTCTTGGCTAGGGCTAATTGGAATCTGTATTCAAAAGCTAGGTTAATATATTTCTTCACATATATTAGTCTTAGGACCGTCAACTGTTTGAACCCCTCTGGCAGGTAATCTTTATTTACTGTCTCAACAATGAGCGAGATTAAACCCTTGTATTGTTGAGGTTTCTCAGAGTTTATTGGATACGAAGGAGTGTAACAATCCTCGGCCTCATCTCCAATGCGGGATGCTATGTCATTCCAGCTAACTAAACCGTAGTCAGCTTTCGTGAAAGGAATTGGGCTAAACATGGGAGAATGTACGGATTCTGGCATGTTTTGGCACAGCCAACAGTTGCTAACATTGCGTTCATGTGCATAGTCTAACATTAAACTCATTGCCGAATTGGTCTTAGTTAGTTTAGGTGGAGCGATTAAGGCCTTTTTTGAAGAATCTACATCCTCTCCTGTTTGTTTAGGTGGAGTGGATATTAGGGCTTTTTCCGGAAAACCTGTTTCATGATATGGTTCAATATATGTTCTAATAGAGGCGTGTCTAGCGACCCCTAAATTAGAAACATCTGTTTCATGCTGTGGTTCAATAAATGCACATCCAGTGACCCCCGAATTGGGAGCTTTGTAATCTGGTTTCCGTGCCGTGCACTGGGACTCATATTTTAACTGTTCTGCCGTGCTACACTACAGTTCTGGGGGCATATTTGCAATGGTGTTGAGTGTTATTCTTACCATCCGTGACGAGACCCGGAACTCCTGATACTGCGTCCTTGGATACGCTTTCCACACCGTGGAGTCGCCACCCTTGCTAAAAAACACAGGGTACGTAATAACACAGTTTGGTGAGTTACATATTGCAGTTGGGCAGTTAAAATAAACCTTCTGTGGTTCGTGAGCAGAGAGAGGGGCATTCCTCCTTCTTCTCTCTCTGTGTCTCTCTCTCATCGTACTGAATGTTTGTGTGGTGATTGGAAACAACCTGTCTTTGTCGCTAGGCACTGATTGGCCCGTTGGTGTGATTTTGCCCTCAGGGTCTGGGCCCTTAGATAAGAGTACCTTAATTTCTCCCCCCGAGGGGCGAGAGCCCTCGCCACCTGTCGTTGGAATGGTCACAGCTTCATCAAGCGGGGCTACCTTGGACAGGTACAGCAGGCCCAGCACGAGGAGGATGATGACAGCTTTCACACGCCAGCCTCCGGTGGAGGAGACAGACGCCATCTGGAAGCGTTGATCCACCCCGCTCTGCCTCGTTCCCTCAGGGCCGTTCCTCGACGTCCTCTGGTTCCTCCTCCTCTGCGCGGACCACGTCCGTGATGATGTCGTCTAGGGTCCTTCCCGGAGGTTTCCCCACTGCGCACTGATTCCAGTGGTACCAGATGTCTCCTTTCCCTTCCAAGCGGACAGCGTGAGATGTCCTCTGCATCACCCGATGGGGTCCAGAGAACCTGGGTCTCAGCCACTTGGGTCTGATCGCTTTCAGCCAGACGAACTCCGCAGTGTTCGCTTCGTGTTTCTCGGGTCCCCCTTTTGCCTCTGCAACCTGGGTGGAAAAATCTGCCACCAATCCCTTAAGTTGCTGGAAGTATGGTTTCGAACTCAGAACCTCTACTTCCTTTCCTACACTTAGGGCTCCTGGACCTGGGAACTGGTGACCATAAGTGAGCTCAAATGGAGAGAAACCTGTCCCTTTGTTAATGGAGCTCCTGATTGACATAAGAGCTAGAGGCAATGCGTCTAACCATTTCATGCCTGTCTCTTCACATGCTTTGCTGAGTTTTTGTTTTAAGTTCTGGTTCATTCTTTCCACTTTTCCCTGAGACTGTGGATGATAAACTGCTCCAAAACTGTGTCTTAGTCCCTAGGGACTCTTCTACTGTGCGTAGGTCATGGTTCTTGAAATGGCTGCCATTGTCTGACCTCACTTTCCTAGGAAATCCATGTAATGGAATGTAATGCGTGACTAGGAATTTGATCACTGAGTCTGCATCTTCTCTTCTGCAAGGGATAGCTTCTGGCCAACCTGTGTATCCATCTACTACTACTAACAAATATCTGAATCCTCTTACTTTGTCAATCATGTCAGTGTAGTCAATGATGATTTCTTCTCCTGCCATCTTAGGTAAAGGAAACTTTCCCTGGTGTGGTTTCACAGTGGCTCTGATGTTATGGGTTAAGCAAATTACACACTCTTCTAGGTGATTTGCTATCATGTCTGGTAGGTATGGGTGCCACCAGTGGGTCAGGTGCCTGTTCATCTGAGTTTTACCACAATGCGTTGGGCCGTGTGCTTCTTTAAGCATGGATCTTATCCACTCTGGGGGTATAACCGGTCTCCCATCTGGGGAGTACCATATCCCCTCTTTGTTGGTAGCTCCCCTGTTTGACCATAGTTTTTTGTCTTGAGGAGACCCCGCTTCTTGAGCTTCTTTAAGCGTCTCATCTGTTATTGCGGGCAGCAAGTCAGCAGATTTTAAGACAAGCATTTGATACCATGGTGTATATCCTGCCTTCTCTTTAGCTGCTTTGTCTGCTGCATTGTTACCCCAAGCCAAGTAGTTGTTTTCTGCGTTGTGACCTTTACACTTAAGTAAAGCTAACTTGTTGGGCAACATTACTGCTTCTGCAAGCCTTTTGATCTCTTTCTCATGTTTGATGGGGGTATTTGTGGACGTTACAAATCCTGCTCTCAACCATTGTCGCATTTCCACGTGAATTACGCCGTGGACATATGCTGAATCAGTGTAGATGTTTACATCCTTTCCTTTTGATAGCTCTAATGCCGCAATGACTCCCATTACTTCTGCCAACTGTGCTGATACTTTCCCTGTTACTTCCCCAGCTGATACTTCCTCAAAGTTTCCCTCAGGTTTTTGTTTTACCACGGCATAGGCTGCTTGGAGGCCGTTTTGGGGGTGTCTAAAACAACAGCCGTCTGTGAACAGGTTTTCTGCCTGTGGGATGGGCTCGTCTCTGAGATATATTCTTAGCTTCACATCTTGGATGATTCTTTCCTCACACCTATGGGGCTCTCCGCTACCTATGGTGTCTGCGCTGTTAACTCTTTCGTGTGTGTATGTGATGTGTGCCTTTGTCAGAGTTTTCTCCAGCCTTGTTTGTCTCGTTGAAGTCATTGTGAATGCACTTGAGTTCACAAAAGAGACAATGCTGTGTGTTGTCAGTACTGTCAAAGGATGGCTCATCACAATGTGTGAAATCTTGTTTAAGATACGTGCTGTACCTGCCGCGTGTCTCATGCAGGGAGGTTCTCTGTTTTCCACTCTGTCCAGTGTAACACTGACATACATCAATATTGTCCTACAACCCCCCTTTTTCTGAAAAAGAATCCCATTTACTGTGTTTACATTTTCAGAAACATCAAGAAAGAATGGTAATGCATAGGATGCAGCGGCGAAAGCCGTGACTTGGGACATGGATTGTTTGAGAGAAATGAACGCAGCTTCTGCCGCTTGTGTCCAGTCTAGTGTGGCAGTGAGATTGCGCATGCCTTTCTCATTGATGAGTTTTCTGAGTTCAGCTGTTCTTGGGTTATACTCTGGGATGTAGTGTCTGCTGTAGCCTGTGAGGCCCAAAAAAGACAACATGTCTTTGACTGTCTTGGGTTTCGGGTGGTTCAAAATGTGTTCCTGATGCGCTGCTGACATGCCCGTGCCTGCTGGGGAAATCACTCTGCCCAAAAATGTCACCTCTTTACGGGTGCATTGTAGCTTTTTCTTGGAGACTTTGAACCCTGATGTGTGGAGGCGCACCAGTAGGTTTCTGGTGGCCTCTAAACAAGAGGCTGCAGAAGGTGCTGCGATGAGAAGGTCGTCTACATACTGTATTAATACTACCCCCACTGGCAATGTAACGCCCTCTAGCTGTTCCCTGAGTACTTTGTTGAATATTCCTGGAGACAAGCTGAAGCCTTGTGGTAGTCTTGTGTATTGTAGTTTCTCCCCTCCTATTGTAAAAGAAAAAATAGGTCTCTAACTCTCTGCCAGAGGTATGCAGAAGAAAGCGTTGGCTAGGTCAATACAGGTGAACCATGTATGTTCAGGTGAGACATTACAGATAGCCGTGTAGGGGTTAGGAACTGGTATCAGAGCTGTAGTCGTAATAGCATTAATGGTTCTCAAATCATGAGCCATTCTGTACTCCCCGCTAGATTTTGATACAGGAAGTATGGGAGTATTCCAAAGGCTTTGTGAGGGTTCTAACACCCCTGCTCTCTTCAGTCCCTCAACTGCCTTGTCAACACCCCCTTTTGCCTGTGGTTTGATCGGGTATTGTGACCGGCTCACAGGCACAGAGCTGCTCACCTCAAATGTTACTGGTGTGGCTTTTAAGCAGAAACCTACATCATGAGAGTGCGACGCCCACAGGTCAGACGGGAGATCACGCAACATGTCAACTGTATATGCATGGTCAGTTTTTTCCCTACCCTGATGTCTATCTACTTCGTGTCTCTCCATGTGGATGCATTCTTGTGTGTAGATTTTAAGACGATAAGCTCTGTGTGAGGGAGAGTATGTCAGTGCCGCGATCTGCGTAGGTTCCCAATCTTTGACTTCTAGCAGCGTCTTTACCATGGGACCAAGTTCTTTAGCTTCATAACCCTTTCTGATAGCTAATGAAATGTGTGGTGTGGACTCAGCAGACAAACGGTACCAGTACAGTTGTTCATCAGAGAGCTCAACCGACGCAGCCACACCCGCCTGTCCCACAAAGAGATTTGTCGTGGTAACGTCCCAAACGGCCATAGACACCTCATTATCATACTCATATTCATAACTTTGGTCGTCTCTTCTATCATAATTCAGCGTCAGGTGGGGGGGGGGGGGTCTGGAGGGGGGCCATAAGGCCTGAGGAGGTTAATCCATGGCTTCCATTGTTGAAAAATGGAATATAGTCCAGGTGTGTTGTCCCGAGGTCGGTCCAACAGTCCCCAGAATATAGTGGCATGTTGGGTTGCTTCTGCCTCAGTGGACTGGGCCAACATCATCTGAGAACCTGATTTTATGGTAGATAACGAACAATTGATGGTTGTGCCATTTGGGAATGATATTATCAGTCCATCCGGGGTACAGAGGATGGAGGCATTCGCTTTGATCAGAATATCCCTACCCATGAGGTTAGCCGGGCTTTTAGGTGCAAGAATATACTGGTGTAAGAATGTCTGTCCTGCTATCTTGGTGGATAACAGCGTGGAAAGCGGTATTTTTTCTATTTTTCCGGAAAACCCTATGACTGAGACTGTTGTAGATGAAAGGGACGCCTTGAAGACGGGAGAATTGATGGTGGAATATCTTGCTCCTGAATCAACAAGGAATGGTAGGTTTGAGTCTTTAACAGTCATATTAATGTATGGATCCGCCAGGCCCGTACATCCAGAGTTCCCTGGGCGTCTTCATTCTTCGTAGTACTCCCCATCATACAGGACAAACTGGCCATAGGGGGCGGCCATAGCATTAGGGGCAATGTGACCCTGGTTCGGTTGTTGCGGCAATGGGACAGCCTCCTGGGGTGTCTGGATATATGGTCTCTCTGATCCGTTCCCCCCTCCGTATCCTCTCTGTCCCCCTTTAGCCCGCCCCCTTCCTGGTGAGGCTTTATGTGGGCACTGCTTGAACCAGTGATCTGGCTGTCCGCAAATGAAACACACCTTCACGTATTCCAATCCAGGAGTCATTCCAAAGCCACCTCGACCTCTGACCCCGCCTCTGAACCCACCCCTCTGTTGCCAAGAGCTATTATCGTAGCCAAATTGGGGCTGACTATAGGGCGGACCCTGGTTGGAAAGGCCCCCTTTTGGGTTTTGCTGCCCCTGTGGCTGCACGGCCGGCGCTACTGGGTGAACAATGAACTGTTTGGCATTCTTTTTGTCATTCTGAACTGTTTTCCGGGCTATTTCCAGCTGCGTTCGCAGTAACTGCACCCTCAACTCCTCTTCTTCAGTTTTAACCTCTGTATGTTGTTTGTTAAATCTACTCAAATGATGGGCTAAATGACGTTCCCACGTCTGTGTGTTTAACTGATCTACCTCTGGATTGTCCTCCATCAGACTTTTAATTTCTTTCGGCACCGCTGCAAGCACTGCCTTACGGAACAACATCCTTGCTGTGAACATCGTTAAAGGAAATAGGCACGTCATCTTTCATTGTCGATGTTCCTGATCTATCCTCAACTCTTTCTACCTCATAATAGGAAGTCTGTTGTGCTAGTATTCTCCTGAAATCTCCCATACAGATAGTCTGTCCTACAGCCATGTCTGCAAACCTTCGCATCCAATGTCTCCCTCCCTCAGTAGGCAACGGCATTTTATCGATCAGTGCATGTATGTCCCCTAGTGTGAAAGGATGATAAGCCGTTTTCCCGTTTTGCGCGGCCACTAAAGGCGCCTGTAATACTGGAAAAATAAAAGCATGCTCGGTGGGGTCTTCTGCGGTGTGGTGAGACCTTAATCTGTTACGGGGCATTGAAAGAACCTGATCTACTTCCACTAGTTCACTTATTGTTCCTGTCAGAGATATCTGCTTAACTTTGCACCTCGCCCTCCTGCTGTCTTCCTCTTCCTGTCCTGCTTGTTCCTGCTGAAAAGTGTCCTGATAGCTGTCTTTACGACCCTGGCCTCCTGCTTCATTGTAAAACCCCCCAGTTTCATGGCTTGCTGTTTCCCTATCCCTTTTATGGCCCGCTATCTCTCCCTCATTTTTATGGCCCACTGTCTTTCTATCACTTCTGTGGTTCGCTGTCTCTTCCCCACTTTCATGGCCCAATGCCCCCCCCTCAACACCTGGGTAATAAGACGTAGACGTCTGGCGTGATCTGTTCTGAAAAGGATCACATCTCTCCCCCTCCTCAGCGCGCCTGCGTACACCTGTGTGCTGGCCTCTCCTCTCCCTATTTTCCTCTATATCTTCTACCGAGCCTTCAAATCCGCTCTGTTCCTGTCTCCTGTCTTCCTCCTTGCGTCTATCTTGAATCTGTTGTTCATAGCACCGCCTTTCTCGCATTTCCCTCTCATCTAGGAGGTCAGTTGTGTATGTTATGTCTGTCCGTGTAGCGCCTGAGTGGCTCTTTGCAGTGCTTGAATTGGAATGAAAAAGGTGCCAGTACTCTAAAATCAGCAACTTTTTCAAGTCAATTTTATATATACAGCCCACAAACAAGAATTTGGCTACTATAATGCTGGTGGGTTTGTCTCTTTACTACTGTATATTTTAGAAAGGTTCACTGTACTTAACATTTTGTATGATAGGCAGCGGATATGGCTAAAGCTCAGTAAGGTCAATATTAACTGAAAATATAGCAATCAAAGTCTAGATCTTCTGCTGAAGACACATGAAGCAGAGACCTTTCAGGTGAGAGCCCCTCTGGTGGTGTTCAACATTAATGACAAGGAAACAAAGCTCTGGTCAGAAGCATTTTTTATAAAAAGCTTTAACAAAATTAAGTATTTCTGTACATTTTGAATGCAATCTAACTTTCCAACTCAGAAAACGAAAAACGAAAAAGTGCCAAAAGTCTTCTCACATGGCTGAGCTGCTTTGCAATATACTTCACCACTGAAGAATACAAATATGTATAAAGTAAACTATGATGCAATCTAACTTTCCAACTCAGAAAAATGATAAAGAGCATGAACAAAGAACATGTAAAAACAAATGCAAAATTTGCACAATCTAAAATGAAAAACTGTAACTGCAAGTAACAAAGTCTGAGCCATGGTAAAGAGTTACATTGAACACCAAGCTGATCAGATAACTCCCTGGTTGGTCTGAAGTCCTTCTATCTCCAGGATCTGTACAAATCGGCACATTATGCCAAAAGTCTTCTCACTGGGTGAGCTGCTTTGCAATATACTTCACATTGTTAGAAAAGGCTCCAGAAGGCCTTGGGGACATCAGTATCAGGGGCTGGAGCTGGACAGGCTCTTTCATCAGCACTTCTCCTTCCCTTTGCCAGCCAGGACCTCACATACTGTTCCGGATTGAACTGTCCTAGTGATGGTCCATTACATTTAATGAAAACCAGGCTGGACAGTCGGCTGACAGAGAGAGCATTCCTTTTTGCAGTAAGGATATCGTTCATGCAGCTGAATGCCAGCTCACACTCACTAGTGGAGACAGCGATGGTTCGGACTGCTTTCAGTAGAGGCTCCATTGCAGCAGGTGTACGGGATGCCCTGGTTTCCTTGTATTCGCGAAAGCCCTGAACAGTCTCTCTTCTGTCCACTTTCAGCACTTCGCACAAACGTAGCACCTCTACGTCCCCATACTGTACGTCTAACTCCTCTTCAGGCCAACTTCCAGGATGGATAACTTTCATGTCCTGGATTAGCTGATTGTCCCGGGCCTCCCGGCCATGTAATGGGATTTCTCTTGTGCTGACATGAGAGGAGGTTGTGGAAGTCATTCTGTGTCTCAGATTATCTACCATACTGCGGAAAAACTGACCTGCATGAATCTGTACAAGCCTGCCATTCTCACACAGGGCAACACCCTTGAAGGACTTCTCAGCTAGAGCTGTATGAACTGTAGTCATGTGTGGGCCAGGCATGGTGACCATGGATTCAAAAACTCGTATTTCTCGAGTTAAGAGCCTATCTGCTGTAGGCAGTGTCATCTCTCTTTTTTGGAGTTGCCGAGAGAGGTCGCTGAGCTCTGTGAGCGCATCGTACATCAGTCCCAGATTGCTGACAAACGTTGCAGATGTGAGCACATCATCCAGGCCCTTGTACTTTGCTCTGTCTCTGGAATCCCTGCTCGTGTCGTTTGCAGCATTTGTGAAGTGATCATGAAGCACTCGGTAGTTTTCCCAGACTGCTCTGACGCTCCTTTCACTTGAAGCCACACAGCGGATGGACAAAACACGCCCTATCACCAGGAGACGCTGTCCGACTGCTTGCGCACATTGCGCTAACTGCCTCTGATTTTTGGGGGAGGCATGGAACAAGGAATAGAGTTTGTCAAAAAAGATCTGGAAATGATTGAGCCCTGAGACCTCCTTGACCACATCCCCAACTGCCAGCTCTAGACGATGATTGGAGCAGTGCCACACAAACAGGCTTGGGAATTTACTACACAACTGGGTAGCAACGCCTGTTCTCTTCCCTAGCATGACTGAAGCCCCATCACATGCAAAAGAAACGAAACACTGACCTAAAAAGTCCTCGTTAAAATCTCTTCCAAGACACTCCATTAACGCCTTTGTGATGTCATCAGCCGTTGTTCCATCCAACTCGATCAGCTCCCAAAAAAACGTTTCGGGCTCAGCATCAGCTAATGCTGAGCGTAGACACACAACAAGCACCGTTTTACCACTAATAGTGGTAGATTCATCGACCAAAACACAGAGTTTTCTTTGGTTTTCTGTAATGTCTTTTGCCATTTTTTTCTTCAGCTCATGAGCTATGTGGTCGATGATTTCGCCACAGGTTTTATTGGAGTGCAAAACCCTGCCCATGTTCAGCCCATTCAGTTTCTGTACATTCAAATCAATTGGCATGTCTGTGAATGGCCGGCTATGTTTGCCAATTTTATATGCCGTTCGAAAAACTCTGATAGTGGTGTCTAATTCAGATTTATGCATAGACTGCACTTGATGTTGAATAGTTTCACGTGAAGCAGATGTAAGGATGTCAGCAGCTTTTACATGGGCTTGTGATTCTTTATGTTCTTTGATTTTTTTTCTCAGGCTAGCTTGTTGTTTGCCCTTGTCAACACCGAAATGAGACACTGCACACTCACCCCATTCAGTTGACAGTTTCAGTCCTTGTCCAGTGTGTATTCCCAAAGATTTGACATCTCTGCATATCCGACATCCTAGCTTCTTATCTTTAAGAAGGAGCCATGCATTGGTCTTGCAAAAATATTGCACCTGGTCCGTTGTCCAGCAGTCATGTGCATCGCTTTGCCCGGTGTTGGTGGTGGCAGTTGAGCCAGCAGCAGCTAACGTTAGAGGCTCTGGAGGAGGCGGCGGAGCTAGTGCTAATGCTAATGCACTAGAACTTGGAGCAGGAGGATCAACCAAAGAAAGCTCCCCATCAGACACAATTTCCAACACAGGCACAGCATTCTCTGTATTTGAAGTTTCTTCCGGCGACAACCGCTGTCTTTTTGCACTTTTATTAATCCACGCTAACATTTTAGAAATGCTAATTTGTGACGTGACTTGCTTTCCTTCTCTCGGGGGCGTGCCTGCTCTGTTCTATCACTCTACATAGCCACCCACTGGGTGGGAGTTGCACTGCATAAACACAACACACGTGCATCTCGGTATGTAAATTGTAAAGCATTAAAACATGGTTTTACTAACAGTTTTCAGTATGTTGTTACTTCGGCATTATTATTATTATTATTTTGAAACGTGTATTACTATTAAATCACGGTCAAATAGGTTAATTTTGACATAGTCGTTTCCACCACAGTATTTACATGGAGAAGATAAGCCCCGCCCCCTCTCCAGCACGTTCTGTTTGAATGACAGGAGTAAACAGCTGACAGCCGCTGTGAAACTCCAGCGGTTAGAGCGATGAGAATGTCCGTTCGGCACCTCATGACGCATCTACTGAGTACCGGGCGGCTGTATATATATATATGGATGTATAATAAGAACAGCGGGAGAGTGTTGAGTACTGCCACGGTGCATGAGTACCGGAGTACCGCCAGCATGCCGGTACTGAGCAAGAAGTGCCGGTACTCCATGGGTCAGAACCAGAAGTGCCGGTACTGCGTACCGGTGAGTACCGGCCCAATTCCAGCACTGGCTCTTTGTAAGATCTGTCAGAAGGGAAGTCAATTGTTCTGAGGTGAGCTCCTTATCAAGTGGTCGACTGTCCCTTCTCGGGGAAACCCCCTCCTGGTCTGTGTTAAAACCAGGCCTCCGCGTGGTGTGTGCGCTGTCTATTCTGTCTAACGGGGAGGAAACTTGTTTTTGTTTAACATTTAGTCTTTTCTTTGGAGTAGGGACGCCCCTTAACGGACTCAACGCTACTGTTCCCACCATTCTATAGTTCCCTACGCTCATGGCCGCCTCCTCTCCTTCTGTGTCCGATGCATCTGCCACCATCATTTGCAATTTATTTGCGCTTTCGTCGGGTAGAGAATAAGGGGGAGGGGGCTGTGTAGTCAGACTACCTAAATCCGGGTAAAGGAGAGAGGAGCGGGTGGGAATAGCCGGATTTTGTATGGGCGTCGTTTGAGATTTCTGCTCTGAGTTAGAGACAACATTATTTTGCATTCTTTTAAAATATTCGACTCGTTCTGCTCCATAGTCAAGAATGTCTCCATGTGTAGGCACCTCCGTGTCTTTAATACCATGAGGGAACAGAAGAGTGTTAACTTCATCTGTTTTTATGGGGCTTTGGATTGCCATTGCACCCGGGAGATTTTCGTCTGTGACGGGAGGAATATTAATTCCAATCATTGCGAGGGCAGCATTGTGACAAACCCTCCTCAATCTATCTAGTGCCTGTTTTTGTTTGTTCCATTTGCTACGGGCAAACCATCTGGGCTTCTGTTCGTTTAGGTGTGCAAGTTGCTTTACAATCTGTCTTTCATATAAATTCAATGCTGTGCCCAAATTACCTACGGTGTCGTCATCCCCCACTCTATTCTCTGTTATAATTTTATCGTGTAGGAATCGGAGATCCGTACAAGCCTTTTCTTTAGCCCCCTGTTTGATTCCACTTAAAATCAATCTCTTAATCTGTTCCCATTGCTCCCGGTAACTCCCTGGAATTTCAGAATAGTCTTTACCATTCTGTCGTTCCATATTCACTTCGCTTTTATCTATCTGACTTAATTAATATGTGTTCACTTGTATTAATATACTGGGCTATTGTCGTTGTTACTATTAACGTGCTTCCCGTCTTCAATACCGGCCAGCAATGTAATGATGAAACTCTAAATTTGAAGCTAAACTATATAAAAATGTCAAGGGTGTGTTACCCCCTTTCAGCCACTAGATGGCAGCAGCAGACCACAAATGAGATTCACTCTTCTGAGTGCCTTTTTGAGCCCCGGAGACAATAGAGAGGCGAAGTCCCTCCCCTTCCGAAAGCCTCCATGGGACCCCGGAAGCGGAAAATTATACATTGAAGTCAATGGAGAGAGAAAGGTTATCTTTTGATCCCGTTTGAATTGTGCCACGAATGACACATATGATGTTTGTCAATTTAAAAGAACATTTTGCAAGTTAAAAAAATAAAAATGTGTCGTAAAACTGTGAAGTTACACATTTTTTCGTGTGAAACCGCTCAGTGAACTACAGGTCTCTCGTCTCGCACAATACGCGTCACCAACATAAAGATGGCCGTCACGTTAGCACATTTCACCACATTCTTTCAGAATGAGAATACAAGTATTTTACGAGGTGAAAATCACTACAAGTCTGGGCACGTTGAGAGCTGTACCTATATGAAAGGGGAGTTAGTCGGTTCTGTAAGAGCAGCGGGACCGGCTTTACAAGGTTTCGGTGAGTAATATGAGTGCAATGTGTAACGTTAATGTCAGCTAGCTAACATTAGCTAACAAGGTACACTAACGTGTTTTGTTTTAGTAACTAGTTTTCTCCTTAAGAAATTCGTGGTCTCTGTGTATGCTGTGGATAACATTAGTGTTCACAAGAACAAGGTACACTCCCGTGTTTTGTTTTAGTTGCTCTTCAGATTGAAGCGGACAGTTTTTTATCGACTATACTGTATGTGTGATCTCCTTTTTCTCGTTGTGTCATTTGAGTTTATTTGCTGTGTGTAGATTCAAGGATTTTGGTTATCTAGTCACAGCTGTGTGTGACTCCCTCTGGTACACTGGTATGTGTTTTCCTAATGTAGAGAGCATTGATTAATTAATAAACTACACACTGAGTCTAGATCCTGACCAAATCCTTTTTTATTGTTGATCAAATGTTTTTCAAAAATGTATTCATACACATTTAGAAAAATACAATGTACAATCACAACCAATACAACACAAATTACAAAAAATACAGAAAAAACAAACAATAAAAACAATCAGACAAGAGGACAAAACTATGGAAAAATAAACCCTCCCACCCCCAGATCCGGACCATCCTTGTATTATTGCTCATTCAATCTATTATAGCATGCTAACAAATGGTACTTA
The DNA here is from genome assembly GCF_902827175.1 of Gymnodraco acuticeps. Taxonomy (NCBI): domain Eukaryota; kingdom Metazoa; phylum Chordata; class Actinopteri; order Perciformes; family Bathydraconidae; genus Gymnodraco; species Gymnodraco acuticeps. The sequence goes on from NW_022990501.1 coordinate 497,577, forward strand.
CTTTATTTTTACAGATCTGCATGGGAGACGATGGCGCGATGCAGAGCGCTGTCTGTGATTGTGCACAGGAGATGTACAAATGCAGCCACGCTGCAGCATTGGCAATATTTGCCATGTGGCAGATCAGCTCCACAGATGTGAGTGCCAGTGGAGGAAGCCTGGCACTTAAAAAGTAGTCCAGTCGGTGTCTCAACTTTACCAACAGCGAGAGGAGATATACAACCCACTGGCCAGAGACATCGCCAACTGTCAACTGGGGGGTTGTAAACGAGGGGTGAAGGCTTAGAATCGAGTCTGGTCTCTTTGTGAGTGAGTCGGGTGTTCTGGGAGCATCACCCGATGGACTTGTGCAGCCATCTGCCCTGCTGGAGGTGAAGTGTCCACACAGCCAGAGGAACATGACCATCGCGGAGGCAGTCCAGTTACCATCCTTCTGTCTTCGTGAGGAGGGTGGGTCTTATGTTCTCAAGGAGAATCACCCATACTGGCACCAGGTCCAAGGGCAGCTGCACATCACAGACCGGAGTCTCTGCTACTTTGTTGTGTGGACCACGAAGGAGGCGATCATCATCCCCATCCCCAAAGACCCTGCATGGCATGGAAATCTCCTCCTCCTGGAACAATTCTACACCCAGCATATGCTCCCTGTGTTGGCCAGTAGAGGTAGATTGTGGTGGAGATGCTGAGCAGTTATTTAATTGTTGCATGTAATTATTATTATTCTGCGTGCTTCTGAGTTATTCCATCTTTTGCTGTAACATGGATCTGTATGTAACTCTATATTTACTTGTTATCTACCACACTTCCTTCTACATCATACACCATCATTATACATGATGGTGTATATAGGATATATATATTTGTATACATATCTGTAAATTGTATAATTTTATTTAAACGTCTTTTTGATCTCTCAAACTGAGTAAGATTGACAATAAAGTTGACTTTGAAAAAAAAAAAAATTCTTTATGAAAATAGTTGACTGTTGGAGAAATGAATCCAAATGAAACGTTGGACTGAACTACAACTACGCCTTTAAATCTCTACGGACTGTTTTTCAGTGGGATGGCAAGTTCCTATCTTTAAACATTTATTAGTTTTTTCTCAGAACAGATTTGATTTTCTGAAGTTAATTTAACTTTGCCGACCATGTAAGGTCATTATTAAAAAGGTACAATCAATTTGTTTAGGGTTGACTAAAATAATGAAAAACATTCATTTGGATAATTACTGACAGAATAAGAAACTCAATGATGCTTTACTCACCTGTTCCCTTTTTATAAAGTGAAACAGTTGAAACGATAGATTTTAGTAAACTTAAAAACAACCTTCTCCAAAAGCTATCAAGGAATATACCGAATACTTACAATAAAATACCTGTTACTCATATATTAATGTCTTTGTAACTTCAGTAAAACCACTACCTCACTCATTTATTTCATTCATCACGGTTCAGTAAACTAAGTGATACATGAACCAGTTTAATCATTATAATAACGTAGGATGGCAACTCTTTGAAACTGTAGGTGGCTCTTAAAAGAGCCGTTGTGTTTGGGTGTGCTGGTCTCAGGTCAGTCTAAGCCCTCTCTCCGCGGATGCGGCGGGCCAGCTGGATGTCCTTGGGCATGATGGTGACCCTCTTTGCTTGGTTCATCTTACTGGGGGGCAGCTACATGGATGTCGGTGCAGTCCACAATCATTGTGCAGTTGAAGGCAGAATGAATGTATTATTGACTCCGAATGAAGCACAACTTCATGTCATACAATACAATGACTTTATTTGTAATTGTGTAAAAAAATATGAGCATTGATTAGCAAGCAGGACCTGCAGGAACAGAGAATGGTGATGGAGCTGGGAAGAGAGAAGAATAAAGAAAACAGATCAACTTTATTATCGGATATTAAAAATTCAATTTCAAAACAAGTTGCCGCTCCTACAGTTTTCTAGTATGTAAAGATGATTTCACATGACCTATGCAAAATATCACACTCAATACATGTGTGTCTCTGGGGGGTGCATTGTGCCTTTGATGTATATAAATAATATACCATAACCAAATACTATTACGTACAGTGGAAATCAGGTTGCCAGAGCAGGTCAGTGTGCATGTTCCTCAACGTCTCAGCAGTTACAGGTGAGGTAAAGAAAATAAAAGAGAAAAAGGTCAGTAACAACACTTTAAAGTAACAACACTTTGAATAATTATCTCTTCTAACAATTTTCTCTCAATAAGCACACAACGACTGTCTTTCCAACAAACAGATTGTCATCACAATAAAACACGTCCAGAAGAATGTCATGCAAAGCTCCATGCCTGCCTTCGACTCTCCCTGAACTGCTTCCTTAGCACCCGGTGGAGGGCGCAGTAGGCTACTCTTCAAATGTTTCACGAAATACTTACCATCATGTTTGGTTACTGTTTAACATTTTGGTTTACTTCATGTAATAAAATAATAACTTCATGGTAAGGCTACTAAAAATGACAAGGCTAAGTAATGTAATGCTAACTAACGTGCTCGCTACTCGTCGCTACTAGCTAGGTAGCTAACTTGACTATGCACATGAACATGCACAACATGTATATTACCTATGATATTACCTGATATGTCTGATCCAGCGACTCCTGGTCCTTTCATCAGACGGGAATCGATAGAAGGAGCAAGTGGTATGATCACTTTTATGACTACAACCTGGTACAAAGCACACAGGCATCTTGTAAAAGTGAATTTATTTTTAGCGATCTATAATTTATTGGAGGGAATAAATCAGTTATGAGATCTTCTTCTTCTTCGCTTTAATTACGAGTCTTATTATAAATCACCGAGCATGCCTGTGACATCACTTACGCGACCCAGAATGGGATTTGGGATTTGTAGTCTTTGTAGTAGCGTATTTTTCATAGTCTTATATTTCAGCAGTTTTACGACAAAATGTGACTTTTTTGACATGGAAATGATTGTTTAAGATTGACAAACATCATATGTGTAGTTCGTGGCACAATTCAAACGGGATCAAAAGATACGTGTTCTCTCTCCATTGAATTCAATGTAAATTTTTCGCTTCCGGGGTCCCATGGTCCGGAAGTAGATGGGCGTGACTTCGCCTCTCCATAGAAAAATCACACAGATTTATTCCCCGTACAGTTTGTCCAGCTTTTATAATGTGATGTTTATTTCAACAGGCTAGTGGACCCGAATGATGCTTCGACACTCTTAAAGAATGTGACCATTCCATGGGGAACTCCCAGGTCGTGAAAAGCAGACAAAGGGAAAACGAGAGACGGTCCCGTCACAATTTTTGGTGAGGTTCGCGTTCTCTCCCTCGATTTAACATATAACAGACCTCTGGCTTTTAGCTTTCAGCCTTCGTCTGTTATTTAACCCCAGTTTTAAACGGCGACCCGATCTGATATATCGAGTTTCCAGGTTTTGTCGTGCAGGAATCGAACCTCGCACCGACAAACTGCACCGTCTCCACGCCACTCAGGAATAAACTACCTGCAGATCCGCGCCAAACTGCTCTATTTACGTTACGCAGGACTTTCCGTCTACCTGGCGATCAACGTTTACGTTTTGTATATAACTTTCCTAACATTGTAAAATATGCATTGTATATTCCATTTAAACTTTAAAAACACTGTGAAACGCCTACAGACAATCCTAAAGTTTTAGTGTATCCAATTACAGACAGACGATTTTCATAACAGACGTCTGCGTACCTCATTTGTATAGTTGTGCAGGGCCCTGCCGATTGTCTGAGATGTTTGAAAGCGTTTGTTCCCGACCCATTCCGGTCGTCTGGATTCTTCCTCAGCTTCGTTATATCTGGCACGTCAGGGGTCACCACTTTGTTAGAGATTTAAAGGGATATCTGGTCCGCTTTTCAAATCTCTGCGCGTCCCTATCAAGCTGGTTAATACAGGAAGGAATCCAGAGCTACCAAGTAAACAATAATCTACTTTAATGGTAATATGACAATACAATACAATCAATACAGTACAAATTCAATACAGTTAATCTTTGGGATCCCGAATTTACCTGCACGTGAGCCAGCCAGAGGAAAGAGACTGAACACCGCGTGTGTGTCTGTGTTTATACTCTTTGACAATGGGAGGAGTTATCAGATCCTCCCATTTGGACCTCCTTGATTGGCAGCCCCAAATATCACAAACACCTCCGACCTTAGGTTTCCCCAACCACTGTAGCTAGATCTAAGCTGAATGCAAATCAAGACATGCTCTCCCCTTCCCCCCCATCTTCCTTTGTCCTCAAAAACACATGTCAACAGGCCCCAAATCCAGCTCACAGTTTTACCCAAATTATTCCCATTTTAAGCTTAGTTTGCTAACATGAATAAATACAAATATAACTCTACACTTGGCAGATGCCAGAGCCAGTAACAGCACTGTCTTCAGTGACAGGTGTTTCATGTCAGCTTCTGCTAGGGGTTCAAATAGAGGTCGAGTGAGCCCATCTAAAACCACTGCCAAGTCCCATAAGGGCACCAGTGACCTGGAAACAGGGAGGAGCCTGCGAGCCCCTTTCATAAAACGGCAGACCAAAGGATGTTGGCTAGCCGTCTTTCCCTCAAAGCCCACATGGCATGCAGCAATAGAAGCCAGGTACACTTTGATTGTAGAGAAAGCTCTGTGTTTATCAATTAAGTCCTGTAGAAATGATAAAATCACCCCGACAGGACATTGAAAAGAGATGTGTCCTTTTTGAAGGCACCACTCCTCAAACACCCTCCACTTACAGTCATAGACCTGGTGGAGGAAGCTCTTGCACTCTGAATAGTGTTTATCACCTTCTGAGGGAGCCCCACAGTATTCAGATTGTACCACTCACGGGCCAGGCCCATAGTGCCAAGCGCTCTGGGTGTGGGTGAAAGATCGTCCCCCCCGCCTGAGACAGTATGTCCCTGCGTAGTGGGAGCTGCCACGGCTGCCTGCACACGGGCTGCGGTCTCTGCTGCTTCGGTATCTTGAACCGGGCAGGACGTGAGACAGCTTGAGTGAAGGCCTGCCGCGGGACCATTGAAGGTGGCGGCTGGACCCTTCGGGGGAGACAGAGCTGGAGAGCCTCGTCTCCCTTCCTTTTTGACTCGCATCTTAGCTGCATTGAAGCTAGAGCGGAGCCAAATATGCCCTCGAGAACAATAGGCATGTCCAGAATATCCTATTTTTCCCGGTCTGGAAGGTTCGTCAGGTTGAGTCACCTGGCTCTCTCCTGTACCACCATCATTCCCAGTGCTTTGCCCGTGGCTTGGACTGCACAGCGCTGCACACGGAGGCAAATATCCGTGATCGCTACGATCTCGTCCCACACGGCAGGCTCAGGTTTGCTCGACATGTCTTCGCAGAGCTCCGCCTGGTAGGCGGTCAGCAGCGAGGAGACGTTGAGTGCCCTGGCGGACAAAGCTGCGGCTTTATAGGCCTGTTCGGTCATCGCTGACTGGAACCGGTCTGCCTTTGCCGGTAGCATGGGGTTCCTGCTCGGTGTCGAAGCCAGCCTCGGTTGGAGGTGGGCTGCCACCAGCGGTTCCATGGGCAGCATGCGGAGCAGGCCGAGCCTCTCCATACCGTCACAGTCCAGGGAGGAGGCACCCTGGATTGGGGCCTTGTTGCTAAAGGGGCGGTCTCTCCACGAGACCGACACCTCGTCCAGCATCTCCGGAAAGACTGGAAGGAGCTGCCTCTTCGTCCTCGCTGCTTGGGGCAATTTCTTCCCCTCGTAGCAAGATCTGGAGGTCTCCTTGGCCATTTCAGGCCATGGGATGTCCAGCCTGGATGCAGCGCGTTGACACACGGCCTGCAAGTCCATACTTAGGATGGGCGAAGCTGGTGTGCTCTCGCCCGGGGGAGCGGACATCGCTCCCGGCTTTGCAGCCTGAGCCGATGAAACGAAGATGTCATCCTCATCCGAGTCAGACAGGAGGAACTCAGAGGTATCCTCTTCGTCCTCCATATAGTCCAACTCCAGGACATCCTCCGCGAGTGGAACCATGGTGAGGTCCAGTTGGGAGCCCCAGCTTGACACAGCGCGGGGCTCCGCTCTTGCCGCCACCGGGTCCCAGCCTGACACGGCGTGGGGCTCAGGTTCAGCGGCTGTCGCTGTTGTTGAGCCCCAGTCTGACACAGCGCGGGGCTCAATCTCTGCGGCGGACGCCACCATGTCTTGATTGCCGGCCGGCGAATCAGCGGACATGAGGGGGTCCCGTCCCGACAAGCTAGCTTGGCGTGCTAACCGTCGGCGGAGGCTCTTAATGGTGAAGCGGGTACAATGCCCGCACGAGCCGGGGTTATCGATAGCCTCCCGGGCGTGTTCCAGCCCGAGGCAGGACGAGCAGACCCGGTGTGAGTCTGTGCCTGAAATCTTAAACCCGCAGCCGCATAGCCGAGCCTCCGAGTCCCTGACTCCTCTGGTGTGAGGGAGAGAAGGGTCCATCTTCGTTCGCCGGGGTGTCGGCGTGGAGTGGACGCGCTAGTAACAGGTACGTTACTGAGAAAAAAATCCAACCTTGCCGTTAGTCCGAAAGGAAAAAAGGCGACGGTGTAGATTTAATTCTTTAAAGAATATTAACTGGTGTGTTAATACCTTTTTTTTTATCTCTGTCTCCTCTGGTGTGAGAGAGAAACGAGAACGTCCTCTTTACCGTGGTGTCGGTGTGGAGGGAAGAACAAACTAGCAACAGGTATGTTACTAGCTTGAAGAAAAAAATCAAACCTTACCGTTATTTCGACAGAAAGAAACGGCGAGGCAGATTACAATATTAACTGGTGTGTTAATATTGTTCAGTCTTCTTGCAAAGCAAAAAAGTAACCGGCAAGCGCCCGTCGACCGAATGTTAGCTTTGGGTTCAGTCTGTGGACCGTTAAGCTAGCCCGGTTACTGATAATTCGAGATGTGCTCTGAAGCGAGAAGAGGTGTTTGAATCATATGGCGTTATATTTGTGCCTCTATCCTGAGCACGCAATGAAACATGTTGAGCATAGAAAATGCTATTGAGCGCGCACTTGAAAAATTTTGAGCACAGAGAAATATATTTTCTCTCGTAAAACTCCTGCTCCGTGCGCAAGCAGACCGCTGCATGCGCTCTCTCTCCCCCGCTCGCTCGACCTCTCCAGCCTGCGCGCGCTCAGCTTTGCCTGCACTCGCTGAAGTTGTCACAGCGTTACAATTGTGCCACAAAACCAACCAATCGGAGAACTCGAGAAGGTCAATTCTGATTGGCTGGTCCAGCGCCATGTAGAGAGAAGAGTTGCTACAGCGGAAGTCCAAAATGCTTGATCGTCACGTGGTTCAGAGACTCAGAAAGTTCCCGGAAGTTCGTGGCGGGCCATTTGAATCACGATTTGAATGAATTAATAACAGGATATAAATGCCATTTTTGGTAATTAGTGGTCAATAAAGGTTTTGATTTGCAATATTTATACAACATATCGATATGTGTATGTAGTTACATCAATGTTTTAAAAAAAAAAATGTGCTAATATTTGAGGATTAAGATAAAATAAGAAGTAGCCTACTTTATTGATACCAATTGGGGAAATGTTTACGCTGCAGCAGCAAAAGACAAGGAGGCATTGTACATTAGACAGTTAAAAGACTATAATTAAACAATCTAAAATGTAAACATCTTAAATAGAAATAACATAGCATTACAACGTAGAAAATATACATAGTGTGAACAGCTATCTTACCTGTTAACATACATGTTAGGCTAACGTTGCCTTGGTTAAAGAGCCTGTTGTTTATTGCTTTGAATTCTTTAAAACAAATATTATCTTCTTAAACCTGTATGGTAGTCAGGAGCATCACTTCCTAATGTTTATTGATATATTTAGAGGGAGGGAAGGAAGGTTTCAAAATTCAGATTAGATTCATTTCTACCATTTCTTTAATTCATGATGGTTTCAGTAATCCTATGGTAATTGAGGACACAAGTAATCTAAAGAACTAATATAATCTTTATGACTTTCAGAAAGGACAGGAGCCACAGGTGCCTATATCAATGATTGTCAACTGACAGCACAATGAGTCAAAGGACTAGCAGCAGCAGCATGATGATGATGTTAAATGTGTTGTTTTTGGAACATCCATTGTAAATAAATGGAATTCAATAAACATTGAATAGCATGCATGCCGTTTGTCTGTGCCTTTTCCTCCGTGTTGTCCGGCATATAGTCTCCCCCATGGTTTACTGTGCTGCCTGGGGATGCTCCAAGCGCTCAGAGAAAGGAGTATGAATGTAAAGTTTCCCCACTGACACAGAGAGGAGGAAAGAATGGCTGGCTCAAGTCAGCAGGAGCAATTTAACTATCACAAAAGACAACAACAGCAACAACATATGTGAGGTAATCATATTTTTCACAAAACGAAGACCACACCATTGGGAAGCTTAACATCTGTTTAATCAAAATAAGGAACAGGGAGAGGCTTGCAAAACTCTGGGAGGTGAGACTCAGGTGCAGGGTGAGGGTCTCAGTGCAGGTCTTCATGCTCCATTGAATCTCCCTGGGGTTCTTGTGCTGAGAGGAGACAGGAGAAAGGGTTAGATACATCTAGCAACCTATAGGATGGGAAATTGCTGACCTATTTTACACGTACCTTGTGTTTTCACTCTCACTTAAGTCCCTCTCACTTTGCCATCAATCCAACATCAGCTGAGCTGCAACATAATACAGACAGGTAATAATCAACAGAATCACAAAGACATAATATGACTCTGCTAAAAACACTCACCCATAAGTTATGTTTTTGTTTACTGTTTAGAAGTCTCAAATATCCACTCTAAATCCATATCAATAGCGATGTATCACACAAATAGCTCTCTTTCTTATTATTGTGTAACGTTAACTATATTATACTAGCTGGAACTCCAAAATGGATATCCTCATTTCTCCACCCACTACAATCACACGCCCCAATGTTATATTTAACTAATATGTAACTCCCTCCACCCCGGATAAAAGCACGTTAAGAAGCCCCTTTTCTCTAATTCCACAACGTTGGAAGAAATAAAATTAAGAGAACGGAATAATAGGCTGTTCATGGTTAACGTGTGTTGCTAACTTTAGCTGGTATCCTAGCCACATCTGTCCGGTTGAAAATTAACGCAAGCATATGCCCATTGTAGAACAGGAAACAGAAGTTGGTCCAGGTTCTGGTCAACCCAACATTGTGATAGAGAGAGAAACATGTTTTGTCATTCTGCCACCTCTAATGCTTACAGCAAGTAATCAATACCTCAGAAGGGTTCATGTAGCTACATGTAGGCTACGGTTTGTTAGCGGTTTGCTTAAACTACCCCTATAGCTATGTTGCCGGCTAGCAAACTCAGGCATTGCAAACAATAACGTGATATCAGAAAACTAGAAATGTATAACTCACCTGACACTGTGGCGTACTATTCTCTTCATTCGAGTCTGTCATGTCCTGTAAATGCATGTGTAAATGTCAACGATAGATGTGTAATAAGAACGTCAACAGCCTGATGGCAACCGAAAATCCCTCTCTCATCTCAGATAGAAGATATGATTGGAGACGACCAGCCAATCAGAATTGACCTTCTCGAGTTCTCCGATTGGTTGGTTTTGTGGCACATTTGTAACGCTGTGACAACTTCAGCGAGTGCAGGCAAAGCTGAGCGCGCACAGGCTGGAGAGGTCGAGCGAGCGGGGGAGAGAGAGCGCGTGCAGCGGTCTGCTTGCGCACGGAGCAGGAGTTTTATGAGAGAAAATATATTTCTCTGTGCTCAAAACTGTTCAAGTGCGCGCTCAATAGCATTTTCTATGCTCAACATGTTTCATTGCGTGCTCAGGATAGAGGCACAAATATAACGCCAGAGAATGACGCTGCGTCGTAGCGCAAGCTACTTAAAGGGTGGGTGGATTCCCTGACGTTGACGTCAAGATCACCAGCCAATCAGGATTGGCGTAATGAGATTGATGCTTCTGTTTGCATACGCGTTGAGGCGCATCCCATAGTGAGACATCGAAGTGTTATGAATGAGAACAGTTACGTTACCAACGAGCTAGCAAGCCAGCCAGGGACAAGGGAAGCTGGCAATCAATTATATTTTGAAGAGAGATTGACTCTCAAGCCGGCTCTCTCACAAACTCCTGCTCTGTACGCGAGCAGACCGCTGCCATCGCTCAACCTCACTCCACCCTGTGTGCGCTCCTCAAGTTTGCCCCCCGTTGACAATTAAGATTTCCCGGGAAATGTAAGTTTCGGGGTGGCCCCGCCCTGGTAAATCAAATGCCCGCCCAGAGACGTATGTCTGCCGCCGGGTCTGGTCCTACCTTAGTGCAGACTGCAGAAGTAGACGCCTTAAACGTCCCAGAAATATCCATTACTGCTAATTCTTGTAATACAATAGCTGAATCACTTGTATGCAAAAAAAAGCGAGGGAACTTGTGTCCTTAATTAAGAAAGTTAGTATCCTATTCACTCCCCCCCCCCCCCCCCACACGTCACACACACACGTCACAACCACAGACACAACATGCGACTGCTAAAAAATGAAATTATTTAAAACAAAACATGATATTATTCAGATTTGTATTGTAACAATCATTTTATTACATCTATTAAAATATTGATATACAAAATATTTGTATTGGAACAGTTTTAGACGTAGTTATGCTGTAACATATTTCAGCCACTAGGGGGGGCAATGCGCTCTCCCTCCCTTTCTCTCCCTTGCTCAACCTCTCCACCCTGTGTGCCAGTGGCAGACTGGCCATCGGGACGTTTGGGACGAATCCCGATGCGGTACGAATCCCGATGCGGTACCAAAGTGGGCCGGTCGGACAATTCACAAGTTCGCCCCCCCCCCGTTTACAATCTACTAGCGGTGCTGAAGTGGGCTGGTCGAGATTCCCTGGCTGATTTTTAGTCTCAGTCCGCCCCTGCCGTGTGCGCTCAGGTTTTCCTGCGTGCTCGCTCAAGTTGGCACAGTGTTACAAATGTGCCACAAAACCAATCAATCGGAGAAGTCGAGAAGGTCAATTCTGATTGGCTGTTTTGTCTCCAATCATATCTTCTATATCTAAGATATGGAAGGAGAGAGGGATTTTAGGTTGCTATTAAGTTTGGCCAGACTAATACATGTCTAATGTTAAATTAATTAAAACCATTCACAGTTAAGAATGAGATATTAATTATTAATGCCATAAATCAATCAATCAATCAATATTTATTTATATAGCCCAATATCACAAATGTTACATTTGTCTCAGTGGTCTTCACAGTGTGTACAGAATATCAGTATGACAATACGACACCCTCTGTCCTTAGACCCTCACATCGTACAAGGAAAAACTTCTGGAGAAAACCCACAGTTTAAAGGGAAAAATGGGAGAAACCTCAGGGAGAGCAACAGAGGAGGGATCCCTCTCCCAGGACGGACAGACGTGCAATTGATGCCGTGTGTAAATTGAAAAGATAATACATTTGCAACATAGGTAGTCCAAATGTTTGGAAATGCATGTGTGTATAATAGGAAGATGAATCCACGAGGATATCAATCCAGGATCTATGATCCAGGACCACAGCCACGACTCAAGATCCAGGGCTCGCGATCCAGGACACAGGACCGCAGGATCATCCATGACTCCGGATCCCGGCGTATATAGACACCAAAAAGAAAGACATTTGGGGAAGCTGGATTAATCGGAACATAAGAGTACACAGGTATAGACAGAGAGAAGGAAGAAGTAAGATGTCCCCCGACAAACTAAGCCTATATCAGCAAAACTAGGGGCTGAATCTAATCAGCCCTAACTATAAGCTTTATCAAAAAGGAAGGTCTTAAGCGCACTCTTAAAAACGGATAGGGTGTCTGCCGCCCGAACACAAACTGGAAGCTGATTCCACAAATGTGGATCTTGATTAGAAAAGGCTCTGGCTCCCATTGTACTTTTAGAGACTCTAGGAACAACCAACAACCCTGCATTCTTGGAACGCAATGCCCTAGTAGGACAGTAGGGTATAATGAGTTCTTTAAGGTAAGATGGCGCCTGCCCATTAAGGGCTTTGTAGGCAAGAAGAAGAATTTTAAATTCTATCCTGTGTTCTATAGGGAGCCAGTGTAAGGCAGCCAGAACAGGAGTAATGTGGTCCCTTTTCCTAACTCTGGTTAGTACACGAGCTGCAGCATTTTGAATCAGCTGAAGCGACTTGACTGACTTCTTGGTACACCCTGATAATAAAGAGTTACAATAATCCAGCCTTGAAGTAACAAATGCATGGACTAGTTTCTCTGCAGCGTTTTGAGGCAAGATATGCCTGATTTTTGCAGTGTTACGTAGATGGAAGTAGGCGGTCCTTGAAATTGATTTTATGTGGGCGTTAAAGGATAAATCCTGATAAAATATAACACCAAGATTCCTTACAGTCTCACTGGAGGCCAAATTAATGCCATCCATAACTAGTATATCTTTAGATAGTTTGTTTCGTAGATTCTTCGGGCCGAGTACAATAACTTCAGTTTTGTTCGGGTTTAACATCAAAAGGTTTAAGGTCATCCACGTTTTTAAGTCCTTGAGGCAGTCTTGAATTGTATTTAGATGATTAATTTCATCAGGCTTGATTGATAAATATAGTTGAGTATCATCCGCATAACAATGAAAGTTTACAGAATGATTCCTTATAATATTGCCTAACGGAAGCATATATAATGTGAACAAAAAAAATGCAATAAATGATTGCATATTTACAGTTTCTTATTTCTCCAGTATGATAGCTGTCAAACATAAGTTAAATCCATTTCTCACTTAATCTAGGAATGTACTTAACCCACTAAAAGGATTTCTTCTCAAATAATCGTGAAATTACGTTGTAATAACAATAACTCATCTCTCTCATGTGGTCGTTTTTTTTTTACTTCTTTGCGAAACTTGTCAAATGCCCTACTTGGGTTGCCGTACGTAGCTCATAATCTATCATAGTGGATAAATAAGAAACTCTAAATGTATGCGATCATTTATGGCATTAATAATTAATATCTAATTCTTAACTGTGAATGGTTTTCATGTATTTAACATTAGAAATGTATTAGTCTGGCCAAACTTGATGGCAACCTAAAATCCCTCTCTTTCCATATGTCAGATATATAAGATATGATTGGAGACGAAACAGCCAATCAGAATTTACCTTCTCGAGTTCTCCGATTGGTTGGTTTTGTGGCACATTTGTAACGCTGTGCCAACTTGAGCGAGCATGCAGGCAAACCTGAGTGCATGGGTGGAGAGGTTGAGCGAGGGAGAGAAAGGGAGGGAGAGCGCATGCAGCGGTCTGCTTGCGCACGGAGCAGAAGTTTGTGAGAGGACTTCAGGAGTCAATTGTGCTTATAAAATAAATTTGTCTGTGCTCAAAAATGTTAAATTGCACGCTCAATAACATTTTCTATGCTCAAAATGTTTCATTGTGTGCTCAGGATAGAGGCACAAAAATAACGCCATAATGTTCCCACCTCTCCTATAAAAATATACACAAAACAACTATAAAGCGACATAAAATAACTACAAAGAGATACACAAAAACGTCTTCTAAGAGCTAGAACAAAAACTACAAATAGATAATAAAAACTAAGAAGGGATACAACAACAACAACTACAAAGGGATTTAACGACAACTACAAACACAAAACAGCTACGAAAAGACCCAATAAAACTACGGAGAGATGAAACAACAACTATAAAAAACTATAAAAAAACTAATTAAAAAAACACAACTACCAAAACAATATCATTGACACAAAATGAAAGGAATGACTATAAAAGTTGAACTTTTATAGTCATTCCACACAACAAAAAGACTAAAAATGACTACAAAGAAATGAATAACCTTAGAGATAGTGACTACAAAAAGACACAAGACCCTAACAGAAAGATGCATAAGAACTATAAAGTCATTAGCCGCTTTCACACCAAGTACTTAACCGGTACTTGTCCCTGGTACTTGTTCCCCCCAAACTCTTTAGTCCCTCGAACTGTCCTAGTAGATCGTGTTCTCACCGGAATAAGTCCCCGGGTGTTTCTCAATGTCGAGGACGCTTCCTTGGTAGGACAAGTCCCTCCGAGTCAGGTCCTTCAGAAGCGATGCAAGAATCCTTATAGCCTCGGAAAACGAAGAATTGTGGAACAGGCTAACAGGTGTGCAGGTGTACGTCATATGCGAGGCCCCGCCTTAAATCGAGTGCGAATTCCGCCAAAGATTTGGAAATTGGTCCGTGCGCAAAGCATTGTGGGGATTTTAAGACCGCGGAGGATGTGCAGCCTCGAAATTTCCCGCAACGAAGGACGCCGGCCTCGGTAAGCATCCTGGACATTGGGACAGTCCTTCGGCGGGACCCGATGATGTAGCATCCATGAAATAGTGGCTCTGGAGCAGCCTTCCTCGACATTGAGAAACACCCCCTGAGGGAGGATTAGGCAAATGAAGCCGCTGACGTCACTTCTTCTTCTTCTGCTTTGGGTTCACAAAACTTTTTCGGAGTTTTACGGGGCGTGGTTTGCAATTCGCCCAGCCAATCAGAAATTGTTAGTGTGGCCGACACACCCACGAACCATTTCCTCCTCAGGAAAGTACACTCTTAAAACTACTGGGTTAAAAACTACCCAATCTGGGTAGTTTCCCAACCCAGCGCTGGTTAAATATTGGACAGAACACACGCTGGGTTAATTTAACCCAACAAATGAAGGGTTCACATTGACTACACTGCTGGGTTTAGTTGTTAATGTAAATTATGAATTATTACTAATTATAATGGGTTGTTCCCTTTTACATTGGCACAACTGATAGTCATCAATTTAACAAAATTATCACATTATCACAATTGTGTGATACATCTTGTTGGCATTTACTCACCTCTGATCCTTCGGTTGTTTTATTGATCAAATATATTCTCACAGCAATGTAACAATAATGATTTATTAAAATTCAAATCACAGAATAACACATCAAAATATAAAATTCCCATAAAATTCCAATATTTCTCCTGTAAGAGCTCCAAAACATTAGCTTTTGTTAACTGTGATGGTTATTCTCGCGTCCAGGAAAGAGAAGCTTAAAAAGGAGACTAAATGGAGTCTCTGAGATGTTTTCAAATTGGTACTTTAATTAATAAAAAAGGCACGGTAAAGTCACAAACAGGATATTTTCTGACAGAAAAGCAGCTGCCTCTGGCTCCCCGTTAGCAGAGAAAAGAGGCCGAACCCCTCAGGTTTCGTTGTTTATATAGCCTCTCCTGGCTCCTCCCTGGGGGCCGGCTCTCCGTGTATTTAATGTCCGTTGTTACGCATATCACATGATACAGACATTGTACATTCAATATATATCTAAACACGCCTTTTCTCCTCCTTAACTCTTTCATGACTTTTCATTTGACACATTCTAAACGCTGTAATCAATACTCCAAAAAAATACAGGAAATCCTTCACAGCAATTTGATTTCCGGTCGTTTCGAATGTTGTGACATGCTACTCACATCTGTAAACGATAACGTACTCAAATAAACTGTACCTTCATTTAATATCCAACAATAATAATATCTCGATGTCTATAGTTGTAGTGTTGAAATCAGTAGGTTTCGGTGTGCAACATCATATCATATCGCTGCTAAATTCACCTCTATAGGAAATGGTATATTAGCCTCATGCTAACCGGAGGTGAAGGTTTTTCAGAATAAAAGTCTAACTGGTTGTGCACAAGAACGTCTGGTTTTTCAGTATAAAACAGCATTTAAACTAAAGGTACATTTAAGGTACATTATGCCATCAAAACATTGATTTTAATTTCTAACACTTTCCATTTCACTGACATAAGATGTAATGACACAAAAATTCCCATAAAATTATAATAATAATAGTGATTATATGTTACAATGGCGTTTGTTAGCAACCAGAAAATGACACCAGTAATGACAAACAGATGAGAATGCTGCGTGGGGTCTGGGTGCCGTGTTGGCGGGACGTTGCGGGGCTCGCTGCTCCGCCCTTTGAGGCTCGAGGAGCGGACAGTGTGAGCTGGATTACTGGTGTCGTTTCCTGGTTGCTGCGTGGGGTCTGCGAGACAGCGAGACACCGCGGAGCTCAGTTTGAGCACACTCACAGCCTGAGCTCCGAGTGTGTGTGTGTACGGAGGCTTTACCGCTACTGGGAAAATATAAGGCTGAGTGAGTGTGAGTGTGTGTGTGTGGAGCTCCGCGGATTGGTCCATTTGGACTTCGTTACTTCCATAGGACCCGGAAGGAAAAAATGGAAAAAGAAAAATCTACAATGAGGCGTTCTGGGGCAGCATGGACAAGTCTTTTCTGTGTTAGAGTTTTACTCGCTACAGGGTGTATTTTGAGGGTTTGTGACTTTGCAGACCATTTACATGCAGAAAAGGCTACATAACACACAAGGGGACGGGTAATAACCGGAAAAGCATATGATGGGACCTTTAGGGCTGTTGTTGGAAGGATGGCGTTGTAGGTGTCGTTCACCCCGGCTGAACTATTCCCTGATGGGAATCTGCAGTCATCTGATCTCCCACCTGCCAGCACACCTGTCTCATCTACAAATGGCATCTAATGACACACTGTTAGTTTGAGGTACATGCCTGCCAGCTTCTAGAAAAAAATGGTTTTCCCTACAGACGACAGAGTACAGCTACTTGCAATGGGCCTGGTCTACAAGATCCACTACACCTCTATGGTACCCATGTACATGTCAAAATTCTTCCCAAAGGTCAAGGAATACCATGATCATAACACCAGAGGGAGCTCCACAAATCATGTGAAACCCAGATTTGGCACAAAAAAGGGGGAATACACGTTTCGCAATTATGCCACATCAAGGTGGAACGCTCTTCCCACAACTGTAAAGGAAAGTAAAACTATACTTACCTTCAAAACCTCTCTTAAAGAGCACCTTCGGGGGAGAGCATTGCAAAACTGGCCCCGGTAATGGTACAAATCTCAACCTGTCGTTCAATGGACAGCTTCCCCCCCCCATCTATGTATATACTCGCATTTTAGACTCTGTTACTAACTGTATAACTGTAGACTTGGTATGTCTTAAATGTCCGGTTAGGATGTATTAGAACGACATCTAAAATGAAAATTGTAAATAAGCAATCTGTATGTAAAAAACCACCTGTATGTAAATTGTAAATAAGCCATCTGTATGTCAAATTTGTCTTATATGTCTTAAATGATATGATGAATTGGAAATGGGGGACCCTGATGTAAACAAGACGAAAGTCTTTCTCCGGTCTGCATCCCCTTAACAATTGTATGTTTTGAGCTGTACTGTACTGTACCCAATATACAAGCTGTTAATAAACTTTTCAATCAATCAATCCCTCCTTGTCTGTTGAGTGTATACAAAAGCACAGGCATACATTCCTGTTGTGCAGGTCTTTTTACTTTTTCAACCTCCTTACTGAATTGAGTGGGTAAGCACCCTACAGAGAGGTACTTCCATTATTTATCGCCAAATAACAGAAACAGTCCTAACTACTATACCCTCCAAAATGACCATGATGTTGCATCAAAACCTCTCTTTGTTTCCTTTTTGTTGTTGTTGAAAAAACATTAAAATATACAAACACTGCAGACATGTGCAGACACAATGGTGCAGATACAAGAATATGAATGTCTATAAGTAAATACAAATGATAAAAAAAATTAATGTTAAAATCCGGTGAAGTTGAGGGTAACTCGCTGTTTGAGGGCTTGATAGCCCACTCCCCCTCCACACCGCTCCACACTCGTTGGTTTGGAACAGCATTTAATGAGCAAACGGAGGGGTAGTGTGTAGGGGTAGGGTGTAGGGGGCGGTTTGGGATTGGGCCTACATCTCAAGTGCTCTGTACATCCGGGTACTCGCATTAACGGTACCACGCATGTGCCAAAACAACTACTCGACCAAGCTCAGCGGTGGAACACTACGGTCTCTTGTTAGTGCGAATGCTGTTTACAGACATACATGTTGTTGATACCTTTTTTTAAACCTTTTCTTTTAAATATTAAGCTTTTTCTGCATTTTTGTAGCTTAAAGCAGCTACCATTCAGCTAATAACATATTCAGCTTTTTCTGCATTTTCAGCTAAATTCAGCCACAAATGTTCACAGTTTACAGCATTCGCATGCATTCTCTGCAGGAAATGCATTTTCTAGTTACCAATGGTCAATCATATCCAAGTTAGACTTTACACCATTGTAAACACATTGCCGCTTAAAGCATGCCCTTGTGGCGGTGTGGTGCTCATGTAGAATGCTTGGTTTGCTGACAACGCCACCTGGGGGAGTTTCGCCCCCAGGAAATTATTAAAAACTAAAGTTATACAATTTAATAAAAGGCAATCAGGTTTGTTTGAACACCACAGGCAGAGACAGTATAACGGATATTACAACAATTGTTATTTTATTGGTACATAATTATATTCCTAATAGTACACAATATAATGTTATAAAAGTTCTCCAGGGAGGAGGGAGAAGGACAGTGCTGGGGTTTACCACGGCGGCAATTAACAAAACGGGGAGGAAGGGGTCAAATAAAAATCACCCGTGACACTGCACACCAAACAAAACGGACACGTGAAGAACACCACCACCAGGGATTGGGTTTGCCGCCTCGAGCCCACAGCACCTGTCCGGCACAAGAGAAACATTTAAACATCAGTAAGATTATAAAACTTGGTTGGAGATGAATAAACAAAAGGAAAACAACTAAAATAAACCAAATCTAAATAACCGTAAACAACAAAGACTTGAGTAAACTAATTAAACCAAACGTTAACAAAAGAAAATAAACAAAATCACACAATAACAAAATACTATGAATGTACTCAAAACATGAGATGCACAAAACAGCTCATCAAAAGAAATCAACTAAACAATAAGTGTCCTCGCAAAATAGCAGGTGCGCTGGCATGGTGCCAAGCAGCGTCACAGAGGGAGGAGCAGGGGCGGATCTACGGGGGGGCAGCTGCCCCCCCCACTGTAGAGCCTTGCCCCCCCAACTGCCCCCCTAACTTTTGTTTCCCTAAAACTGTACTAAAACAAACCTACACCATTTCCACAAGCTTCTCAAGCAACGAAAGAAGCATTACATTAGTTAAAAGTGAATCATTTTAAATATCATTTTAGGCCCGTTAAAAACGCAGATACGGCCCTGCATTAAACTGCGGAGCGGCGTTCACACAGACCGCGGCTCACAGTGCTGCAGAGAGGGAGCGAGCTGTCCCAGCGCCGATGGGTCAGCTTGGCCTGGGAGCATTTCCCTTTCCACTAGTTTTGTTTTTACTAAGGACGAGAGCTTGAAACTAAATATTAATAAAATGCTGCCGTTTGAATCGATAGCGTTTAACAGATGGGCGCTGTTTGGGGCGTTATGTTACAAAATACTACGCAGACAGCGTTAGCTGGGAGATCGATCACTTTGCTAAACTATGCGGTAGCCTACTATTAAATCCACGTAAACTACACATCACAGCAATGAGGCCAGATCAATGAAACCAGGATACATCCTTTACCGTAAAAACTGGATCCAAACACAGCTGCCTGTGTGCATTTGATAAATACTTTCTGATGATATGCTACTTATTAGCTAGGCTACATGGCCCTAACGTGTAAAGTTATACAAGCATTTGTACAGTGGCGAGCCGTCAGGGCCCTCTAGGCCCTCTGTGAGGGCCTAAGATATTTGTCACATGGCAATGTATTTTAATTATTCATTATTGCATGGCTTTAAGTGTAGTGTGTTTTATACCTTTTTATTGTGTGATTTTACTCTGAAATGTGTTTGCCTTTTTAACTGGTTTTAACTTCCTGCTGCATGCTTTTATTTTTGAAATGTTTGGATTGGCCTTGCCATGCTGATTGACAATGAGTGACCACACCTGGAGCCAATTTGCACACCTATAAAGGGAAGGAGAAGAGCAGCAGAGGACAGACGGAAACTGAGAGAGGCTGAAGGGCACAGCAGAGGCGGAGCGCACCAGGAGCAGGAGCAGGAGCAGGAACGGAGACGGAGACGGAGACGGAGACGGAGACGGAGACGGAGACGGAAACTGGGACTGAGACTGAAGGAGACAGCAGGAGCAGAGGCACACGCAATAAAGGGATTAAAAGACACGGCAGTCCGAGAGAGGGTCGACGGAGCACCTTTACAGCCCTGGAAAGACTGGTTTTGAGAAAAGACTTTTAAACCCTTTTAACATTCGAATTCTTTGTATTGTTTTAACTACGTTTAATTGTATTTTAACATAGTTTTAGACTATCTTTTTACTGAGATTATATTTTAGACAGCTCTGATTTTAGTTTTCTTAGTAAAGATGTTATGTTCTACTGAATAAATCATTGTGTTTTAAACTTAGTTGGCTCCTTGATTACCCAGTTTTGCTTTCCACCTGATTTAAAAGAATCCTTTCCCTCCTTAAATTATTACCCCTCCTTTACATATTCTAAAAAATAATATTGAAAACATTAAAAAAAAAAAAAAATTTGAAATAATTTTTTGTTACATTTTTCATTAATTTTACCAAAATAACTTGATTTAATTGTATTTAAAATAATATTTCCAAAGAAATAAATCCTTCGAATCTGCCTGTTCAGTTTCTGTTGGAATGTGAAGGGTTAAATGCCGTCTCTGCGAGTTCTGTGAAGACGGGAGAGCCAGAGCGATAAGAGTTACAACACTCTTTGATGTCGCCGCCAGCCAGTCACGTGGTTTATGTATGCCGAAATAGTTCAAAACGCACTTCCGTTGCAATGCTTCTCTATGGCAAAAACAGCACAAACATGGTCAAAATAGTCATAGATTAAACCAACGCTGTTATTTTTTAAAGATTGCTTTCATATTTACATGATGTGGTTACACTTTGTATGGATTGGCACTATTTATAAGTTTCGTTATTTAACGATATTTTGAGGGGAAAGTGTGGTAGCACAAGCAGGCTATGTTGCTGTCACTGCCAGGGCAGTCACATCCGTAGTATAGTTGCGCTGCGCTGTCATGTTCTTCTATGGGACAGACAGACAGCAGCGATTGCGTTATTGAATGGTATATATATTAAAAAAAACACACACATCCAAGTACTTTTTCAGCTGTAATTGCATTATTGCATACTTTTTATTGACAGTTTTGCATTTGGAGAGGCAGGGTGACAACGGAAAGCTTGGTAGCCTATTACTTAGATACGTTTTACATTTTTGGAGGGAAACGCTTGTGTTCATGTTAGCATGGGTAGCATGATCATGTTAAGACTATGAATATCATTTTACCACAACAGTGGATGAACAATTGATATATGTGTTTGAACAAGAACAACAGGAAGAACAAAGTAAAAGGGACGAACAAATGTGTGAACAAGTATTAAGAACAGTGTATGGAAAAAGTGATGTGTGTTAGAACAAAACAAAGTAAAATGAATGAGAAGGAGAACAAAGAGGGTTAGGGTTCAACAGAAAAAGATTAATTCAGCCAAAAAACACAATTTTGATTAATCTAAAGTGTAAAACAATCTTCAACACAGACCAAATTAGTGCCCTTGGACAACAAAATATATGGTGGGGCAAAGAAACGATAAATTAAATTGAGAGAGTGGGAGACTAAAAATGATTACTATGATAAATATTCAAACTATTTACAAAACTATTTACAGAAGCTCCTGTTGAACCAGCAACAAAAACAGGTTTGTCAACAATAACGAGGCCACTTTGCCAGGGGGAGGTGATCCAGCGACGAGACAATAAAGCAATTCATATTAGGTTCAGTTGAGACACTACAGAATATAAAACCTTCCAAGCCATGACCTCTGCCTGAAATCAGGACCACTCATGCCCCTTTCACACCAGCGCTTTTTGAGCTCCGGCTTGGAGCTGGAGCCTGAAAAGCGCCGTTTTTTCCTGTTCACACCGCATCGGCGCCGGCTCTTAGCTCCGGAATCGGATTCACTTCCAGCTCCTAAAAATTGTCGGTCTAGATGCAAGAGCTTCGGAGCTAAGAGGTGGCGTCGCTTACGTCTCTCTTACGTCGAGGCGTGCAGGAAACTAAACCCTCCTCCCCTGAACATGGGTCGACTGTCACGCCTGCCTACAAGCAGTAGTGCTTATAAACACACGTTATAAAGTCAGGCAACACTAACCAGGCTCCGTGTGATTCTGTTTATTTGTACCTTACTTTGACCATCCGTTCACTGTTATTGATCATTGTGGAGAGAGGCAGACGTTTTGTTTTGTATTATAGCAGATATCAGATGGAATCAATACATGGGCTGCACAGGTTGTCGTGTCCGACTATCACAAGTAGAATCATAATAAAAATACGCCGGTAAAATGTGCCTGTAGAAAACGGTTTATGCCACAATAGGATAGCAATAGCAAGTAGTTTTTGACAAGAAAGCTACTGGAGACTTCTAGAATTGTGTGAGTAACACTGTGTTTGTAGACTTCTCTGTTTCAGTGTGTGTACTCTATCAATGCTCTGTAGTTGATCTGACTGGAATTGTGTTTTTAAAAACTCAAAACCACTACAGCATCTGTCAGACAGAAACTTGGGAAAAGTCATTTGACTGAAACCTTAAAAGTGATCTAACTGACTACTAGGGTTAACTTTGATTTAAACATTTGTAGAATACTAAGAGCTTTATTGAGTAGGTGTAACTGTATTAAGGGTTAAACTCAGAACTTTATAACTTAGGGTTTAATGTAATTGACTTAAAAGACAATAACACATCAGGACGAAGCCAGTCTCGATTGAGGCCCATCAGCTGTGATCTGAGGAAACTCCCCCAACAGAAACTGTATTTAAATCTCATCCTAAGCACTGACCTGCCAGTGTGCAACTAGTTTTTGACAAGAAAGCTACTGGAGACTTCTAGAATTGTGTGAGTAACACTGTGTTTGTAGACTTCTCTGTTTCAGTGTGTGTACTCTGTATCAATGCTCTGTAGTTGATCTGACTGGAATTGTGTTTTTAAAAACTCAAAACCGCTACAGCATCTGTCAGACAGAAACTTGGGAAAAGTCATTTGACTGAAACCTTAAAAGTGATCTAACTGACTACTAGGGTTAACTTTGATTTAAACATTTGTAGAATACTAAGAGCTTTATTGAGTAGGTGTAACTGTATTAAGGGTTAAACTCAGAACTTTATAACTTAGGGTTTAATGTAATTGACTTAAAAGACAATAACACATCAGGACGAAGCCAGTCTAGATTTCCTTTTGAGGGCCACCAGCTGCAGAGAGTTAACTAATTAAAAGGACGTTGCCCCACAGCTGTGAGAACTCAGCAATCAGGTGTCCATTTTAGGTAGCACTTTCCTGGAGCGTCAGCTTCAGCGTCAGACAGGCTAAGACTGACAAAGACATTAGAGTCCTGTGGGAGTAAGACTGACAAAGACATTAGAGTCCTGTGGGAGTAAGACTGACAAAGACATTAGAGTCCTGTGGGAGTCACGAGGGAGGCAAAGAGGAGGCAAATCCTACTTTGATTGAGCTAAGTATCGCTGGTGTTTTTTTATTTCGTTTCATTTTATTTGGTTGTTTAGCCCCTCATGCTATAATCATGTGTATTTTCTCCATTCCTGTTCATGTGTCTTCTCGCAATTATCACTGGCCCCGTATATCTCGTAATCGATATAACCGGCCTGCTCTCATCTATCCCACATGCTCCACTGAGATCCAACATCTAGTTTCAGGTGGCCTGTGGAACTGCCAGTCAGCTGTTCCTAAGGCTGACTTCATCTCTGGCTACGCCTCCCTGCAGTCTCTGGATTTCCTTGCTCTCACTGAGACCTGGATTACTCCATCCAACACATCCACCCCAGCAGCTCTCTCCACAGCATATTCCTTCTCCCATACACCCAGACCAACTGGCAGAGGAGGTGGCACTGGTCTCCTGCTCTCTCCCAAATGGAGCTTTTCCCTCTTCAAGCTACCTAACTTCACTCCTTCCACCTTTGAATTCCATGCCGTCACAGTAACCCATCCTATACAGCTAACCATTGTTGTTCTCTACCGTCCACCAGGCGCCTTGGGGGACTTCTTGGAGGAATTAGATAATCTCCTCTCACACATCCCTGAAACTGGCCCTCCCGCTGTACTTCTCGGAGACTTCAACCTCCAGACGGGGAAGATAGACAAACTAACATCTCTGTTAACCGCCTTCGCTTTCTCACTGTCTCCGTCCCCACCGACTCATAAAGCTGGCAATGTCCTTGATCTCATATTCTCAAGGAACTGCGCTACTTCTAACCTCTCTGTAAACCCGCTCCACACATCCGATCACTTCTTCATTTCATTCTCTCTATCCCTTTCCAAACATAACAAACTAATCTCTTCTCATCCTGCACTTGTCCGCCGTAACCTTCGCTCCCTCTCCCCCTCTACCTTTGCCTCGTCGGTGCTCTCAGCCCTCCCTTCCTCTGACTCGTTCCAACTCCTGCCTCCAAACTCTGCTGCAGAAACTCTCCTCTCTACTCTCTCATCCACTCTGGACTCGCTCTGTCCTCTCACATCTCGGCAGGCTCGTCAGTCCCCTCCTGCTCCCTGGCTAAATGATGCACTGCGTGCTAATAGAACCGTCCTTAGGGCAGCAGAGCGGAAATGGTGGAAATCCAAACACCGTGACGACCTCCTAACCTATCAAGCTCTCCTCGCCTCTTTCTCTGCTTCGATCTCTCAGGCAAAAAGCACTTTCTTTCAAGATAAGATCCAATCTTCCTATTCCAATCCTAAAAAACTATTTTACATCTTCTCCACCCTCTTGGACCCTCCAAAAGCTCCTCCCCCTCCTCACTTCAGTCAAGCGACTTTGTTACCCACTTTGAAAAAAAGGTTGATGATATTCGCTCTTCTTTTTCTGACTCACCTTTACTCACCGCTGGGTCACCAGACCCTCCTTTCACCAACACACTGACCTCCTTTTCCCCTCTCTCTCCAAGTGAGGTTCTTACCCTCATTACCTCTGCCCGCCCTACCACCTGTCCTCTGGACCCTATCCCTTCAAACCTCCTTCAGACTATCGCTCCTGATAGTCTACCGTTTCTCACCCATTTCATTTCAACACTTCTCTAACTTCTGGTCACTTTCCAAACAGTCTCAAGGAGGCAAGAGTAAACCCTCTCCTAAAGAAACCCACTCTCAACCCGTCTGATGTTATAAACTACAGGCCTGTCTCTCTCCTCCCGTTCCTGTCTAAATCACTTGAACGCGCTGTCTTTAAACAACTCTCCTGTTATCTCAATCAGAACAACCTTCTGGATCCGCACCAGTCTGGTTTCAAGGCAGGTCACTCCACAGAAACTGCTCTCATTGCTGTCACGGAGGAACTTTCACACTGCCAAAACTGCATCCCTCTCCTCTGTCATCATCCTGTTGGACCTGTCTGCTGCATTCGACACGGTGAATCATCAGATCCTCCTTCGCACTCTCCAAAAACTTGGAGTTTCAGGCTCTGCAGTTTCCCTCCTCACCTCATACCTGAAAGACCGTACCTACAGGGTGATTTGGAGAGGGTCTGAGTCCGACCCTTGTCAATTAACTACAGGGGTCCCTCAGGGCTCTGTTCTTGGTCCCCTCCTCTTCTCCCTGTACACAAACTCGCTCGGATCAGTCATTAGCCCGCATGGTTTTTCTTACCACTGCTACGCTGATGACACCCAATTAATTCTGTCCTTTCCCCGCTCAGAGACCCAGGTCGTCGCACGCATCTCTGCTTGTCTAGCTGACATCTCTCAGTGGATGTCTGCTCATCACCTCAAACTCAACCTTGACAAGACTGAGCTGCTCTTCCTTCCGGGAAAAGATTGTCCCACTCTTGACCTAACAATCAACATCGGCACCTCAGTTGTTTCCCCGACTCAGACTGCAAGGAATCTGGGTGTGACCCTAGATAACAACCTGTCCTTCACTGCAAACATCGCTGCTACAACCCGTTGCTGCAGATACACGCTTTACAACATCAGGAAGATACGTCCCCAGCTGACACAGAAAGCGGCGCAGGTTCTGGTCCAGGCTCTCGTCATCTCACGCCTAGACTACTGCAACTCCCTCCTGGCTGGTCTACCTGCATGTGCCATCCGACCTCTGCAGCTCATCCAGAATGCAGCAGCTCGTCTGGTCTTCAACCTTCCTAAATTTTCCCACACTACTCCGCTCCTACGCTCGCTTCACTGGCTTCCGGTAACTGCTAGAATCCACTTCAAGACACTGGTACTTGCTTACCATGCTGCGAATGGATCTGGCCCTTCGTACATCCAGGACATGGTTAAACCGTACACCCCAGCGCGTGCACTACGCTCTGCATCAGCCAAACGACTCGCTGCGCCCTCGCTGCGAGGGGGACCCAAGTTCCCAACGGCGAAAACACGTGGGTTTGCTGTCCTGGCTCCAGGATGGTGGAATGAGCTCCCCATTGACATCAGGACGGCAGATAGCTTGCACATCTTCCGGCGCAAACTGAAAACTCATCTCTTTCGACTCTACTTCGAGCGATAGAACTATTAACGAAGCGCTTTTATACTAATAAAGGACTGGCTTTTCTAAAGCCAGTTGAGTAGCACTTGAAATGTTTTTGCTCTATGAAACCTGATGTACTTTTATGATTCTGTTTTCTTCAAGTTGTATTTTGTTGGACGAACGCACTTATTGTAAGTCGCTTTGGATAAAAGCGTCAGCTAAATGCAATGTAATGTAATGTAAAAGTAGTCAGTTTAGCTTCGGTTGCTATGCTAACATCACCCATTTTATACCAGAGAAACTTTCATAACAGCGTTGTGATACCAAACAGCGTCAATTCAGACTGACACACATTCACTTAGGCTAAGGGGAACTGGGGATATGTATCAGCTGCTTGTGTGAGTCGGACAGTGAATACTTTAGAGCGGCCGCAGCAGTGTGAGCTAACCGGGAGCTAACGGAGGAGAATAAACTCCCGTGGAAGAGCAGCCAACACTGCAGCGGTCGGTAAATGCTGCAGAAACACATTAATAAACAATGAACCACGGCACTCTGGAGCAAAGTATAAGGTTGGAGAAGTCGTTATTCAATTTAATCTGGCTTCGTGTGATTAAAAGCAACACGATCATCGACCCGACACAGTTCCCCCGTTGTTGTTGTTGTGAGCGCCGTAATGCCGTTGGGGAGCAAATCAGCGATGTAAACGATGACGTCATGACGCAGCAGCGGCAGCACCAGTCGGGTGCTGGGCGGTGTGAACAGAGCGGGAGCAGAAAAGGGAAACCGGAGCTGAACCAGAAAAGCTCCCGCTCGGAGCTAGAAAGGGAAAAGCGCTGGTGTGAAAGCCGCATCAGAGGAGAATGCAGCACATCAAACTGGAGTCAGGAGTGTGAATAACACATTTTGGCCAAAACAAATTGTTGCTTACCAGTGACTGAACATTGGACACCAAAAAGTTTGACCTCATGTCGTCACGCAACACTGTTACTGCCCTAAGAAGTCATTTCAAGATGGAGGAGTATGATAAGGCCATCAGCTTCCTCCGGGACTCCATCCATCTGTTTCGGGGCCTGAAGATCGGTCCCAAGGGCAGCTGGAAACCAGTCCAGACAGGACTGGTGATGGCCACAACAACAATCCTGGAGGTCCAGCATGACCTGTTGAGACAAGGGCACACATTTGTTCTCACAAGCCGTTTCACTCAAGACTGCCTGGAAAACACATTTTCGTCCATTCGTCTGAGGAACTCTGTCCCAACACCTGTAGAGTTCCAATATGCTCTGCGCGCTGTCACTGTGGGTGAAAAAAAAAAGTGCTAATTATTTTTTTTAAGTGTTTATTTTGTTAAAAATAAACATTTTGGATGCATGAAGGGATGAAGGAAGGATGAGCCTTTTAGGCTCATCCTTCATTCACTGCTGTAGAGTATCCTATTCAGTAGGCTATTATTTGTTTAAAGGAATCTATCCTAGCATGCCATCAAGCATTAAAAAGTATCGCTAGGCTAGTTGTACAGTACAGATGAGTTAACACGGAACAGTACCAAAAAAAACAAAGTACAGTCAACATGTCACATAATTAAATGTTAGTATATCCCAAAATTCAATGAAATATTAAATGAAATATTCATCACAAACGCCACCTCATTTCTACTAGTGCTAGCAGTTAAGTCATATCATACAGAAAAAGCCGAGGATGGCTGACACGGTCAGGTTCAGCGGATAAAAACCAAAATAACAATAAAAACACATAATCAATCTAAATCCTGCTTGTTAGTTACCCAGCATCATTGATATATAAGCTGCTAGCGATTCATTACTGAAATCTTACCTTCAAAGCTGACGAAGTCGCGCTAGCTAACTAGCAGGCAATGCTAGCTAAATTGGTTGTAACAACCAAGATAAAATATAGATAATTACGCTGTGCATATACAAATGAAGACCAGTATAAGCATCATAAAGGGCCTCTGATACAATATAGACAGTTGACAATTCAAAAGAGTTCGAATATTTCAGCAACTTACCTCTGGAACTAATCGACGCTAGGGTGGCCATTTCCATAACACCAAAAAGGAGGACACTTTGGGATTATCTTTTAGTTTTTATCCTGGCTTCACAGAATCCTTCACACTCAAAACACAATGAGACTAGTGTACTAACCACAAGTTGAATGTCTATTTTCGATACTTTTGCCCTTTCCTGGCTGCTTCCAAGAGTGTTTTGTTTGTAAGGAGTCTCTGTATGTCTGTGCACTCAAATGTGAAGTTGACACAAATTTGCAGCTCTGCCTTGACACTGTCCACATCCAGACGATTTCTCTCATTTCTCCATGCTGAGGTCATCATTGAGAAGACACGTTCTGTATGGGCATTGCTACATGGGATGGAGAAGATATAGGCGCTGACCTTCCTCAGATTCACAAGTGGGACTTCTGCTTTGGAAAACAGTTTGAGATACCGCTCCTCACTGTGGCATCCTTCCATTGCTGAAGAGCTGAGAATAGCTTCCACCATGCCATATTCCTCATAGAGTCCATCCATGTCAATGTTTTTCAGGCTGCAGGCTTGGACTGCATCACTGTATTCTCCATAGGACACAGCAGTTGTGAGGCCAAGCGTTGACACTTTACTATGAAAGCTGTTCTCAGAGAAGTCATACCTTTCACTCACGTATTTCTTGGCTCTTTCATAGAAAACAACAAAATCAGCCTCACATTTCTTTGCGAGATCAGGAGTTAGCTGCTTGAGTTTGTTGTTCACAGCAAAGCCAACACATGTGTCATTAAACCTTCTCTCAAGTTTCCCTTTCAGTTCAGTCATTACCTTAAACACAGAGGTTATGCTGAATGATTTGGCCTCAAGTGCTTCAATGCAGTCTGAAAACACTTTCAGAATGTGACTGAGGAAGAGAAAATACATCTCAGATAATTCGTTACCATCCTCTCCAAAGCATTTCCACAACATCTTGGAGCATTCCTCCTCACCTAGGCTGCTTCTCAGGTCGATTAAATGAAATCCTTGCTTCCCTGACTTGCGTCGTTTCCCTGCGTTTAGTCCCTCCCACCAGGGAAGCATGGAGGGACGCAAGGAAACCACGAGAAGCAGGGAAATTAGTTTTAAGAGCAATGGGACGTCCTTTCCTCCGGAGCGTCACGTGAAGCGACGTCCGTTTGTGATGACGCTGCACAGCTGTTCGTCTGGCAGCAGCCAGCTCTGTACCCGTTATTTCCACAAACACCTCCACCTCTGTTAGTACACATTTACTGACACAAACATTAGTATCATCTGTTGTAGATCCACATACATGAAATAAAATAAGAAGTCATTCTCAAAAAAGATAAACGCCATTCTTAAAATGTATAAACGAACAATAGTTAGATTAATATTGATTAGAGTGCACAATAGAAATAAAATAATTGAGAGAAGAAAAAGAGATATGTTATCTATCAAAACCCAGTTAGATTAACATTCATTGGATTGCACACGTTGTGTGTTTGTGTGGATATGTAGCACATTAACATTTTAATAGCACTTAATGACTGACTGAATGGAAATGACAATAAATGAAACTGTAAAACGAAAAAAGCGATCCTGAAAATGTTTCCAATAATGATTTTTGACCACTTTTGTTCAGATCACATATTTGTAACTAAATGATACATTAATTGAAACAAAACACGGTATAAACTGAGGAGTGAGTCCCGTGAGGTTCATGTATTTTCTTCACTCCGCTGGGGTATTGCTCTCATGTCAAGAAGCATCAGATCAGTGCATGCACTGCCTCGTCCAATCAGTGAGCGATACACAGTAAGGGGGCGGGGTGAGTATCTGAGGATTTCATCGGAGGATGGTCTGGTGGTTCCTCGGTTATCGCTCCTCCATTATCGCTCCTCGCTCCTCGATCCTCGGTCCTCCGGCTGAAATAAGAGCCATGGGACGGTACTCAAGATGGCGCAGGCAAATCAACTTCCGGTGAGACCGAGGACCGAGGAGCGAGGAAATGAAAATAGTCGACCTGAGAAGCAGCCCTAGACTCTGAAAGTAGCTGGTCAGGGGTCTCCAACACTTCAGAATTCTGTCAATAGATGGCAGCAGAGACAACCATCTCGTGACAACGTGCCGTAGCAGATTGCATTCCTCCACTTCCACAAACTCGCAGAATTCCTTCAACTGCGCCGTTCTGCTAGCTGAGATGCTAAAATGGCTATACACCTTAAGCACAACATTTTCAATGTCAATATCCAAGTTGCTTGCTGCATATCTTGTTGCATTGTGCAGAATATGGGCTAAACAGTTTGCAGCGAGCACGTCTTTTTGAGCCAGTTTCAGTTTCTGATAAACACTGTTGTGTTTTCCATAGTTAACGCTGGCGTTGTCTGCTGCATATGCTTTTTTTCACATCTAGTCCAGACATCTCCAGTTTAGATAGCAGCTGATTTGTTATAGCTTCTGACTTTTCGTTGCTATCACTGTAAAAATCCAACAGTGCATGTTTCACGCCCTCCTCAAAGTGAAAATATCTCAGTACAATGGGGAAACACTTGATCGTACCTTTGTTTGATGCATCACTTGCCACTGAATAATGCAGTTCATTTTCTTTTATATAATCCACATGCGTCTGGACAGAGTAGGGTGCTAGGACATTTTCGCACAAAGCTTTGGCCTTTGTTTTTCCACAGGTCATCCCTTTTGCTATTGATGAGTCGTTGTAGATTGTGCGATCAACTTTTATTCCACAGTCTACACTCCTGTATGACTGGTGATGCTTGACGGCATGATAAACTTTACAAAGTTCTGCAGCAGAGATTTTGTCATCTTGAGGCGATGAAGCTTCACGGAAAAACGATAAAAGTGAAGAGGCACCTGCGCTTTGATCGTTGCTTTTGTGCTTATCTGTGTTAGCATGTCTGGCGACAGCACCTTTTCCTTTGCTGCTTACGTCCACATCGCAAGTCGTCCTTTCGGCTTTTTGTGAGGAATCCATGCTCTTTCGACCATTCAGGATTAAATGAAGTCTTTCGTTTCGGCATTTCTGCGGTTTAACCCTACCGCTAACTAGGTGGAGTTGGCTCATGAGCTAGTCGGCTAGCGCGAACGTCACTCTGTGCCACAGTGCCCTGCTGTGAACTTGATGTCAAGAAGCACATGGCTAATTGTTTACGTTTATGAACCAATGAAATACAAGATATTTATTCGACATCGCATTCAGCCAATAATTTGTAAGGCCACAAGTCTTACGGGGGTATATACTTACACATAACTTATTATTTGTATTTCTTTGTATAATTGTCTATTTTTTCGTATACCCTAAAAGTATAAAATAGGGATGACCTCAAAAGGAGGACAAATGAGCGTCCGGCTCAAGGCTGCGCCGGCAGACGGACACAGACATTGAAAACCGGACTGTCCGACCTAAAACCGGACGTATGGCCACCCTAATCGACGCGCCGTAATTTAAGTGAATGAGGTCCAACGCCCAAATGACAATATTTTGAACTATTTCGATGTCCATACCCCGGAAGTAGGCGCCGCCATTTTTTACAACGGAGGTCTATGGGAGTGTCGTAACTCTTATCTCTCTAGGGCTCTGGGGAGAGCTTGTTAGTCCCTCTCTACATTCGCAGAGGGCCAGCTATAGTAACTCAACGAGAGAGTAATGTCAAATGACAGTACAATTGACCAATCATATCTTCCCTCTAAATGGGCGGGCTTTATTTTCGCGGACTTTATGACAGGTTCCGCCCGCTGTGAGGTCTATGCAAGTGGTGCAGTGACGCGTCCTAAAACCCGGAAGTAAGCTTCGCTCGGATTCCCTCGACAGAGAGCAGTGAGATTTCTCCATAGAATTTTGGAAAATAGCTCGAAATAAGGTCTGTGGAAAACGAACCTGTTAGATAAATGCACGTTTTGTTCAGCCGGATAATATCCACATGTCTATCCTACTTTTATTATTTTTGAATCATAAATCTAATCGATAGATTTATGATCGATAGATTTATGATTAGCATAAGTTTGTTCAGTGATA
The DNA here is from genome assembly GCF_902827175.1 of Gymnodraco acuticeps. NCBI lineage: Eukaryota > Metazoa > Chordata > Actinopteri > Perciformes > Bathydraconidae > Gymnodraco > Gymnodraco acuticeps. The sequence goes on from NW_022990501.1 coordinate 530,060, forward strand.
GTGATGACATCGTTGCGAAATTATTAACCGAGTCATTTTCAAGATTGAGTTACAATGATAAACTGGAGTGGCAAAGGATCGGCTGCATGACCCGCCATCAAGTGCTTCATCCAAAAGGACAGGAGGATGGACTTTGTGTTTCAGTGATTTGATCATCAAAGGTAGGCCTAAGTCATTTTCAATGCGGGCCGCCGTGCCGACTTAATTCATTTGTAATTGTTACTTGGCTGTGGGTGCCCTGTCATGATAGGTGTTTATATAAATGATGTTGTTTTGTGTGGTAGAGGGTCGCTGTCATTGATACGTTTTGCACCCCGGACCACTGTTTTGATATTCCGCTGAAGTCTACGTTGAGACGTAATATCTCTTCTTTCGAGGGAAGGGGGGGTCAGAGGGCCTAGGTATAAAAGTCACGGCTCGCCATTGCATTTGTACCAGTGCTTTTCACAAGTAGACTCTTGCAGGCCATAGTATAGGAGTGATTCAACAACAACAAAAAGACATATCTGAGAAGAGATCAGGACGAACAGAAAGAGGAAAAGGAAAAGAGAGTTCACTGAAGAGACCAGGAGGGTCAGAGCAGGAGGAAGAGGAGGAGATGAAGACATTAGTGAAGAAGAAGAAATATATGTGAGGAATAAAGATGAAGTATCAGAAAGAGGGCCAAAGGCAGGGATCAGGAGGCAGATGAAACTCCAGCTGGACCACATGGTATGTTCTTATTCTCCTTATATATTCCATTACAGCAGCACAATCTAGCAGCTCTTAGTATTGACAAATATTGATTGAAATGTGTTGCTGCACAGGTCACCTTTAGCTCTCTGAAGAGATGGGTCATGTCATTAGTGTACTTAATTATAACTAAGTACTTACAGTATGCAGAATTAGAGTATTCTCTGAATCGGGTGCCTTTTGGGTCTTTATATCTTTGAAAAATGAAACCAAAATGTTTGGTCATAACATCTGGTAGTGGACTACTTACATTTTCCCACCTCAGGCACAAAATATAAATAATTACTAGGAATTTACTTGAAAAAATGTAACAGGGTTGAAGTTTTTGACAAAAAGTAGGCATGAGACCTTGTTTAGCTAAGATATGGCACCACATGGAAGTCAAGGACATTACAAAATTGTAATATTTTGCAAAACTATTGTTTATTTTGTAATAAACAATTATTTACTATTATTAATTCATATAACAGAGTTGAAATGTTGAGCATGTCAATCTTAATCTGAAAATACAAAAACTGAAATATAGGTAAGAGAAGAAACTGACACTTTTGTGATGTAATTCCCTCAATGCAGATCACACATGGACTGATCCATTATTTTAATAGGAGGGTAAATGGTATGGCGTGACAGGGTTGAAACAAACTGAGGGACGTGTGTCAATATTGCAATTTCATAGATAATTCAAGTATTTTTTCAGAATTTATTTTTGATCAGTTAAAGTTGACAAGCATATGATTATATTAGCAGCAACATTTTGGAATAATTGGCCATTTTGATTTGTTTAATATGTAATAATGCTTAGTGAGCACATGCAAATATGTCTGTCTAATACTAAGACAACATATTTTTTGTAATGCAAAACAACCTGTTCCATTAATTAATTGCTTTAAAATACATTTTGTAGTTTCCTTTCATTTAAAATGGTTGTGGTAAGCTTGGGGGACTCAAAGGGCACCCGATTATTTGTCTGAACACCTTGTTTCTCTTGTGCATTAAGAACACTTGTGTTAGGGCATGAATGAACAATAAATAGGTTATACAGTGTAAAATACCACGTACTGTCCGCCCTCCCATGCCACCCTGGCATGACCAGTGGCGGAGGGTCATTAGGGGAAGGTGGGGCACAGCCCCACCTAGTGTCAGCAGAAAGTATTACAAATAATGATTACAAAAAAATACTAAAAAATAAATAAAAAAACATATAAAATATATTTTAAGGTCATGTTTAATAATCTGATTCGTCTGTACATTTCTGTTTTAGTCTGTGTTCTTCTAATTAGTGTCTAGAGTGCCGTTTTGAGCTGTTTAGAGCCTCTCAAGTCATAAAACCCGATCCTCCCTCTCACAGTCTAAGTGAACGGTGATTGTAAAAACTACACTGCGCATGCTCAGAGTATTTTTCTATTTAATGTGTGTGGCAAAAAAATAATGACCGTATGGGCATAGTGCTCCCATCCCCACCATACGTCATCTCACATAATTCAGAATTGATTGGCTGTAAGTACTCACGTGTGCAGTGCTGCGAAACGTCACGAGGAGACGAGAGAGCAGCATATAGCTAACATCACCAGCGATTAAAAGAAGTAAAAAACTGAAAGAAAATGAATGAAGTTGACCATTTACTGGAGCACACATTTGAGACACTTAGTCTCGGAGAGAAACTGGAGGTAAAGCGCCTCGGTGCCCACCATCCACCGGATTTCCAAATGGTCCAGACTGCGGGCAAAGTTAAACGTGGGTTTAACGCTGAGTGGTTTGCTAAAAAGAAATGGCTAACGGCGAGCATCCAGAAGAATTCCCTCTTTTGCTTTCCTTGCCTGCTTTTTGGTGAAGATCAAGGTACTTGGTCGAGGACAGGTTACAAGGACTTAAAGCATCTTTCGGAGAGGACAATGAAGCATGAGAGCAGCAACAGTCATTTGGAAAATGCCGTAAAATTGGGATTACTTGGAAGGGTGAATGTTGCAGCTCAGATTGACAGCGCCTACAGACGCGGCATTGATTCTCATAATAGGAAGGTGGAAGAAAACAGGTACGTGCTTGGTCGGATCATCACCTGTATTAAACTGTGTGGGAAATGTGAGACAGCACTGCGGGGCCACAACGAGTCGGCGGACTCTCTGAATCCAGGGATATTCAGGTCAATTTTCGAGACAATGTGTGAGGGCGATTCCAGGCTTCAACGGCACTACGAAGCTCAGCTTGTTTTCAAAGGGACATCAAGCACCATACAGAATGAACTCTTGGACTGCATGTATGATGTGTACAGGGAGGAAATAGCCAAGCAAGTGGACAACACATCATTTGTTGCCGTTCAGGCCGACGAGACAACCGATGTCTCCTGTAAATCGCAAATGGTGATTGTGCTGCGATACATTATGCCTGACCTCACAGTTACAGAGCGTTTTTTGGAGTTTGTGGAAGTAAAGGACAAAACTGGTGTAGGTCTCTCTAACAGCATCAAGGCTGTTCTGGAACCCCTGAAGCTGAAAGAAAAGCTAATCGCTCAGACCTATGACGGGGCGGCCGTCATGAGGCGGTAACGTGCGCGGGGTACAGACGGTGATGAAGGAGACGTACCCAAACGCTCAGTTTGTTCACTGCTACGCCCACCAACTGAACCTGACCCTGCAGCAATTGTGTTCAGCAAGGATGAGCATCCTGAAGGTGTTTTTTGCAGATCTAACTGCTTTTTCCACTTTTTTCTCCGGTGCTCCAAAACGTGTTGCAGCTCTTGCAGAGGCAACACAGAGACGCATCCCACGGCCACCGGCTGTGAGATGGAACTTTAAAAGCAGAACTGTGAACGCGGTTTGGGAGACCCGAGATGCACTACTTCAGTGTATGAAGCATATACGCGCACAACCAGGATGGGATGCGGTCACCATAAGTGAGGCATACGGCCTGTCAAAGAAACTGCGGGACCGAGCATTTATGCAGCTCCTGGAGTTTTTTTCGTTGCTTATGCCAGAAGTGGATGTTCTATAAAACACTCTGCAAAAACGAAGCATCGATGCACCTGGGATCAACAGCGCGCTCTGCCGTTTCAAGGAAAATGTTCAGAAAATGAGGCAGAAAACTGATGCATTGGCCGCCACTGCTCATGATGGAACAGACGAGCCAGGCCGACGAGTCAGTAGCACAGCGCCGGTGATGAAGGAGGCTTGTGACACAGTCATCTCACAGGTGGAACAGAGGTTCTCACAGAGTGACCATTTGATCGCTGCAAAGCTTGTTGACAGCTCATTCTTCCCACAGCATGTCCTGTCATTTCCTACACCTGAGCTTGACTGCGCCGTGAAACTGTGGCCTGCGTTGGGAAACAAGGAGAAGTTGAAGTCTGTGCTGACCACGCTCTACCGCCACAGTGAGCTTCACACTGGAAACACTGCCCTGTCTCTGTTGAAATCCATTCACGAGAACAACTTGGAGGAAACGTTTGCTGAGACTGTTATTTTGGTCAAAATAATAGTGACAACTCCGATGACGACATCCGAGTCAGAGAGGAACTTTTCCACCCTCAAAAGGATAAAGACTTTCACTCGAAACACCATGGGACAGCCGCGACTTAACGCATTGGCCATGCTTTCAATTGAAAGCCAGTTGATCCAGCAACTACAGGACTTCATCCCCAAAGTGATAGACACATTCTGTCAGAGGAAGGACCGCCGTGCCGCTTTTCTTTTCAAGTGAGCCTTCAGCTTTGGTAAGTTCATTTATGTCATATATTTTGTTGATCTTCTGTGTTTTGCCTCTGCTGGATCGATTGATATTGTGACCTCGATGATGAGTGTCTGTGTTTTCCTTATATTTACAGTCTATGGTGTTTTAATGCTAAAGCATTACGGTTGTTGTTATTGTTAAGAATTACTTTTGTAATGGTGACCTTTACTCCATGTATGAAGGTGCATTACTATGACATCCCCACGCTGTGTACGTAAATGTATGCGCTCACAGTGTTGCTCCTGTGGTCTTCAGTATGTAATTTGACACTCCCCCTCTCTCTCTCCTCCCCCCCTCTCTCTCCTCCCTCTCTCTGTCCCCCCCCCTCTCTCTCTCTCTCTCTCTCCCCCCTCTCTCTCTCTCTCTCTCTCCCCCGACCTCTTTCTGCCCCCCCAGTTTTGTACACCTAGAAACGCCACTGGGCATGACCTCTTGCTCCCCCTTTGCGACCCCATGTCAAATGTTCTAGAACCGCCACTGGGGAGGAGACGTGACGTCCGGTCACACCCTGTTTAATAATTAATCTCGTCGTTTTGAGAAATGTTGTGAGATTTAAAGGCGTGAAGAAGCGTTTAAGGAAGTCTCTGGAAAGAAGCCAGGTTATCGTTTTAAGTCTGGGGGTTTGTACTTCTTTCTTCATAACACACGTGTGTTGACGATGTCTGTCATGTTACATAGGATATTGCGACCCGCGTTGAAACCGGCTCAGCTGCTGTCAGCAGTCAAAAACAAGCAGCCACTGTGGAGGCACGAGACGCTGGTCAGCGCGAGCTCTGCGTGCGATGCAACTATTCGGTCACTCGAAGACTGTCTCGGTGAGTTACTGTAACACGATTAATACATAGGCTACTGTGGGCCAAAATCTGAGGGGGAAAATGTACTCAGATCTTGTACTTTAGTAAACGTAGAAGTACTTGAGTGTCGAAATACTCTGCTACAAGTAAAAGTCCTGCATTTAAAATATGACTCAAGTAAAAGTAGAAAAGTATTGGCATCAACATATACTTAAAGTACCAAAAGTTGAGTACTCATGCAGTTTCAGAATAAAACGTATTATATGTTTATATTGTAATTATTGATGCATTAATGTGTTTATCAAAGCTGGTAAAGGTGTAGCTAGTTTTAATGACTGCAGGGTACTGCAGGTACTGCAGGGTAGAATGTGAATTGCAGGTGTCTAAAGTGTTATTTAAGTGTTGATTATATTTCACATCATTAATTTAAATCTGCAAAGTAACTAAAGGTAGGCCTATTCAATTAATGTAGTTGAGTAAAAGTACAATCTGAATTGTAATGGAATAGAAGGACAAAGTAGCAAAACATTTAAATACTCAAGTGAACCACAAGTAGCCTACCTCAAAATGTTACTTAAGTACAATCCTTGAGTAAATGTACTTAGTTAATTTACAACACTGGGCAAAACTCAACATTAAACTCATGCTTATGAAACCCCCAGAGGTCAACTATGGAGGGGCGCCGATGCGGTTCAACTACGTGTGGCTGAGGGATCACTGCCGCTCTGACGCTTCATACAACTCCAGCACTAACCAGAGGAACCTGGACACTGCGAGTATAGACCTCTCCATCCGCCCTGACAACACAACTGTGCAAGACGGCCATCTGGTCCTCACCTGTGAGTACAGTTCTACCAAACCAAACATCTCAAAATACAAGTCTGGTCAGGAAAAGCATGCCCAAAGTGTTTTAAATCATTTTCAAGTTATGTGGCAGTGTTTACGCCTCATCCAAAGTAAATGCACTGAAGCCCTTCGCAATATATCAATATTATATTGATTTTGTGATATGAGACTAGGTATGGTCTTATATTTTGATATAGTTAGATGCCAGTATGGGTGGTTTCTAATTGGTTTTAAAGGCTGCATTCAAGTAAAGTCATTTGTAATCATTTCTGCACCCTACAATATCGTTGTAATATTGATATTGAGGTTTTTGGACAAAAATATTGTGATATTTTTATTTCTCTATATTGCCCAGCTTTAAGGCATTGTAATGACACTGTAATGAAGTTATTACACTAAGGTAGATGCCAAACAAGCACAAGACCAAGACCCCCAGGGGCCCCAGTCAAGGGCGCCGGAAGCGGGGGGAGGGGGGCCACATTTTCGCAGCAGCAGATTTATTTTTATTTTTTCAGTCTTTATTTCGAACAGATTAAAAAATAACAAATTAAAAATAACAAATGTGAAAAACAGAATACCGTATTGTTATAATACAGTATTTATCCACATTCATGGTATTGTATATTCAACAAAAAAAACAAAAAAAGTCTTCATATTAATAATAATAATAATAATAAATCATATGTGTCCGAAAGGGAGTAGGAGGAAGCAAATGCTTATTAATTCTCACCCCTTACTTGATCAATGATTGTCCTTTAAATCATTATGCAAGTTATTCCTACTTACATTTACATTTATACATATACAATCATTTCTCATCTTCAATCCCCTTTCTTCATTCTCATAGTTTTCCAAAAAAGTGTTTCTGTACATCCTTTTAAACTGAATTATGCTTGTGCTTTGTTTGAACTCCTGCTCCAAACCATTCCATAAAATCACCCCACAGATTGTTATACTCATACTTCTCAGAGTTGTTCTGACCTTGAGTTGTTTAAAATGTAGATTTCCTCTCAAATTATACCCACCCTCTCTGTCTATGAACAATGTTTATAATTTCCTAGGAAGTAGATTATGTCTGGCTCTGTACATGATTTGTGCCGTTTTAAATTTAACCAGATCAATGAACTTCAATATGTGTGACTTCAAAAATAATACATTAGTGTGTTCAAGATATCCAACATTATTGATAACTCTTATAGCCCTTTTTTGTAATGTGCATAACGGCTATAGGTTGGTTTTGTACGTGTTTCCCCAAATCTCCACACAGTAAATCAGATATGGCAATATGAGTGTGTTATATAGAGTATACAATGAGTTATAGTCCAGAATGTATCTGGCTTTTCCCAATATTGCGATAGTTTTAGCCAGTTTTGCTTTTACACGAGTGATATGAGGTTTCCAGCTGATGTTGTGCTCTAAAACCACACCAAGAAACTTAATTTCATATACTCTTTCTATGTGTATGTTATCTAGTATTAATTGTATCTGTGGATTTGTTTTATGTTTTTCAAATAGCATAATCTTTGTTTTGCTTATATTTAATGATAATTTGTTTGTGTCAAACCAATGTTTTACTTTAATCATTTCTGCTGTTATCACTTCCATTAGCTCTTTCAAATTGTCACCGGAACAAAAAATATTAGTGTCATCTGCAAATAAAATACATTTCAATATATTTGATACTCTGCAAATGTCGTTGATGTATATTATAAACAGCTCTGGACCAACACGGACCCCTGAGGTACTCCACAAGTTATGTTCATGTATTCTGATTTATGTTCACCAATTTCAACAAATTGTTGTCTGTTGCTTAAATAATCTCTCACCCAGTTTAATCCCACCCCTCTGATGCCATACCGTTCCAGTTTTATCAGTAAAATATTGTGATGGTGTCAAATGCTTTTTGTAAGTCTATAAATATTCCCACTGCTTGTTTTTTATTGTCCATGCAGTTTGCTATTTCCTCACTTAATTCCATTAGTGCCATAGATGTTGATCTATCTTTCCTGAATCCATATTGACTGTCGTCCAAAACCTGATGTGTTTCCATGAAACTGTGCCGCGGAAAACTGTACAAATCCCGTTTCAATAATTCCCCTCTACTCTAAAGTCGCATCTAAAACGCCATCTGATCTAGTTGTGTATATTTTGTTATTTTTTATTGTTATATTCAATCTCATTAGCTACAGGCATGTTTGAAGCTTGTAAAGGGAAGATGACAGCTCTCGCCACTCTGCTGTTCCTCAGCGCCGCCCCCCCTCCCTCCCGCTGAAATTATGAATGTAAGGTGTATAGTAATCATAGATAACACGGCAGGGTCCGTTACAGTTTGTTTTTATCTGATTTCAAATAAGCAAAGTCTTGGCTTTCAGAATATTAAACTTGTTTCGGCAAATTCAGATGATAAATAGGCGTACAACCATAGGCGGCGCGTGAGGCTCAGGTTTGGGAAGGCTAAATAACGTTTTTTACCTGACACTGCCCGCCTCCGGCGTCTATAGAAAAGAGATCAACTCAGTGTGCAGAGTTTAAATCTCTCAAGTCATATTACAGGATAAAGGAAATACAGTTTAAACTGCCGTATGCAGAGAAGACGCCGACGTGTTGCACTTATCATTCATATTACATCATCAATCAGATCATCGATCATATAATATCATAATATTGTGGTGCCGTGAAAAGAGAGTCGGAGGCGGTGTATTAAGAATGGAGTTCCAATCTTTATTATCCATTACTTTCAGAGAGGTTAACACATGCACTGCTCTGCCTGATGAGCTAGCAGGAATGGCAGCTAAAGCTACAGGTGTTCCCCACTAAAGGGTCCGTGTGGCAACACAATAAGCAAGGTGAATTATGTCCAATAACGTGTCACCACACAAGCCCCCCCAGAATTCACACAGTTGTCACAACAAAATCAGCATGGCGGGGAGGAACGACACGCCGACCCCCACGACTCCTGAGCACGGGAGTCGGAAAAGTGACTCCCGCCTGTGCGGCCCCCGGAAGGGGAGGGACCGGAACAACAGGTCTTAAATCCGTGACAGGGGACGAGGCCGGGGGGCGGCCCCGTCGCGGAGGTCGAGCCAGCACCACAGGCTGGTCCAAGTCCAGGTGAGCAGCCTTCACCCGGTCCACCGAGACGTGCTCGGCCTTGCCACCCAGGTTGACCACCAGGTGCTTGTCCCCGTGCTCCAAGACCCGGAAAGGCCCATCATAAGGGGGCTGCAGGGGGCCTCTGTGCGCATCGTTCCGGATGAACACGTGCTCCGCCGAGCGGAGCTCTGCGGGAACCTGGGACACCTGAGTACCGTGCTGAGTAGTAGGGATCGGAGCAAAGGCCTCAGCGGCGTCACGCAGGAAAGCCCGCTGGGCCGACGCCGACCAGGGAGCCGATGCATTTGGGAGGAAATCCCCCGGAACTCTCAGCGGCTGACCGTAGACCATCTCCGCTGTAGAACACTGCAGATCTTCCTTAGGTGCAGTCCTCAGGCCCAGCATCACCCAGGGCAGCTTGTCGACCCAGTTACCGTCCGTAAGGCCGGCCTTGAGGGCCGCCTTCATGGAGCGATGAAAGCGCTCGCAGAGGCCGTTAGCCTGAGGGTGGTAAGCGGTAGTCCTGTGCAGCTTAACCCCCAAACCGCCTGCCACAGCGTTCCAGAGCTCGGACGTGAACTGAGAGCCCCTGTCTGAGGAAATGTCTGACGGGGTGCCAAAACGACACACCCACGTTGCAATGAAGGCCCGGGCAACGTCTGCGGCTGATGTCGGAACGAGCGGAACCGCCTCCGGTCAACGGGTCATTCTGTCCACCATGGTGAGGAGGTAGGAAAACCCCTGAGAGGAAGGCAACGGACCAACCAGGTCAATGTTGACGTGATCAAACCTCCTCTCAGGCACCAGGAAACGCTCCAACGGGGCCTTCGTGTGGCGGTGCACCTTAGCGCGTTGACAAGTCACGCACTCCCTGGCCCAAGTCCTCACGTCCCTTTTCAGTCCTTGCCAAACGAACTTCGCCGCTACCAAACGCACCGAAGGTTTAACGCCGGGGTGTGACAGGCCGTGCACAGCCTCGAACACAGGACGCCTCCAGCTGGCAGGGACGACAGGCCGCGCCAGGCCCGTAGAGACGTCACACAGGAGAGTAATGCCCGCGTCGCCGAACACCACGTCCTCCAAGTGCAGCCCCGCGCTCTCCACCTTCAGGGCCTGGACGCCGGGATCTCTGACCTGGTCTGCCGCCATGCGAGTATAGTCCAGGCCCAACTGGACGGCACCGATGACGACCCTGGAGAGGCAATCAGCAACCAGGTTCGACTTGCCAGCCACGTGCTTAATGTCCGTAGTGAACTCCGATATGTAGGACAGCTGCCGCTGCTGACGTGCCGACCAAGGCTCCGCCACTTTTGACATGGCGAAGGTGAGCGGCTTGTGGTCGACAAACGGCCGTAAATTCACGGCCTTCCAGCATGAAACGGAAGTGCCGCACGGCCAAATAAAGTCCGAGGAAGCTCCCGGTCAAAGGCGCTGTATTTGCGTTCTCTAGGCGTCAGCTGGCGGCTGAAAAAGGCGAGCGGCTGCCAAGCGCCCTCCACCCACTGCTCGTGCACTGCGCCGACCGCGTAGTCTGACGCGTCCGTGGTGATGGAGATGGGAGCCGTAGATGATGGGTGTGCCAGCAAAGCCGCCTGAGCCAACGCGGTCTTGACCTCAGCAAAAGCGCCGTCCGCCTCTGCTGTCCAGTCGATCTCCTGGACGGGGGTCTTGCCTTTCAAACGCTTTATACAGCGGCCGCATGATGTGTGCGGCCCGGGCGATGAAACGGTGGTAGAAAGTCACCATCCCCAGAAACTCACGGAGCGGCCGGGCTGTGAGCGGGCGAGGAAACGCCGCAACAGCCTCCACCTTCGCTGGCAGAGGTGTCGCACCGCCCTTGGTGACGCGGTGCCCCAGGAAATCGATGTCCGACACCCCCGAACTGGCACTTTGCAGGATTGATGATTAATCCGTGTTCGTTGAGCCGTGTGAAAAGGGCTCGGAGGTGGGACAGATGCTCCTGCACTGAAGCGCTGGCGACGAGTATGTCGTCGAGGTAAACAAACACAAACGGCAGGTCCCGCAGCACCGAATCCATCAGGCGCTGGAACGTCTGAGCGGCATTCTTGAGTCCACAAGGCATCCGCAGGAACTCAAAAAGTCCAAAAGGCGTTATCACTGCTGTCTTGGGAATGTCCAGGGGGTGCATGGGCACCTGGTGGTATCCACGCACCAGGTCCACCTTGGAAAACACCCCCGTACCGGCCAGATGCGCCGAAAAGTCCTGAATGTGCGGCACCGGATAGCGGTCAGGCGTAGTGGCGTCGTTGAGTCGGCGGTAATCCCCGCACGGGCGGAACCCGCCGTTCGATTTGGGAACGACGTGCAGGGGGGAAGACTGTCGGAGCGGCGGACAATGCCCAGGCGCTCCATGGTTGCGAACTCCGCCCTCGCTACAGCCAGCTTAGAAGGGTTCAACCGCCAGGCCCTGGCGTAGACAGGAGGCCCCCCGGTAGTGACGTGGTGTTCCACGCCATGCTTAGTGGTAAGCGCAGAGAAGGTGGGTAGCGACAGGTCTGGAAACTCGGCCAACAGTCTGAGAAACGTGTCTGCACCTGACAGCGAGCCTGACAGCCCGTCGTACGCTGCGCTGCCAAGTGTGCACACGAGGGAAGAAAACGTTAAGGCATCAACCAAACGCCTATTCTTAACGTCCACTAAGAGTCCATGAGCACACAAAAAATCCGCTCCGAGGAGGGGAAAAGAAATGTCCGCTGTCACAAAATCCCAGCTGAAACGCTGTCCTCCGATGCACAAACACATAGGCCTCACGCCGTACGTGCGAATGGGACTGCCGTTAGCCGTCGTCAATCGCGGTCCGTGCCCCCCACGGGCGACGTCTTCACTCGACGCTGGAACTACGCTCCGTTGAGCGCCCGTGTCACACAGAAACAAGCTCCCCGAAACGCTGTCGCTGACGAAGAGGAGCCTGCACGTGCCGCCGACGCTCAGAGCCACTACTGAGCGCCGGCCCCTCCGTTTCCCGGGGGTTTGTAGCTGCACGGAGCGACGCATCTCTTCGCCCTTGTCCCGAAACGTGCGTGGTAAACGCACTCTCCGGCGTCTCCACGCCGGCTAGCCACAGCCGTGTCCGGCCTCCGCCACGCTTTCTTGACTGCCGGTGGGCCGCTGAGCGTCGCGGCTAACGTCTCTGCCCCGGGCTGTTGCGTAGCCAGGAAAAAACTATCCGCTTCCTCAGCCAAAGCACGGGGCTCCGTGACAGGCGTGTTGGCCAGCGCCGTCTGTACCCGGGGAGGCAAGTGACGCAGGAAAATCTCTGTGAATAAAATCCGGGGATCTTCCCCCCCTAGCAGATTTAGCATTTTCTCCATTAGCTGGGATGGCTTGCTGTCTCCTAGGCCTTGAATGTCAAGTATCTGGCAGGCCCTCTCCTTAGCAGATAAGCTAAATGTCTTAAGGAGAAGGGCCTTAATCGCCTCATATTTGCCATGATGTGGGGGGGCTGCGATGAATATATGTGACACACTCACAGTGTCACATACTGTATGCAGAAATATTATTTTAAGCAATTATGTTGACGAAACACTCGAGTCAAATGTAATTAAAGTCAGATCCACTCGTGTCTTAGGGGCAGTGATATCATAAAATTATACGCTTTCAAACACTCGGTAGTTATTTTTTAACCAGTTCTATATTCACCTTGCAGGTGCAGCTATGTGGCTTGTATCCTGGATTATATGTTCAAATCATGGATGTTTAAAGCTCATATTTGTCTAATATTAGTTTACTTTTCATTAATGAAGTATGACGCTGCGCTGTCAGTAGGCTACACTTGTCCCTGTTTGTGATTGGTCAAATGTAGCTAACCCCGCCCCTTTCACGTGAACGCGCTCTCAGCTGGTGAGAGAAACCCTGGCTTGATTTACCGAGTTGATAACCAGCGTCGTAGGACCGCTTAGCGAGATCTCGTTTGTTAATTTGTTGTTGTTAGTTTGTTTGTTACTCAAACATATCCAGGGTATGTTGAACTTGCTTCGTAGTACAGGTACAGCTAATGTCAAAGACACAGACATTATACATTATATTTGTATTTTACCAGGATGCAGTGACCCAAATATTTGGGAAGGCTTAGCCTACCCTAGCCTACAGCACCCGCCGCCCCTGCCTACAACTTTGAAGCTTCGGCATAATTACAAGCGGAGAACGGAATAATTTAACGTCACAGCAGGCATAACAACAGCCGGTGTTTCTCGTGAGTGCAGTAATCCAAACGAAAATATCTTCATGTGACATATTTTGCTTAATATTTGGAGTACAAAAACAATCCTGATATCATTAGAAAGCTAGGAATCAAAACGTGTCTTCGGTTCAATGCGACTGATTTCGATGGAGCTTTGCATTAGGTAAAATAAAGCAGGCAGACATGACAGGAAGAATATGTACATTTTAACCCAATCAAATAGGACATTGTCACACCATTCAAATGTATCCATGTAAATTACAACCAATAAAAAAGCTTAGATTTGTTTATTTGTTACGTTGTTTACTTTATTTGTTACGTTGTTCTGTGTGTGTCAGCCGTTAACCTAAAAATAATATATACACTTGCAAACATGTCAGAAGAACCAGCGCAGAAGAAAACTAAATACAGTCAATCTAAACTTACATTTAACAACTGGAAGGTCACATCCCTGACATCCACATCTCCGGTGCCTGGACCTTCTTCAATCATAGAAACAGCGAAGCCAGATGAACCCAAAAGCAGCACCTCTGCAGCCGCAGAAAATGTCAAAAAAGTATAAAGTTGTGTATATTTACAGACTATTGCAAAAACTAAGAAGCTTATAAACATCAGGTTTAAAACTAAAAGAGCTTTACAAAAAAGTAACACAATTAAAGATGTTTGGAGTTTTATTTGAGTTATTCATTTACATTTTTTGTCAAAGAGATGCTGATTTGAAACCATTGTTAGGCCTACATACAGTTACGGCATTTCCTGTTTCTGCCGGAGAGACGGGAGTTTGTCCCAAAGCTTGCTGCTGTATTTACTCCCTCCATCTGACAGGAGGGAGCCTCATGTGTCACTCCACGGAGTTCACTCCGTCACGGAGGGGGAGTGTGTAGGTGTAGGGCGTGGTTTTGGATTGGGCCATACACACGCACTTTTTTTGGCCCCCCCACTTCTAAAATGAATCCGGCGCGCCTGGCCCCAGTCAGATATACCTAGTCCACTGATGCATTGCACCTTTGTTACAGGAACAGGTCAAATACCATCTAAGGTAGTAATCTTGGGTTCTTGTGTCAAACGCTGCATATATTTGAGTTCACTTTGAGCTTATATAGTGCATGTTCTTGGTTATAAATTGTGTTTAATGAAGAGGCCCCAAACTAACCTGGCCTAACCTCGGACCTCACAAAACAATTAAAGAAAATCACCAAGAAACTAAACTATGAAACATGACATTTACAACATGTAACCTTAGGTCAGATTCAATGATTTACCTTAAGTTGACTAATAAAGTGCATCTTGAAAGTCTCAGTGTTCAGTCACACTTAATGTTATATTTTGAATATTTCCACAGTTTTACCTTGCAACTGCAGCCCTAAATGAAGAGGAACTGAAGCGGTAATCTAACCGACTCCATTGACAAAAACATGCATTTTACCCATAGACTGTATATATAAATTAGTTTTACCCTGCAGAACACAGAAATTGCAGGTCACATGCTGCCCTGACCTGGTGATTTGTTTCTGTTATGCATGACTTTTGTGTTTAAACAGCAATCCATATTCCCCAAAGTCACACAATAACACAAAACAAGCAACCGACCATACTGTACAAGTAACTTCTGTGTTCTGCAATGGAAAATCAATGTTTTTGTCAATGGAATGGCAAAGAACAGGCACTGAAAATATATCATACACATAAACGGATATTGATTTCTTAAGGTGGCTAAAATACATTTTGCTGCAACCCTGGTCCACAGCAGTACATTGCTTTAATTCTGTGCTGGTACTTCTTTCCGTTTTCCTGAATTGAGCGTTTGTCTACTGCCACCGTTAACTGTAGCTAATACACTGAAAATGAAAAGGTATTATTTTTATATTACTCGCTTCAAACAGTCCTAACTATCCATTTGGAAGAGAGAATATTGCTGTAAAGAGTGAAAAATAGAGCACACCATCATCACACATAATGTAAAGTTCTCTTCACATGGAAGAGTTTGACTTTTTCCTCTGTGATGGCATTCTTCTTATAGTGTAAAGATTCATTCTGTTGTCAGTAAGTCCTTAGGGTGTGGTCAGGTAATGAAAGGGGACAGATAAAAAGATATGAACAGTTAAATACATCTTTATGTACTCTGATTTCTTTTCACTTATAAATCTCTATCAGTTAACGGTGATTTGCAACATCTTTTACTGACTGGCACAGTGAACATTTGGCTTTGAGAGACTCATTATATCACTGGCATTAAAATGGTCTTAAAATGAAAAATATGAACAATCTTTCTGGGTCAATATATCGTCTAACAAAAGTGGTTATCCTGACAGGCCTATGGCAAGCACAAAATATGGAAAGGAGATAAGCTTTTAATAGCATAGCAGTGCAGTGAGAACCTGGCAGCTTATAGTTGCCCATGCTCTCTGGCTGTGGGCGTCTGTCTGGCTTATGCCACTTGGGGTTGTCCTTAAGATGGACTGATGCCTCCCTGTGGGCTGCTGGGCCGTTACAGGGTTTTTTATTTATGCACAAGAGTGGCACTGAATCTTACATAAACTGACAAATGGGTAGCTGTCAGCCCTGAGACAGTGGATGATGCATACACTCCTGTGGGCACACTGGCATACACACAGTGTGGTGCTGCATATTCAAGGTCAGCTGAGTCTGGGTGAGCTCATCCTATCCATCAACATCTGCCCTCACAGACTTGATTTGCTAAATGCTCAATCTCAACGGTGCAAAGGCCCTCATGGATACTCCCGTTGCATGCAGATCGTATCTTTCTGCTGTATGTGTACATAAACCGTAGATGGCAAGCTTTTTATGAGCTTTTCTGTAATCCTTTACAACCTGATGTACCATAGTACATAGGTTAATGTGAGACTACTTGACAAAAGGAGAGGACAGAGATTTGAGCCAAGAGATTATATTCAAGATGATACAAATACTTGAGTTACTTTAACGTCTTTATCATTTTCATCTTATTGTGCATTTTACACAACAAAACGTTTACTCACACACAAAGTGGCAAGTGGTACTTTTTCTTAAACTTATCATTATGGAGTTAAAGTTGATTGAACAATGTAATGGCTAAGAATGACTCAATCAACCTATAAAAGTATCATAAATAAATAAACCAGGAATGTAACTCAAATAAAACAGCCACTGAGGCCCCAGTTAGCGGTTATTACGCAGTGTCAATGATCCAAGTCCAGGCAAGAGTCCTTTCTGTGTATTTTATTCCTATAATAATATGCAAAGAACAAAGGTTTAACCCTTTTTCCCTGTGCCTTTCCCCTGGCCTCCTACTACTTGCCCTGGTAAAAACCATATGCCATACTGGTGCTCTACTCCCACCACCCCTGTCTCCAATATATACAATTACACAGAGTGCCCCAATCACCCAGTGCCAAAATACACCTTCAAAATAAAAGCATAAAACTACTTTAACTAACTTAAATAATAACAATTAATAATAATACATTTACTGTAAACAAAAACAAGCAGAAAATAAACATTTAACTTTTCAATAATATAAATCAAAATATAGCGCGAACACAGCCTTTAAAGTAGTTCCCTATAAACAGGGGTGCACATAACTTTTTTGCCCTGGTTCTCAAAGGAGCACCTGGAGATGTTGCTTGGTGCTCATCCTTAAAATGAAATAAACCGTAACTTTTGAGGGGATCTTGACTTTATTTGCCAGACACACGACACTGAACACACATGCAGAGGTGAACACAGAACACACATGCAGAGGTGAACACAGAACACACATGCAGAGGTGAACACAAGACAACATTAGCACGACCAGTAATCCTACAAGCTGTCATCACTACCCTCCTGACTGTTCTCCTCACTGTCTTCCTCTCTGTCAGACATGGTAGCTGATGATGTAGGCCTACTACTTTCTCTCTGGTTGAGTCTGCAATTAGCAAATTGGGTCGAAAGTCTCTGTTGTCATCTTAGAAAAGTGGATGTAATCAAATACGTATGTGAACATAACCAATAACCTACCATAGCCAATAACAAATTAATGTAACTTATTTTATTTATGTTGTTCATTCATATCTTATTTTACCTTAACATTTATGCATTTTTTTTAATCTCTCCAGTTTTAAAGGATATTTGTGGTTGCTGTCCTATAGTATACATTGGAATGATTTCAAACCTGTTTATCCCAATATTTATAAAGGAGTGCCTTGGAAATATGTGTTTACATAAATTGTGACCAAACCGTTTTAACTTAGACTAAAGTGAACTATCTAAACACTCAGAGTCCTTTACCTCACTGAGCTGTAGTTATCAGCCTCTCAGTCTGACTGGAGAGGACTCTCCCTCCACATTATTGTAGAAACATCTTCTTCTTCCGTTAGAGCAGCTAGCACCAGATTCTAATAACAACAGCGCCGGTACCGGTGCACCCTCCCTCTCTCCCTTGCTCACTCGCATTGTGGCTGTGAGCTGCGGGCGCCAGATAAGCCAACATCCCCCATTTTCATCACTTACAGCGTCCATCGTACAGGGCAAATGAAACGTGTAACCGGGGTGAAAAGGGTGTTACATTTACTTAATTATAAATATTGTTACATCAAGGCCGAAAATTAGGATGAGCATCAATGGTCAAAAATGTTTTTTTCCCTCCCAGAACTGCCAGCGCAGCGCCTCCCCAGATCTGGCGCCCTAGGCGAACATCTATTACGCCAGTGCTATGGGCCGGCCCCCCTGAGTTCATATCATAGGTTCATATGCAAATATATTTCTCTCTCTCTTCTCTCTTCTCTCTCCTCTCTTCTCTCTTCTCTCTTTTCTCTTTTCTCTTCTCCCTTCTCTCTCTCTTCTCTCTCTCTCTCTTTCAATGTTGGTACGCAAATGCGCCTTTTTTCAAATGACACGGTGCTCTTTTTTTGGCGGAGGTGCGCATGCGCACCTGCGCACCAGTTATGTGCAGCCCTGCCTATAAACCAATTTCCCAGCGGACAAATAGCCTTATGACATTTCACTCTTGTTTTCACTGGAATGTAAAAATCCGCATTCAATTCTTGGACAAATGACTCTGCAGTAGTCACAGGTATTAACTGGCTCGTTCTTGAGAAACATATGTGTGGGCAGACTCATTTGACACATTTCTAGTGTAACGCTATGCAAGGTCCATATATAATAAATACAATCTAAAGAATTGTTGACGATAATCAAAATGTATTATTTTCTCTCTAAGGCCACAACTCTAATTGTACCTTGCTGATCTTTGTAAAACCCACTACATTTAAACTCAACAGAAACAAAATAAAACTGGTTAAACTTATATTAAAAACCGTAACATTTTCACCCGACTCCACATTTGTTTGCTGTCCCCTTTGTCTTATGCTTATCTCGTTTTATCACCACTGTAAAGCGTCTTTGAGCACCTGAAAAAGCGCTTGCAAATTAAATGTATTATTATTATTAGTAATAATGCTTTTCTCTGACTTCAAATGTGACACACCAGTAAATAAAATATCAATGTTGTCTATTACCACTTGAACCTTTCCTTAGTAATTTATTTCGATGAGTCAAACTCAGCTCATGCATAGCATTTAAAGCTATGGTAGGAATGCTTAATGAAGCCAGCAAGAGTAGCTACATTTTTTTTAAATGACCCAACCTAAGAATCCAGCGTTATTGCCTACTCTTTTCCAATGAAAGTAGTAAACAGCATTAGCTTCAAAAGTCTAGCAAAAAACGCGGCAAGTTAGCAACACTGAAAACCAGTGACAACAATTAATATACACTGAGAAAACGTAATGTATTATGTCAACAAAATTCACATAGCTGTATTAGGTTAGTTGGAAGCAACAATATTAAGTTCAACCTTATTCAACTTAATATTATTGCTTTCAACTAACCTAATACAGTTCTGTGAAATTTGTTGACATAATACATGTAATTAAAGTCAATGTTTCAGTCTTTTCAGTGTAAACAACCAACATGACTATTGTAAGTTTTAACAACTTTCAAGGTAGCCTCTTCTGGAAGACTCCAGTGAATGGGCAGGTAAACTGATTGAATCAAATCAAATCAAGTTTTATTTATATAGCACATTTATAAACGATTTTTGGTTGAGCCAAAGCGCTGTACATATAATAAAAATAGCCTACAATAGAGACACTTTACAGCAAATACAACAGCACTGATTGTTCAGAATATCAGTATGAGAAAAACGACACCCTCTATCCTTAGACCCTCACATCGTACAAGGAAAAACTTCCAGAGAAAACCCACAGTTTAAAGGGAAAAAATGGGAGAAACCTCAGGGAGAGCAACAGAGGAGGGATCCCTCTCCCAGGATGGACAGACGTGCAATAGATGCCGTGTGTAAATCGAAAAGATAATACATTTACAACATATAGACCGAATGTTAGGAATGTGTCTGTAATAAGAAGATGAATCCACGAGGATGCCAGCTACAATCCTGTGGAAGCCATCAGGGAAGCAGCATGACTAGACCCAAGGCAGGACCGCAGAGACAGATTCAGCCACGACCCGAAGTCCACGACTTAATCCAGAACTCAGGATAGAGGATCCAAGACACAGGACTACAGCAAGAGGATCAGCCTCGACTCCGGATCCCGGCGTAGATATAGATACAAAACAAGAAAAAAGATTTGGCTGGGTTAATCTGAAATCTGAAATCCTCCTCCTGCTGCCTTGATATTATTCCAACAGGATTTTTCAAAGATGTTTTGCCTTGCATGGCCTCAGATCTACTTCATATAGTAAACAAATCTCTTCACTCAGGTATTTTTCCACAGGCCCTGAAAACTGCAGTCATTAAACCGCTCTTAAAAAAGAATAATCTAGATGCTTCAGTAATGAACAATTACAGGCCCATATCAAACCTCCCATTTCTAGGTAAAATCATTGAAAAAGTTGTTTTTCAACAGTTGAGTAATTTCTTGCATTTAAATGACTGTTTTGATGTGTTCCAGTCAGGCTTTCGTCCAAACCACAGCACTGAAACTGCTCTTGTAAAGGTCTTTAATGACATCCACTTAAACACAGACAGTGGCAGAACTTCAGTGTTAGTATTATTAGATCTCAGTGCTGCGTTTGACACTGTTGACCACAGCATATTACTAGACCGACTGGAGAACTGGGTGGGACTTTCGGAAACAGTTCTGAATTGGTTTGAATCCTACTTAAAGGACAGAAACAACTTTGTTTCTATAGGTAAATACACATCTGAGTTGACAAATATGACATGTGGGGTTCCTCAAGGCTCCATCTTGGGGCCTCTTCTCTTTAACATCTACATGCTACCACTGGCTCAGATAATGAAGAACAACAAAATAAGTTACCATAGCTATGCAGATGACACACAAATTTACGTAACAATTTCACCAGGAGACTATGCTCCAATTCAAACACTGAGTAAGTGCATTGAACAAATCAATGACTGGATGTGTCAGAACTTTCTCCAATTAAACAAAGATAAAACTGAGGTAATGGTTTTTGGAGCCAAGGCAGAACGTATAAAAGTTAGCGCTGAGCTTCAGTGTGCAATGTTCAAAACAACAGATAAAGCCAGAAATCTAGGTGTAGTCATGGACTCTGACCTGAGTTTCAACAGTCACATTAAAACTGTTACTAAATCAGCCTACTATCACCTAAAGAACATATCTAGGATTAAAAGACTAATGTCACAGCAGGATTTGGAAAAACTTGTCCATGCTTTTATCTTCAGTAGACTGGACTACTGCAATGGTATCTTCACAGGTCTCACTAAAAAATCTATTAGGAAGCTGCAGCTAATTCAGAACGCTGCTGCTCGAGTCCTCACTAACACTAAGAAAGTGGATCACATCACTCCTGTTCTGAAGTCTTTACACTGGCTTCCTGTGTGTCACAGAATAGATTTCAAAATACTGCTGCTGGTTTATAAAGCACTGAATGGTTTAGGCCCAAAATACATTTCTGACCTCCTGCTAAATTATGAACCATCCAGATCTCTCAGGTCTTCAGGGACTGGTCAGCTTTCTGTCCCCAGAGTCAGAACTAAACATGGTAAAGCAGCGTTCAGTTATTATGCTCCAAATATCTGGAACAAACTCCCAGAAACCTGCAGGTCCGCTGCAACTCTGACTACTTTTAAATCCAGGCTGAAGACTTTTCTTTTTGTCGCTGCTTTTAATTGAACTATTCATATCTTAGACTGCACTGTAACTTTTATCCATGTACTTTTTTCTTTTAATGTTTAATTGACAGCACTGTAACTTTTATCCATGTATTTTTTCTTTTAATGTTTATTTTATTAGCTTTTCTTTTTAATGACTGATTTTAAATGCCATTTTCTTAATCTCTTTCATTTTTTGTAAAGCACTTTGAATTGCCTTGTGTTGAAAAGTGCTATATAAATAAACTTGCCTTGCCTTGCCTTGCCTTGCCTTAATCGGAACAAGAGAATACACAGACACAGACAGAGAGGGAAAAGGTCATTGGATAAAAGCTATTCTTGATAACCCTCTAGAAAGATCTCGTGAACTTCCCCACTCAATCTATCAAGACCCGAGCAGTTCTATTAGATATAGGATAAGAAACAGAGATAGGGAGCACAACAACCTATCTCTCTGATTGAACATGAATTAGCTGGTAGGTAATAAGGCAGGTTCTCCTGTGACGGCCAGTTACTGGATCTACGTGATGTTAAGAGTTTTTCAACACACATTTTTCTAAAACACACCACTTATCTAATGTCTAATGTTATTTTAAGTGTACCTAATGTTTTCCCATTTCTGTATCCCAGGGCCAGGAGGTCATGTCTCAAAGTACAGCCTTAGCTGGCTAGCTGAGAACAGCTACGAAAAAAATAAGCAAAGCCCCATCCAGCCACGCATCCTCTGGAATTCAGACACCTACAAAAAGGCCAACATACCCTCTGCAAAATGGGAAAGCTTTATGAGTTGTGACGATGAAGTAAAGAAATTTCTTCAAAACTATCTTCTGTATGGGATCGCTTTTGTAGATGATGTCCCTGCTACAGTCGAAGCCACAGAGGCAGTCACCCAGAGAGTCAGTCTTATCAGGTATTAGGTACTTTATTTTTGCCTTTTCTTGTGAAAGTTATCTTAGAAATGACATTCTGAAGCATCTATGCTGCGCTAACAATTTGACTTTGTGTTTTTTTGTGTAACTGATACAAAAGGGAGACTACATATGGAAGAATGTGGTGTTTTACATCAGATTTTTCCAGAGGGGATAGTGCCTATAGCCAGCTGGGCCTGGACCGTCATACTGACAACTCCTACTTTCAGGAACCTTGTGGGTACGTACAGCAGAGATTAGCTCATATATCTTAAAAACAAAGCCCAAGAAAGTCTAATTTTTTTACCGCTGATTGCTGATACAGAATCCAGGTTTTCCACTGTCTCAAACATGAAGGAACTGGGGGAAGGACACTGCTTGTGGATGGGTTCTACGCCGCTGAAAAAGTTCGCCAGCAGTCTCCTGAAAACTTTGAGCTGCTGGCCAAAGTGCCTATCAGACACGAGTACATTGAAAAGTCTGAAAACCACCGCAACCACATGACAGGCATCGGCCCTGTACTCAACGTCTATCCTTGGAACGATGAAATGTACATGATTCGGTATGTTGGTGCTAAAGTATAACCACATTTTACTCATGTTTGTGCAGAAGTGGATCAATTTCATTGTTTTAATGTAGAGGTAAAGCTTCATATGTCTCACTATTTAATTACTCATAATTTCCCGTGCCTTAATACTAGACAAACTTTAAAGAAACCTCTGTAGTCATTTGTATTGTTATTTTTCTACTGTGTTCTTTCAGGAAATATTAAATTGTTGTGTCCTTTCTCCAACAGATACAACAACTATGACCGATCGGTGATAAACATAGTGCCCCACGACCTTGTTCGACGATGGTACGTGGCACATCGAGAGCTGACAAATGAACTAAGGAGACCAGAGAATGAGCTGTGGGTGAAACTGACTCCGGGAAAAGTAAGAAAGCTGTTGGTTTGCAATTTGGTCATAAACAACCAAACTTGCTGTTTCTTGATATTTTCTTATGCCTTTCTCAAGTTGGATGATGTTGCTGTATTTCATGTAATTGCTTTTTATTAGCAATATAATCTAAGGATTCTTTGACTCTCTTTTCTTCGTTAGGTGATTTTCATTGACAACTGGCGGGTCATGCATGGGAGGGACTCTTTCACCGGCCTGAGGCAGCTGTGCGGATGCTACCTGACCAGAGATGATGTCCTGAGTTCTGCACGTGTCTTCGGTCTGCAGGCCTGATCCTGGACATCAAGACCTCTTCACCGCTGTGCCTTGTCAGTTAGCCTATGCAAATTAGAGTTAAGATGATCCAGGTCCTTTCTGAGAGAGCGAGAGATGGAGAAAAGCGATTCAAGCCGAATCATCAAGTCAGTTGCTACAAAGTTGACCTCAACCCAACTTTGTAACAACCTTCAGGATAGGCGATTAATTTAACTGGCTATCAATTGCCTGTTTTGACGGTTGGTACTCCAAGGTGAATGTATGTTTTATTGTTTAATACAACTTAACTGATTTCTGATCAGTCTATCCTATATCAATTAGGGTATTACAACTATAGGTAAATGTGGCTGATTGGCCACTGACGTTGCCATAACAACACCTGCATTTAAATGTGCAACCTCTTTTTGTGACAGATTTTGCATGAAAATATAATTCTTCTGATTGATATTTCCTATTGACAGCTAGTTTCTATGTGAACATTATGAGATGGACAGCCAGCTAACAAGCTTTTTATACAAATATTTCAGATCAAAGTTAATCCAGTGGGGCTCCTGAAAGGGAGCATGGGACACTATACTCCCAAATATTAAGCCTTGACCCGCATCTTAAAATTGATATGATCAAAAAATGATCTGCATTGTCGGAGGCCTTTTTTCCTCATTATCATGTCAAAGTGTACAGCTTTCCTTAGTGTTGAATGCAGAAAGATGACTATATTAGAGTATTAAGTGAAAATGACTATATTAAAGTTTTAAGTAAATATATTAAGTGAATTGCTCAAACTGCATTTGTATAGGAATGATTCTGTCCTATTGGCAGATAACTACTCTAACAGTGATATCTACAAGAGGTTTCTAATGTAAATTTAACTATTTTCAATTGGTTAGTATTACATTTTGTGACAGTGTGGTGACACTCATTTTAATGAAGACACATGTGTGTATCTTGAAATTCATTTATTTGACAGAGCTGGAAACTGATTGACTTACATACTTGTTTGTGTTTACCAACACAGTCATCACAGATGAGCCAAACAGAGTAGAGGATGAAGAAAGGAGAACAGGAGAAAGGGACACACAAGAAGGAGATACAACAGACAAGAACGACAATGGAGACAACAATGAACAGGAACACCAGAACAGACAAGAGTCAATGAGTAATGGCGCGTTTCCACTGCAGCGGGTAGCTCGCTTTAAGCGTGCCGAGCCGTGCGGGGCCCGTTTTTGGTTGCGTTTCCACTTGGCCTAGTTTTGGCCCGGGGCTACTTTTTCACCTTTTTTCTGGCCCGACTAAATCGTGGTTCTAGGGCCAGGAACAGCCAGGCTGAGTCGGGCTGAGTATGCTAAACTAGAGAGAGAATCGCTGGCAAGGGGGCTACAACTACAACAAGATGAACATATTTGACCGTGAATTAATTGTAATACACGTTTCAAAATTATGCCGAAGTAACAACATACTGATACCGGTTAGTAAAAACCATGAATTAATGCTTTGACAAGTCTGCAGACAGACGGCAGGCGAAAAACCCTTTTAAAATGCGTGTTTTCTAAATGTAGCTTGGCTAAGCTAACGTTATATATGCTCCGACCGTCCACACTCACAACAACGGCCTATACAGACATAAATAAACCAGCGACTGTATTCGCCATGACACAGGCAGTCTGTGGTTTGTACTTGTTTAACTTTTGTCAAGTTTCTGAACAGATATGAAGAGCTGTGAGCTCCGAGTGCTAAGAGCTAACGGCTGTGTTGTTTTTCTGGGGCTCTCATTGAAGATGACGTCACGGCTCCGCCTACACTGCGTTACTATAGTAACTGCCCCAGTTCCTAAACTGTAATGGAAACGCAGCATTAAAGTGAGCCGGGCCTAATAAGGCCTAACCAAACCGAGCGAGGCCGAGCGAGGCTGAGCGAGGCCTGCAGTGGAAACGCGCCATAACATGACTGATTTAGGGACTGCAGATACAGGGCCAAGGCAAGTGAGACATCACTGCTTTCCATCCAGTATGTTTGGCCAGCAAAAGAGATCATTTCAACCACAAACAGCAAGTGATGAGGGATTATTATTTCCTCCTTCCATCCCTTTTTTCTGTTTAATCTGATTACTAACAACTTCTAATAATTTGACATAGTTTATGATTTAATTGGAAAATGAAGTGTTTTTAAATAATAAACCCGTTTCTGATTATTTGAGTTTTTCTTGACATATGGGTGTTGAGAGATGTATCCATATCTCTTAATGTTGCTCTCAAAGTGCACAAGATTGATGCTTTTAACTTCAGTATTTAAAAAAAGTCTTCCTGGGGGACCCCAGAGGAGGTGAGTTCCCCCCAAAATAGCACTTTATCTCTGCTTATGTAACTCCGGTGTAGTGTCCCCTCGTCAACAGATTACTCAGAGCTGGTGATTACTTTCCTGCATTTCAATGGACAGCATATAAAAAGGACACGTGAGCTGCATTGCTTAAGAGATCCTCTCATGCTATCTCTTTTACAAAATTAGTGTCCAGTCAACAACAAAACATCAGTGATCGTATAGTGGTAGTATATTTTTCATAAGCAATGTGAAACATTAAACTTATACAAACTGGTGTACAAAACTCACATACCTGCATTGATCTCCTGGAGTGTCTCTACTCTTCTTCTCCACATCTCTTTCCAACATCAGAGATTGCAAACATTTCAGAAACAGCTAGAGGCAGGGGACAAACAACTTGTTCGCTGGGCATGTCAAAAACCTCCCTGCTTTGATCAAGACTTTAGGGAGCCTTTCAGCCCCTCTAGCAAAGGGACTGGAAAGCAAGCTTTGAAAATTCAGTACCATCTACATGCTGTCATGTTCCAGACACTGCTCCCAACCACTCAGGGCTTGCACACATACCTGCAGAAAGAAACACTTGACTTGGTGCAGGCAGTAGATTACAAAACAGCAGTTGAGAACACACTGAAAAGTTACCAAAGTAACGAGAAAGCACATGAGGTCTATGACAAGACCAAGGCCCTGTGCAATGATCTTGATATTCCCGAAACTGTGACACAGAGGAAGAAGCGTAGAAACATGGAAGACTTTGTAGTCGAGGCATCATGTGGAGCAACATTAAACATAAATAAACTGGTGTACAAAACTCACATACCTGCATTTCAATGGACAGCATAAAAGGACTCGTGAGCTGGGTTCTGGTGCTCAGATTAGCTATTGATGATCACGTTGATAAATCATATAAAACAAATAGCCAATCTCACAAAAAACATGTTGCTGCATTAAACAATTAAACTAAACAAACACAACAGAACGTTATTGTCCTTATAAAATAAAAACATACATTTTGTCCACCGAGATAATACAGGCACCTTACCCTCAAGAGATCCTCACGTGCTATGAGAATCTCCCACAATCCATTGCCGTAACAAAGCTAATGCAGGCACACGTTTGTGACACCAGATGGCGCAATTGTGTATGTGCGTGTGGGGAGTCTTGCAGTAGAAAATTTGACTGTAGCGCCGCCACTGTGGGCTAAGCCCCGAATGTTTCCAGGTCCAGGCGACGCCCCTGGCAATAGCTAAGGGAATATCAGTTGTTTTATGTACTTTTGACTTGATGGCACAAGAGGAGAAGTTAAGCATCACCAGAGCTATTACAAGTCATCATCTGGACCATGAGAATATCATGGCAATCCTTCCAGGAGTTGTGGAGAAATTCTAGTCTGGAGCAAAATAACAAAATGAGTAACAAGTTACAACAAAGCCAGAAAGCTGCATCCAAATTTCAATTATAGGGTTATTGTATTTTACAGAAATTAGGAGTGTGCATACAGTGTTGCGAGTTGTCTTATTTGAACATGAGCTTTAGAACTACTGTCAAAACGAATTCATTAATAAATATCTTTCAATTAGCAAACTTAAAGTCATCTCCAAATTATGAGAACATTGACGGCCAGTATTTTAGTTTTTATTTATTATTTGAGACCTATATCATATGAAGTTTTCTTCTTAATTCAATTTTTCCACCTCTGTAAAACAAATCAAAAGTCTTGGAGCCAGACTGCGACTTGTTGCAAGAGCCATAAGTGGGTAATGATGCTCGACTTCACACATCTTTCTTGGTAGGGTGATGATGTGTTGGGTTAGTGTGAAACTGTCACTGAATTCAGCTGAATAAGCGGAGCAAGATGGCTCCATAAAGAACACAAGCAGCTCAGTTAAAGGGAATATATTGAAGGTATCTGTGCTGCCTTTGTACTTGCCAAATGATTATAGATCTTTGAACACTAGCTTCAAATTGACGGAGGGGTAGCCATGTTGATATGAATTCAAGGTATTTGGTTGAAAGAGCAGTATTAGCTTATATTGATGAGGAAATACTGTAAATAATGTTGTCATTGTGAGGAAGCACCAATTCCTTCACTAACTGTTTGCTAGGAAAGACAAACTTTTTCTCACATACAGTTTTCTTCATGGATAAAATAATTGTACCTAGCATTATTATATGAATATATAAGTAGACATGTTGTCATGTAAGCAATTACCTGTCAGAGTTTGAGTCCTTTGTGGAAGCCATCTTGTGTAACAGGAAGCAGGCCTCAACAGCAGTAGTTTAGTTAAGAAAATGTTTCATATTTCTGGTTCACTTGTCAACTCTTACTAGAGTACTATCTCCTGATAGGCCAGTTTGAACTGAAAAGGTTCAATATCTGATATCTGGGTGCAGCAGTGTGAATAATGTTTTTTTTCTTTATATTTTGAAGGCTGTAAGTGAAAGCTCTGCCTATATTTCCAACATGCCACCCTGCCAGCAAGATTTGTCCATGTGTCTGTAGTACAAAATGCTTACAATTGATCTGCTGATGTAAACAGAGAGAGAGTGACTCATTGATTTCTCGCATTTACTTTTCCAGCTGGATTAAAGTAGTCCCCATTGCCCTCTTACCATTTTAAATAATGTAAAGATATTACATTCTGGAGAATAATCCTACAACTTGACAGTGAACTTCTTGATATATGTATTGACAGAATATATCCGTATATTGTTTCCCCCCCCCCCTATCAGAAAAACTATAAATCTCATGAAAATAAAGTTATCTGTTAACCTTCATCTTGAAGGACTATAGAGCATATGATGTTTTGATATAAGGTCACAAAGAGCTCTAGAGGCTTCTCCCTGTGTGAGCAGCTAAACATATTGTAGACCCCTGTGAGAATGCAGTGCTAAAGGGCAGCCTCTGTAGCTTCATGGATTAAATCATATTTCTAAGTCATCTGACCCCTCACCATGGAGGGATTACTGAACAGGCCTACATTTAACACAAAGAAACATACACAAACTACAGAGACACAAAGCAAATGTAAATACACACACAATAACTACGAAATGTGGCAAAACAACAGTAAAATACACTGATTAACTGCAAAGAGACATGACATCACCACAAGGTGACATACAACAACACATAAGAGAGGATTAACATCTATACATTCAGGTTAATGTCTGACCCTGTTGCTTATTGTGTTAAACTCCTCGTAAAGAGACACAAAACGTGAACCCGCTATGCAAAAACACTGGGACGGAGAAGTGTCAAAAAGACTGGATTTAATAAGTCCACAAAAACCAGGCAGGGGACAAAGCAAACTCTG
Organism: Gymnodraco acuticeps; assembly: GCF_902827175.1. Classification (NCBI taxonomy): domain Eukaryota; kingdom Metazoa; phylum Chordata; class Actinopteri; order Perciformes; family Bathydraconidae; genus Gymnodraco; species Gymnodraco acuticeps. The sequence continues at coordinate 559,335 of NW_022990501.1, forward strand.
AACAGAGTGGGGAGAACGTGGAGCAGGGCTGAGACGGAGGTTGGGCTGGACGTGGCAGGCAGGACGGAATGGAATGTGGAGTTTCTGGAACAGGCAAAAAACAGAACAGGATTAGTATATGAAAAATCCAACAGGAAGAGTATACAAAAGAACTACAAAATCTAGTCAGGCGGAACTGGAGTTTACCACTGTGAGTATACGAAGAACTGGCGAAGTCTGATGATCGAACCGGAGTTTTAAGCAGCAGCAGGTGAGTGGTGGTAATCAGTGATGATGAGAAACAGGAGCGGAGGTGAGTTTGGCGGAAAACGGAAAGTAGGTCAACCACGCCCAGCCAGGAAGACAGACAAACAAATAGAAAAAAGGAGAAGGAGATACCGCAATTCCTCACATATTGTATCATAATCCACCCTATTCTGAAGGAAATGGGTTTCGGATTTGTCTCTGAAACACGAGACAAATCATGGACGTCCAAGGACTCTTAATCTGACTGAGCGCTAACATTATGAGTCTCAGTGTAAATTTGCTGCCACCTAGATGAACCTTTTATTGATCATTATCATCATTGTCACACTTGATGAGCTAGATGACTCGTTGACTCAGAAAACACAATATTTTATTGAACCAGAATTTCTGAACGTTAATACATAAACTTGTCATACATCATCACAGCTGCATTTGTCTGTATTACATTTATGCTTAACCAAATTAAATTGTCATATCCATCCACTGTAAAGACAAACAATCCTATAATAAGACTTTTATCATTTGAAAGATTTGAATCTTGAACTATTATCCTATTTATTTTAAAAATACTCATACTGATAATTTGCATGATGCAAATTCTACCGTCAAGTTGATTTACTTTAATTTTCTATTTTACACAATAAATTCAAGTTTCAGGGCGGCTGTGGCTCAGTGGGTAGTGTGATGGACTTCGAATCAGGGGATAGCAAGTTCGAGTCCCACTCCAGTCAGCATGTCGTTGTGTCCCTGGGCAAGACACTTCACCCCAAATTGCTCCTGTGGGGATTGTCCACAGTACTCAATGTATGTTAGTCGCTTTGGATAAAATCGTCTAACAAATGACATGTAATGTAATGTAAAAAAGTTCTATTTATAAAGTAGATTGTATATCCAATGCAGGGCTCATCAACATGGTTTTAAGGACATTAGGTTAAATGGTCAACAAACATTGTGTCTATACAATCAAGCCAATTTAAAGTAAAACATATATTAAAAAAGCTGTAAAAGTGTTGGTTTGCAATTTAACTTTTTGATTAAGAAAATATGTAACAAAATTCTAATTCATACACGACAATGAGCATGGACATAATGATGATTAAATGTGAGAATGACGTGTGCTGAGGGCTGGAGATCCTGTTGTTCAGTGTAGTGACGTATCTGCAGGAGCTCTTTCTCCAGCTCTTTTTTTAGGCCTTGGGCCCATCCCCCTCAGCATGGAGGTTGCTGGGTGTAGTTGCCATGGTAACGCTATCTGAGGCTTCTGGGGCCTGAGTAGAGCTCCTCCTCGTGGGCAGAGAGAGAGTTGGTGTTACACACTTGAATCAGGAATGACATGATGTAATGCAACAACATCAAGAGGTTAGAATCTCACATCATCTCGTTGCCCTCTGAGGCTTTGATCGCTTTGTATTTGTGTTTCTTCAATGTGTGAGCGATGAACCACACAACCAGGACGATAAGGACACACCCGAGCAACGCACCAATCACTGCGCCGGCAATCACTCCATCTCCCACATCTGTACAATGAAGGGGAATAAGGCCTTTTTTAATACTGGTGTTGATGTGCATATTGTACGGAAGCCCTGAGAGGCAAATTATTTAAAACATGTGGTAATCTCCCTTAATCCAATCTATAAAGTTTCCTCTCATTTCAATTACTTAAAACATTTTGCCAATATGACTTTTCATTTTTCTTTTACGTGAAACAAACTGGTGACGGTACAAACGTTTTACTCAATAAATGTTTTCTTTTGTTTCATGAAGATTGTTTGTTTTGTAACTCTCATGTTGGCCTTGGACTAAAAGCATTCCTTTTTTTTCAGGTCAGTTAGAATTTTTCAATGCGAGAGTGCAAATAAGAGTGACCCAAAAAAAGTAACGTTGTTAAAGGGATAGTGGAAATCCGCGAATTTTGGGTTTAACTTATGTATTTGTATTAAAAATAAGCATAATAAACAATTTTTTTTAATTTCATGCGCCTAGTTTCATTTTATTTTCAATTTTACTGCGCCCTCTCAATGAAACTAAATACTTCGGGAATCGTCGGGAATCTTCGGGTGATGACGAGAGCAGAGGAAGACGGGCACAAACAATGGCGGACATTCAATAGCATTTGCATGTGAATAGCCGACCTTTATTATGGTGAATAGATGTGTTTTGTATGGCTGTAGTGCGACAGCAAATGCAGAGAATGGCGTATCGACTCATGCGTTTCCAAGAAACCCAGCCATTCGTCGTCAGTGGGTGAAATTTGTTCAGACATTTTCACTATAGGTAATACTATAAGACTGTAAGACGGCAATACTTTATACCGAGTATATTGCCATAAATATGATGATTGATTATCAGTAAAAAATTATACGTGACACAACGACATTGGATTAACCTTGAGATGCGTTTTTATTCCGTTGAACACAACTTTTGATCACAAATCAAAAAAGGTAAGACGTAATTATTGTAATATTTTTGGAACCGGATGTTGTTTACTTTCTCTTTTCTGGCTGATAGCTCCAGGAATTCGAGGTCTTACAGTGATGACATTACATCTGTGGAGTCTCAGCTTTAAATCGTATATCTTGTTTGTGCAGTTAAGATAGTAATAAGGGCATTTCCACCGTGTGTTGTGTGTAAAAAAGCGTTAGCATTAGTTAGCATTGTTTCGCTCAATGCTAATTCAAAGGCTTGGTATTACTCTTGTGTTTTTTCTAGCTAACAATTGTTCTTATTGTCAGTTAGCGGAGTTTCTTACCTTTAAAAGGGTATGAAACATTAATAGTTTCATAAATGTTAAGAAGCCCTGAGACATGTGAGAGAAAAAAAACTGTGGGAGGGGTCCACTGGGGGACCTTCGGGCTTAACTGGTTAACAATGATTAATATTTGTAAAGGCTACAGGTGATCTTAAGATGCGTGAGCTATGCTTAGGGACCTACCAGTCAAGATTATTTGTGCGTAGGGGTGCATCATCTGGCGCCTGGTCCTGGTCATCCTCGCCATTGCCCATGCCGTGAACCATCACCTCGGGCTCGGGCTCGAACAAATAAGGACGTAATGGTCCATCGTCTGGCTCAATATTCTCACCATCGTCGCTTACTGAACCGGATTCAGATTCAGTTCCTAAAACGACATTTTCGTAGGAAAGCCGAGAGGATGTTTCTGACTCGCTATCATCACTGGATACCTCGTAAAATCCTTCTTCTTTGTCTGGTATATTTGCCCTTCCACGTTCTATCTGCATAGACGCCATAGTTTGTTATCGTATCGTCTTCCTGAGTTTTCGTCACTTCCGGTTTGGCTGAGTCGAACATTTCGTTTCTAAAAAACTTCGGGGAAGCTGCAATAAAGTGCTTCTAACATGCGTAAGGCAATTATTATATTTTTTTAATCAGGTGTGATTGTTTTGGTACGTAATTATGCTTGTATATAAGTTAAAACGAAACTATTTGAGGTTCCATTTCCACTATCCCTTTAATTTTCTGGCAACGCTTTAGTTTTCTTTCAATTTGCAAAAATGTTTCACGGATAAATAAACAACAGAAAATTATCTAAATATTCTCAAAACAATTAATTAAATAAATAAATAAACATACCATGATTTAACTCTAAGGTGCAAGTTGAAAATCCCTCTCCATTTGTAGCGTTGCACTGGTATTCCCCAAACTCAAACTGGGATATGTTTCTGATTTCCAGAATTCCAGTATCGGTCGCTGAAGAGACAAGTGCACACATGTTTATAACAAAGCAACAAGTATATTACAGGCAAACACACATGCAGTACTGACTTCTTCCCATCACAGGCCTCCTTGTCCTGGCCTGGTCCAGTCTGATCCAGGTGTAGGTCGGGGGGGGGGCTGCCGCGCTCGCTGTGACAGGTCAGAGTGACCAGGTGTCCCGACTCCACGTCCCCGTGGACGGAGCAATAAGGAGTCGAGGGAGTCTCTGACAGAGCACAGAGGACACATTAAATGACATTCAAAACTACTGGTGTAATCCTGAATCATTCATTTTATTTTAAAAAGGTATCATATTTTAAGTCTTAAAAGTACCCAGTAACAATATATGTTAAATAAATGGAAGTAGATTTCCACTATATAAAAAGTAGGTTGAAATATGATATAGTTGAGTAAAGTATGTTACACTGAAAAAACTGAACCGTTGACTTTAATTAAATGTATTTTGTCAACAGATTTCACACAACTGTATTAGGTTTGTTGAAAGCAATAATATTAAGTTGAACCTAGTATTTTTTATTGAAACGTAATAGTATTGCTTTCATCTATCTAATACAGTTATGTGGAATCTGTTGACATAATACATTTCATTAAAATCAATGTTTCAGTTTTTTCAGATCAGTTTAGAAAGAATATAGAAAGAGTTCATACTTTTCACTTCTGCTTTAAGGTTTTCATATGATAATCAGGAAAGGAGGGGCATTAAAGTGAGGGGGCATCCTCCTCCATTTGAGCATCAAACACTTAATTTCTTGCAATCTGTTGGCTTTATATGCACCATTTAGGGTGTAAATGTCTTGATTTATTTAAAGGAAAGCACACATCTCTGGGTGCCAGGTGATAATTATAAATGTGATAATGTATGCCATTTAAATGTTTTGGGCTGGAATGTGCAGCAACATATTATAATTATGGCCTTTATATTGATTACAATCTGAGAAACGATGTTAAGCCATTTGATTGATCAAATATGATCAATATGCCTGTTAATTCTGACTGCTCATTTTTATTTCTGTTCATTTTTATAGTATCACAGCCATTCTTTCAGAAAGCAAAGACATGTTGTGCACTTCCTGGTTGAGAGTACTGTATGTATACATATGTGTTTTGATTTGTTAAAAATGACAAATCCTTTTTGTGGGTCTTTGAATCGACATCAGGCAGGAAGTGTTGGGTGTGGCCTTACAACTGTCACCTCCTGAGACTGAATCCTAACTGTATATTTCCCAACACCTACCTTCTCTATATGCTGCTGAACATCTTTAACAGGAAATAACTTCATTATTGAAATGTATTCTGTTTTCACAACAAGGGTAAAGCTTCCCCCCTTTTTTGTTATTCATGATCCACTCCCTCTCCTTAACATATTACCATAATTCTATGTAACAGTAAGAGATGATGAAAATCTTTCATCCCGTGATAATCAGCACGAGAACAGCCATACATATTCATACAGCATGAATCACATTCAGTATGCAGACACCGTCCTGCTAACATTTTCATAAAGGTTATGAAATACAAGACGTGTGTTTAGCATGCAGCAGAAGCTGATATATACTCTGTATGCAGTACAAGGATGCAGTCACAGTCCTCCTCTAATTTCACACTGACAATGAGGAGACTGCTGCAGTAACCATGGAAACTAGTGAGGATACTGAGGCCTGCGAGGTTGTCCCTGGTAACTCGCTGAATGAGAAGATTCAAACTGAATGTGATTCCCTAATCTCGCTTTTCAGGGTCGCTGTTTTAATAGATTTGTTATTGTAACAACACTGAACATAGACACAGTCATCTCTGCACTGACATATTTATTGTAACTGTTACATAAAACCTTCTTAACTTTATAACTGATAGTGCGTTACAATGTGACTGTAGGTGATTTCATGTGGTCATTGTTTACTTTATAATGCATTACAACTGTGATTATAACAAATATATAATTGATTAAATAATCAATGGAACAATAGAAAATAATACACTATGATCATTGCAAAAAATTTTCAGTAATAGACCATCAAAAAACATAATGATAGCTGAACCGTAAAAGTAATTTTGATAGTCAGTAATGGTTACGGTCCAAATAGATTAAAGGGGCCCTATTCTGCTAATTTCCAGGTTCATATCAGTATTTTGTGTTCCTCTACTGTGACATGTCTCCATGCTTTAATGTTCAAAAAGCTCTTTATTTCTCTCATACTGCCTGTGCTGAAGCACCTCTTTTCACCCTCTGTCTGAAACCAGAGCCTAGCCTGCTCTGAGCTGGCCTGCTCTGTTGTGATTGGTCAATGTCAATGCATGTTGAAAAATATTTTCAAATGAAAGCAAAAGACTAATATAAGTCTCTGACACATTACTAATCTACCTTCACATGAATAATGTGAGAAAGACAAATAAGGATTAAGACATTCAAACATTCAACTTAAAACTAAAACAACAAAAAAACCTTGGTCCATGTTATTTTTCAAACCTCTAAGAGGCCGATAATGTGCTTTGGCTCTCCTTTTTCAGGCAGCCACACCCTTATGAGCAGCAGAACAATGGCTGATCACCGGGACAAGGTTTTCTTGTATTTATCTACCAGTAATAACGGTTTCAGACAGCAACAGCAGATCATCCTGTCAGACCGAACACATGTCTCGGTGTGAGCGCTGGTGTAAAAGCACCTTCAGAGAAACGAAGAACGACTTTTTGCTTTGCTCACTAACGTTCAGCCGATACTGCTGAGGGGTGTGGCGCGGTAATCCCCTTCACACTGTACACTCTCACAGTGTTATTTTACCTGATAAGAACTCTTATTCTGTATTCTCTATTATTAATGATGTACTTTCTTACTCATTTAATGGGTTTGACCTTTTTTTCTTCTACCCAGTAGGGTGTGTTACTAAATGTATTTACTCAAGTATTCTACTAAAATACACATTTGAGGTACTTTTTCAATTTCCTGCTACTTTACACTTTGACTTCAAAATAATTCTGAGGCAAATAATATTCTTTTTACTCAACTGTATTTTTTGGATCGCTTCAGTTGCTTTGCAGTACCAGATTGTCAATACAAAACATTGATGTATTATTATAGGTCAAGCTGCATCAATAATCATAATACATGGTATATATGATACTTAAATCGTCCATTCTGCATTATAAGTACACGTTTTCTATACTGCAGTATACTTTAAGTTAAGTAAAAGGGTATACTACAAATAATGAATACTGATTACTTCCTCCTTTAATTCTTCTTCAGGTAAGAACCAGTGGTTGAATAAACCACTTTTCAAGTAACTTATTCATTTCCATTAAATGTCTAATGTTTAAAGCTCCACAACAGCAACCTTTTCTATTTACAAATTGGGTTGAAAACCTTTTTTCACCCTCTTCAGTTCTCAAAACTTACCGAAAACAAGCACAAAGATATCGGCCTCAGATACTCCCTCAAAATCAGGAAGGTTGTGAACCTGACAGCTGTACACGCCGGTGTCTGATGGTTGTATGTTCCTTATTATGATGGAGGCATTTTTGGTCGTGGCGGGAGAGAAGGGAGGCTGAACCCGGCCCTCATAAGATGTTGCAATGTCTACGGTTCCAGATAGATAGTAATACACCTGAAAACACACGGCAACACCTTAGACACAATAAAGACTCAACTGTTTCTGTCAATCCTCATTGTAAAACTGGCTTGCCCAAGAGGTCCAGATGTTCTGAGTATAAGATACACTGTAGATACTCAATGATACCAACATTCACACTGGATATGTGCTTTAATCAGAGAGAGAATGGTGTCTTCTGTATTGTGAAGGCAGTTTATTGGATTAGCATTGCCAACACAAATATTTTTCACAAGGATAGTTTCAAATAGTAGTATAAAAAAGTAGAAATATGTATGTTTATGACGTAGTCCCCTTAAATAATAAATAAAAAAACTTCAAATTGTCCATGGTCCTAAATAAATCCCTTTTAGTGTTATTAGGTCCAGAGGATGGTACCATTTTGCTCATAAAGTAACTTGAACACATGTAACAGATAATTAAACATGAATGGTCCTGTTAAATCAGTTTAAAACTCAGAAGAAAAATCATACTGGATTGGTGTTTTAAAAAACTGCCTTTATCTGATTTGGCAGTCAGTCTTTGTTGTCTCAGTGAGGTGTGTCTCATGACCGTTGGTGAAGAATACGCTGCATACTGGAGTAGAAAAAGGCGCTAACCTGTGTGGAAGATGTGTTTTATGTTAGGCTCTATAATGAGGTTAATAGTAAACGATGGCAAATTAAATTTGAATATTTTCAAAATGTTCAGGTTTTCATTAGATACCACCCAGCATGCATCCAGCTCAAAGGCATGTTGCATTTGAATAACCAGGTAAATCGACCACATGGCACTACTTGGTGAAGGGCAGGGATTGGAACATTGAAATACAAAATGACGGACGGCTTTAAAAATCACTCAAAGCATTGTGCAGTTATTAAACAAAACTGTAAGCCACTGGAGTGATACCAATTGTAAAGGGGTATTATCAGGCTTATTAAATATATTATGAAATATTCTGATACTCACTTTGAACCCATAAGTCACTATACCTGATTTCACAGTATCCTTCCATCCCAGTGAATAATAATAACATTTTGAGAAAAGCTCAGTGTGTATCTACCGGCTTTGGTATCGCTGAGGACGTTGCAACAAAGTCCCACTGGATGTTGAGTTTTTTTGTGTCCGGCGCAGAAGTCACAAACGTACATGGCAGCAGGACATCTGTTCCCCTTGTAACGTTGACATATTTGTGCGGAGTGCTGACCTTGATCAGTTCAACACATCCTGCAAAAACAAGTCAAATCAAAATAAATACCCAGAAATTCAAACAGAAACATGAAAAAAATCCTCAGAACACTGAATTACAGGCAGCAAGGTTGTTACCTATGATGCTTAAAAGCACCAACAACGACATCGTGGAGCACATCTCGACTGAATGTTGGATTCTTTCACAGGTCTTCTCAAGAAATGAATTTTCCACTCTCTCAACCACTGACTCCTGCACCCAACAGGAAGAGAGGGTCAGCAACGCTTACAGTATGAGAGGCAAGGTTACTGTATGCTGGGTAATGGACTGGCCTGTTGATAACAATGTTTGCAAACCAATGTTTGCCAGACTGGGTGTGTTATTCTTTTTCAAACTTGATTTAGCCAGTTATAATTGTGGGTGTGGGGAGATGAAAACTAGAAAAAAACGTACCATACATATAAGAATAACTGAGATAATACAATGTCCATTTTGAATTACAGCAAATGAAGTTATAGCCTATTGTGTGACTTTAGAAGGCAGGTTCAGGTAATCAACTTGTATCATTACTACAGGCTAAATATACTATAGGCCTACAGGTAAATGTAATTCAAAATCTTACTTAAGTAAAAGTACAAAAGTATTAGCATCAACATGTTTTACCAAAAATAAAAGTAATAGATGATTTGAATTACTGATGTACACACATGTACAATGTTCATCATTTGAATGTTGCTGCTGATAAAGGTAGAGCTGATATTAATGATTGACGATGCTGTTGGTTTATTTATATTGTGGCATAATATTCAGATTCTGCAAAGTAACAAGCTGTAAATATGTCCCTGAAATGTAATGGAGCAAAAATATAAAGTAGCATAAAATGGAAATACTCCAGTAGAAGTACCTCAAAATTAGTAAGTACCTTACTTGAGTACAAGTACTTAGTTACATTGCACCGCTGGTTGTGACACTGATGGTTAATTCACGTTGCAGCACTTTGGCAGTGGTTTCTCCTCAGCGCATTGCTCCATCCTCCTTGTCTTGTAAGTCATTCCGGGTCAGGGCTTCTGGCGGAGGAATTCATGTAATTTAATCTCCACCTGGCCTTTATCGCTCGCCTCAAGGAAGTGTAAGCCAAAGCACTGCAACACGCTGCTTATCATTGGGGAGTTCACTCCCTGGTGCTGCCTACTTAATAAAGGCAGCTTCACCTTTGTCGTTTTCCCTCTCGCAGCATGGAGCACAATGCTGACGGAGAGAGGGAGACAGTGAATCACACATGATTAATTGTCTATAATTACCAGAAGCTGACATAAGCCATTAACAATGTGAAAAATGTTGATCAGGGGTGACTGGAGGGGTGAGGGAGGAGGTGGGGAGTGGATGGAGGCGTGTGGAGCTCATTATCCAGGAGACGATAACGTGAGAGGACAGGAAGCGAGACGATCGGGGTGTCTGCAGACTTTGTGTGCAGAAAACAACATGTGTTGGCTGCTGTGTGTGTTTGGGCAGAACTGTACGCTGCAACAACAAGGGGCCGGCTTTAAATAAGTGAAACCAACAGCATGACTCATGAGCGTCTCATCAGGATCCAAGACTCACAAACATTATGGAGGATCAAGTAGCAAGCAGTGTGAGTCAATAAGTGATCAGAGAGGGGGAAGTGAACGCTGCATTTTGTTCCGTAAACTCTGAATATTGTAAACCTGTGGGTACATTTGGGGAATACTGGTTATCTCTTCTGATATATGCTGTTTGATATATGCTCCACTGTTTGGTTCCCCCTTTATTTCAGCAACAGTCACACTTCTGTATTTGGGACGATGTTTTATTATATATCTATTTGTTATTGTTATATATGTTGAGACTCTGCAGACAAACACACTTCTTTTTATGGTAGTTTTTAAGGGCTGTGATATTTTGCTTATTTCTGAATAGTGAAAAGAAAACATCCAAAATAAACATTAAGGTGTTTATTATACTAATTGTGTTTTTGCGTCTGTTTAATTCTACCAAAGCTACCATTAGATGCTTTAGAAAATGCCTCATTTAATAGTAAAATACAATTTCAGAACAATATAATATATTGTCATAAAGTAAGCACTCAACTCTAAGAGGCCTCATGGTGATATCTCATAATTAAAAATGTCACAATTCACCCATAGTGTGTCCTCTTTAATAATTACATTTCACGTTTTTTTTAACCTTGCATATCTGCATTCATTTTTGTAATCGTTGGTTTCCTATTTATATATACATTTTTCCATTGTTGATGTACCATTTATTTGCACAAACATAATTTTAACAAAAAGGAAAAGTACTATTTCATTTCAAAATAAAAGTTTTGCCAGAAATGTGTCATTGACGTATAGAAGTATTGGACAAATTGAACATTGTAACATTGACTCACTGCTGAGAAAAAGTCAGGGGATCCCTAAAGTCATTACAGTAAGGTTTGAATATGAGCCGAGGGCCGATGACGAATCCTCCCCCCCGGCAGCGTGCACCAACTCAGAAAGTGTGTCTGCTGAGCACGGTGTCCCACACAAACCTCCAGCAGGATTCAGTGCAATACCTCCACACACACATCTCCATCCACCCACTAGCCAGTGTTTCCCTGTCAGCAGACTGCCAGCAGCTGTGAATCAGAGCTCTGGCTCAGGAACAGCACGGAGGAGTGGGGCCTTCTCTGCCTTCGGATAGACCTGTCTGGAGATAGATTGGATGTTACAACAACAAAAACAACATATAATCAAATATTTATCAGTTGACTATAGTAGTAGTGTATTTATTTTAAAAGTTTATTAGGAATGGTTTTGTTTGAGATACTGTCCATGCTCTTGTTATGAAGGGAAGCAGGGATGCAGTTCAGGAGTTGGCCAGCAGATGACAGGCCAGGCTGTTAGATGTCGTGTGCGTGTGTGTGTGTGTGTGTGTGTGTGTGTGTGTGTGTGTGTGAATCACAAACTGGCCTCACTCCTCATCTTTCAACAGCCTTGGGAAAAAACAAACAAACAAACAAATAAATACAAATAAAATAATAACCAGATATTTAGCACGGCTTTAGCACGTGCCAGGCAATCATACTGACTTTTAGAATAGTGATGTTACAAATCCAAATCGAGTGTGAGAACAATGCAACCACAGCAAGTTGCATACAGTATCATCTGACTCGCTCTGACTCAAAGGTTTTCTTTGCATTGCTTTTTTCTCCAAAATAAGTAACACATTGGCATCAAATGCAAACATGAAACACTGCTTTGATAAAAACTGTACAAATAAACCTATATTTAAATAAAGTGGGACAGGAAGTCAGTGGCAACGTCTCCTGATGCTTTTGTCACCTCTGAGTTACAGAGTGTGTTATTTGAGGAGGTGACCTGTCAGGAACAGAGCGACACAGAGGGCAGAGGGGGGGCAGTGTACATCAGCAAACAGTTTAAATGACAGCCTGTCAGTGTGCTATAACTTTCATAATGTGTGACCCTTATTGGCATAAAGAAGCATTACACCTCCCAAGACACACTATCTAATGGCATTTCTGATCATTACAATCTGTCCTTTAGTGACTGACTTCAGTCCAGAGAAAATGCCAAAATAAATTGAGTATAGGGTTTTGGGATTTGGCAGAAAAATACAATTTTATGCATTTGACTTTCAATCTTATCACAATTGAACTGACACATTTAGCTTGGCAAGAGGCGGTTTGTATTTTCCACGCAGCATAGTCTACCAAGCTAGAATTTTAAAGTGGTTCTCACTGTGCTTTCTATATACCTAATGCAAAATACAGGAGAAAGATTTCAGTATTTTGAAACTCGATTGATATTCATTTGGTCATGCAAATGTTGGAGGGAATTGACGAGCACAAACAAAGACATGTATTATCAATTCATTGTGAAAAGTGACACAGCTGGCATGTGCATCTACTCAATTACATGAAACAATCAATGTGCAGTATGATTGATCTCACCTTTAACTGCTACCCCGACATCTTTTTTGGTTTACGGATGAATTTCCTAAATGATGTCCCTTTGTGGGGGTTAGATTTAGTGTTTCAGCCGAGGTCACATTGCTTTAAAAAAGATGTGTTTTAATATTTCATTAGACACATTATACTTCCACTCTTCTTCATCTCTTCCCCCAAACAAGACATCCATGGCAACACAGATGAACATCTTGTAAAAGGAAAACAGAAGGACATGCCGCGCAGCAGGAGGAGCATGCTTCACATTTTATCATTCCAAAGATAATGCTAGAAGAAATTCTTGTTTAGGGGTAGAAGAGATTTGACTGTTAACTGACGATGACTTTAGTGGATGTTATCTGTCCTGCAAAACCCTGGATCAGAAGCACCTCTGTGTTGTAGAGGCTACTGTAATAATCATGAGCTATTCTTGAAATACTGGATGTTTCTGTTGCATAGCCATGGAAATCATGACTGTTACAACAACAGCCGAGCAAAATTAAACATCTCTCTTTCAAGTTTCAACTATTCTTCCATCGTTTGAAATGAGTTCAAGCTATTTGTTTAAAAGCACACACACGCATTATAAGCCTCAAAGCAACCACTGCTTCTTGAGCGCTTTCAAGTTTACTCCCCCCACAGAGGTACAGCCATCAATTCCTGACCCATGTTAATGCACACTTTCAATATTTAATGTTTTTATATGGAGTGCTGACAATAGAACTCAGAAATGGAGTGAGCAGCCACTTCACTGACTTCCCCTCAGCTTGCTATGCACTCCGATGCAGAAAGAGCAAAACACTACTGAGACTGAACGTGTACATTTGTATGCACACTTAACATAAATGTTGAAATCAATCAGTAGTGTTTGTACAAATTATTGTTTCGAAGCCATTTTCCAAAGGTGACTTTCAATAGGTCGTATAATTCCATCTTGATTAAATGTAAGAGTTTATCTCTGTACATCCATTCATGTTGGACATATTATTTATATACCTTCGCTCCTCTCAAGGTGAACTCACTTAGGCATAATCAACTGTCAGAGGGCCCGGTGGAGGCGCTGAGAGTAAATTAAAAGAAATCAATTAGGTGAGACAAACCCGTGCATTCAATTTGCCTCGTGTCTGAAGAGGACACGCCAGGAGAGGATCATTACCAGAGGTAAGCATGATGAAGAACACCACACACAACAACAACAAAAAAGAGCAAGAGACAATAGGTTTAGCTACAGCAGTCAATCAAATATAGATGTTTTGTTTTTTTAGACCGTCCAAATAAACCATGTAGCTCAATGTAGCTTGTGATCTCGCAATGTTAACAAAAGTAAAAAATAATTTGTGGTTTCCCCCTTGATTTGGATCGGCTCCAACATGTTATTGATTCCTTCTTAGCCCACTTTACACCCTTACACCAAATGTAATAAAACTCGCTGGCAGACAAACACATCACAAATAACCTTCTTTGGGGAGGCTTCACCATAACTTTTTATGACCTTCACACATATTAGTGGCATTGATTCTTTCTAACTATTAGGGTCCCCAGGTTATCGTTTAGGCCTTTATTCATTCCTTGGAATCAACCTCTGACCTCAAATCAGTCTTCTTAATATGTGTAGGTTCTGGTATTAACAGGGCTAAAGAAGAATAGTAATTGCAGTTGCTGGTGTTGAAAATGGAGATCTTTAGATCAACCTCCTTTTATTAGATGTCACGTGCAGAACAACTCAAAATACATACATTCTGCACATCGCTGCACATCTGCTTTTCACTTTCACATATTCAATGATCTTTTTGAGGCTTTCTGTTGAGAAAGAATTCACTTTGACCCAGTGAATGGACTAAATAATTTAAACATGATGTGTAAAGTACATACTATGAAGTGTATAGACTGAAATGTAAAGGTCTCCCTCCTCTATTAAGTGTGCTGCTGCATGCATTTCCTTGCCACCATGCATTATTTATTGTAAAACAGCTCTATCTAAAAAAATAACTGATATGGGCCAGAAAAAAGCAGATGGGGAAAACGGGGGGGGGGGGGGGGGGGGGGGGGGGGGGGGTTTGTCAGCTATTACCTATAATGGTTACTGGTTGGCTATTTTGCCATGTTTGATGGTTAGGCCTACAGCTGCTATCAACTTGGTAGCTCAACAAAACTGTGTCATTTTTATCTTACTTTTTCTTCTTTCCAAGTGAAAACAAACATACATTTTGGCCATTTTAGTGTTTAAAAGAACAAGTGGATCACTGCGCATGTGAATAGGGTTGCCAACTCGTCCCGTATTAGCCGGGACGTCCCGTATTTGAGCCAAAAGGGGGCGTGTCCCGTACGGGACTTTGTTTGTCCCGGATTCTCGTGTAAAGGGAAAAATAAAAATATGTTTCTGTTTGCGCGCAATGCAGTGTGTCTGGCTGCGTGCCTGTGTGTTTGTGTGCTCTACCCGAAGGGCACTAGGACCGCTCAGTTGACAGGGCAGGCACAATGCTCGCACGTGTGTGTGTGAGATTTTCTCCGGTGGGCCGCGGGCGCGGCATCACTGTTTGTGTGGCATGTCAGCCTGTTCAGTCGTGTTGGGAAATGAGCGCTGCCGGTGGAGGAGGTGATAATGAAAGAGGAGAAGAGAGAGAGGATGTGGTTCTGGACCCTGGTCCTTCTAAAAAGAAAATACTTGTGTCTTATAACAAACAGTGGAAGAAAAACACAGTTGGGTTTAGCCTGTGAGTGGAGATCTGTCTCGGGTCTTCTGCGCGTGTGTGTGTGTGCGTGTGTGTGTGTGTGTGTGTGTGAGTCAGTCAGCTGATTGATGGGAAAATAGTTGGTTGAAGCATAACATTAAGTCTAATAATGATGTACCGTGCATGTTCACATCATGTATACTTTGCATTACTTAATACCATTTTTCAAATATTTATTTTTTAACATTTTGGACAAAATAGTACATCGAGGTGCCCAGATGTCCCTAGTGCCCACCTATCCGATTTGAACATGCTGATGTACAATGTGATGTAGTAGCCTAATGCAGGTGTAAGACCATTGTGTTTGTAATGTGTTATAGGTATGCATAGTTTTCTATGCATTTTGAGGGTTTTGGGGGGTTTGACCCCTCGAACCCTAGGGGGCTGGCTCCCCCAAAATAATTAAATAACATAACCCTAACCCTAAAACCGAAATAAAGTAACAAAAAAAAGTAACTAAATCCGCCAGAAACCCGAAAATATTGTCCCGTTTTTCCATTTCTGGAAGTTGGCAACCCTACATGCGAATGACCTTACCATTGACAGCTTGTTTTATAACCTTTTTTGAATACCTTTTAAATGGATGTTCAATCAGTGTGCATGGTAAATGTAGTCCGCTGAAGCAATGCATTCCTCAGTGCGTCCTTCATTGACTAAGAAAGTTCTTGTGCTGGCAGTGCCTAAATGAACCAGGATGCATTACATACGAGCTTCTGACGCAACTGCAAACTCAGCTCTCTCGGTCAATATAGCAAGCACTGAAGGAAGTATTGGATATTCACTGGCTACATCACATCGCCCCTAAATTACCTCTGTCCCAAGAGGCGTGTCCTTGAGAGACTACGGCCCATGAGTCCCAAGATTGCGACTAACTACCGGCAAAATGTCATCCCCATTAGCCTCAGATGTAGTTTGTGTTTGGTGCTAATAAGCCAATGTTAGCATGCTAACATGCTACACTAAGAAGGTCAACCTGTTTCTGCATGCTAGCATTGTCATTGTGAGCACGTTGACATTAGCATTTAGCTTAAAGCACTGCTGTGTCTTGGCCTTACAGAGCTGCTAGCGCTGTTGACGCTAAGTCTTGTTAATGTTTTGAATCAATTAGAATTTAAAATATGTGTAGGTTTTTGTGCATCAGGATTGTAGGAGAACAGGCCAGGTAACGTAACACACATTCACATTCATCTTTAATGCCTCAGACTGCATAGTGAGGTAATGTTTCCACCTGAAAAGTGGCTATTAGCAAACTAACTTTGTGTTGTAATTACACGAGTAAATAATGCATCAGCTTATCCCACACATCAATCCTTTTCACATAGTAGCATATGCAGTCACGTCTACTTTCCATGCTATAAATCGGATATATTGCACACCCAGCTGCGTAGCCTACATGTGTCATTTGTATGCATGTGCACATAAGATCCCTGGGTCCTGCTCCTGAAGACACAACCCAGTCTCACAGCATTTCGTGTTCACCAACACGATTTTTAATCTATTGATTCGTGTTCACCAACACGATTTGCCCCTTTTTTTCGTGTTGCACAGCACGATTTTAAAAGCAATGTATTTCTACTGCCTGCAGCACGTCTTTTTCTCCGGTCGGGTCGAGGAAGACCGGAAGCTGTGTGGTTCATAAAAACATGTTCTTACTCAATATCAAGCCACAGTTATTGCTTTATTTGAAATCGTATAATTTCGGACTTTTGTTGCCGTCTGTGAGGAAAATAAATGGGGCTCAGAGCCTCAGAATACGGAAATCTGTATTTTTAAAATATTTTTTTCCTTCTAATTCGATATTCTTTTCAAAATAACACACTGTTATTTACTCACCAATAACACACAATTATCCTTGCTTTTATTTATTGGTTTAATTCCATAATCTCGGGCTTTTTTGGCGTCCGTCAGGAACTGAATTTCAAAATAAAAATAACCGGAAACAGACGTAGGCCTATAAGGGACATTTCGAGCATCATTGCGATTGTCAACATTTCTGAGTTTAGGATGGCCGAAGACACTACACTACCCATAATCCCCAGCTATCGTTTAGGACTACAGTCCCCGTAAGGTTACGCAGAGCGTCAAACAGCTGTGTGAAATTGAACGAAACCACGCCAGACTATCCAAAACTGGAATCGAACGCCCCCCCAGAACTACACATGCTGGCTATTGTGTTTCGCAAAATGTTCTATGGGACGTCTCTACTGAACGTTTTATTTTTTCCCACAATTAGAAGTTGCCAGTATTAAACACATTGGTGTTATCAAATGTAAAACATATAATTAATAAATGGGTGAAAATCGCTTGTGTCCATAATGCGCAGCATTAATACCCACATGACAGCTCATTGTTACTTTGTAATTCTACTCCACTACAATTCAGAGGTTAACCTGGTATTTTTACTCCACTGCATTTATTTGAGTTACTTTGCAGATTCTGATTAATTATGTGAAATATAAACAACCCTTAAATCAGACTTTAGTTACACCTGAGTAAAATTCAGGTAAGGTGATTGTCAAGTGCCAACAATCAGGAGAGATATTTGATAGTTGGTGCTTGAGAAGACTAAACATGTATCTGCAATTGACATGAATGGAAACGAGTAATAAAGTATATTCATTACTCGTTATTCTCTACTAATAGTTAATTAAAGACTGTATATTATGGCTATTTTGCACATCCCTTTCAAGATTTTAAAAGGTGTATTGACATATCATATACACAACTACGGTGTAGTTATGCAATGAATGAAACACTTGGGTCACAGGTTCCTCAACAGTGCATTACAAGACATCTATCAATATGTGTGTACCTCCACCATTAAACTGTCATATTCTGCACATTTCTTATTCTATCTACATACATAAGAGTATAATTCATATGTATAATATCAGTTAAAATAAGTGCTTCAACATAGTTAACATTGCAGGAAAGCAATATATTAGACGTTAAGTACTTTGTCAGGCTTAATATTTATCTGTAGATAGATACCCCCAACGTTTTTTTCTTATTTAAAAGAAGACCTTAATCTGTTATTTAATGTTTAAATAAAGGTTAATTCGTTTTTCTGTTTTGCACTTCCTCCTATTAATATCTTTGTACATTCTGCACTAAACTGTTTTATTGTAGAGATCACTTATAGTATCTTCTTGATTTTTTATATTCTATATTTATACTTTCCCCCTATGAAAGTATGTACTCTTAATATTTTTTTAATCAAATAAAACACAATAATTCAATAACGTGCTTTAACCACTAGGCGGTGCACACAAGGTACACACAGCCATAATAACTTTGTATTATTAGTGAAGGACACTTTTGTTTTCGTACAACATCTGAAAATGTGTAGTTTTATGCATGCTTTCACATAATTTTACAGCATATTGCTATTACTATTTCAGACTCAGTATTTACATTCTTACATTCAAAGAAAATCAGTAATATCTTTAAAAAACTACAGTCCTTTTATATCAGCTGTGCACCGTTATGGTGTAAATATAACCTATCTGTGAATTAGATCAAATGTAAAAGTCAGCCGAATTAGTGTTGATACTGCAAGGAGACGTATTGTGTGAAGAGAAATTGAAGATGTTGTTTAATTGTTGAATATATTTATGATCCACATCAAGTATTCAGTTTCGGCGGCATTTTCTCAGTTTTTCCAAAGGTCTTCTCATCAGGGCTCTATAAATAAAGAACTATGGCAGATCTGTAATATACAATGCAGCCGAACCGTGTATTACAATGCCGTTATGTGATGACTTTCAAAGAGAAAAGCAAGAGCGCTCGGAATTAAGTATTATTTTATTCTTTTAAAATGTTTTCTGGATTTCATATCATATAAACACCAAATCCCAGCATGCATTGCGGCTAAAACATCCAATAAGCGAGCTTAAAACCATAGCTGAGGATTTTGGGTAATCGCTCGAAATGCCTACGTCTGTTTCCGGTTATTTTTATTTAGAAATTCAGTTCCTGACGGACGCCAAAAAAGCCAGAGATTATGGAATTAAACCAATAAATAAAAGCAAGGATAATTGTGTGTTATTGGTGAGTAAATAACAGTGTGTTATTTTGAAAAGAATAACAAATTAGAAGGAAAAAAGATTTAAAAAATACAGATTTCAGTATCCTGAGGCTCTGAGCCCCATTTATTTTCCTCACAGACGGCAACAAAAGTCCGAAATTATACGATTTCAAATAAAAGCAATAACTGTGGCTTGATATTGAGTAAGAACATGTTTTTATGAACCACACAGCTTCCGGTCTTCCTCGACCCGACCGGAGAAAAAGACGTGCTGCAGGCAGTAGAAATACATTGCTTTTAAAATCGTGCTGTGCAACACGAAAAAAAAGGGCAAATCGTGTTGGTGAACACGAATCAATAGATTAAAAATCGTGTTGGTGAACACGAAATGCCGTGAGACTGGGTTGGAAGACATTGAAGTATTAGTGTCTGGGGATGTCAATGCCTAATAATCATGAATGAAGCCTGGAACTGATGACTATTTAAAGCCATCAATACAGAATGAACTACCAACCCTGGTATTTGTTCAATTTGATTCAGCGATTTTTAACCATATATTCAAATCATATTTGACAAATACAATCATATTCACATATCATTTAAGAGTTTGACATGTTAAGTACAACCAATTCTCCATTTCCTTGACTACATATCCGGTTAAAGGGATATTTCTGATGGTATAAAGGTTTTATGAGGTACTTATCCATAATCACTGAATTATCTATTGGATGTCGGCCTGCTCTAAATGTACAGTAGGTAATATAGTGACTATGGATAAGTACCATATACAACCCCACTTCAAAAAGTCTGAACCATCCCTTTAAGGGTCACCTGGGGGTTAGAATCTATCCCAGCATGCACTGGGCGTGAGGCACGGACATGTCAGCTTATCACATAGCAAACACACATGTAGACACTAGACACACATTCACAGTCACATTCACACCTGCAGGGACTACAGAGTCTGCAGTGGAAATAACCTGCATGTCTTTGGACTGTGAGAGGAAACCACAACACCCGGAGGACCTCCACACAGACGGGGGGTGGACATGGTAACTCAATAGAGGCCCCCCGCCATCCATAATATATCTAGAGTTTATGAAAGATATTATTTTGTTGCTTGTCTGCTGGTAAAGCTAAGGACAGTAGTGTATTTCAGTATTTAAAATACTCTTTATATCCAGACAGCAACCAATAAATGAAATGAAAAAAGCAAAACAAATCTGATATCCGTGGACTGTAAAGTGATCAATAGTTTAGTTTTTTTTCCCAGATTTAAGTGATTGGACTGTGCGTGCTTTTATTGTGCACATTGCGCGTCAAAGGAGACGTCCACTATCTGCTGCTTGACAGCTATGAGTAAAATTGTAATTTTGGTTGTTTACTTGCATCATGTTTCTGTTCCTCATAATAACACTTGGAAGCTTTCCTTTTAGATAGAGCGACTTTTGGAGTAAATCCTTCCCAAAAGTACCTTAATTGAATCATTTGGACTAGGTTTTTTGTTAGAATTTTACAAATACTCTAGCTGGTTTCTACAATGTTAACTACCAATGCTTTTAAGGCCTTGATTTGATAAAAAAAAACGATTTTAAATCATCAGATGGTGTTAATAATGTTGCAATAGACCCCTGTCAGTTCAATTGGAAGTGAAAACGAATTAAAGTCCCTGTTCCGGGATTTTCTGTGGTGAGGGCAACTAAACAATTTATTTCCTTTAGACCACAAATTGTGCAAAGGTTGTACCCAAATTACCAAACAACCTTAACAATGAATCTATAAAATCAATGAGCTGGTTTGGAAATAAATAAGCTGTTTCCTAATGCTTGGAGGCATATGGACTCATAATATTTCAAATGTCTCGCTGGATCATTATTGTTTCTCTTCGCTCCAGGTGCAGTCAGCGGATGTTCTGCTCACCTTCACCAACCTAAACATTTGCTGTAGTTCAAGCTCAGTATGGAGAATACAAATAAAATCCAGATGTGTTGCCATATATAGCGCCACGTCCTCCACCAGAGGACAAAAAGTCCCAGCAAAGAGTTCCAACTGCATCCGTCCTTGGAACAAAACAAATTAATTATCTAGTGCTTTGTAGACGCAGAACTGCAAACTGCCCCAGAGAAGCCTCAACACTACTTTATCTAGTTTTCTGCTTACGATTGATTTTTGCAATGTCGTATTTGCCAACAATGTGAAAGAAAAATAACTATTAAAAAAGTTGCTGAACTTAAAAGGGGGCAAATAGTACACTTGTGAGCAGGAGTCACTTTGCATTTTTATTCAGGAAATAGGGTAAGATAGAAGGTATCTTCTCGTTAACGCGCATGTTTTGTAATTAAATGTTACTTACATTTTTTATTTCTGAACTGTACAAGTTCATATCAAAAGCAAGACACCAACTGGGAGGCGAGAACTGACAAAAACCTGGAATAGCAAAGAAGACAACCTGATTTATCCCCCGTTTTGCAACATTGTATTCTATTTACCTTTACGGGCTCATATATGAAAATAAGCTCTTTTTCTTACTGTATAAGCCTTTATTTGTAAAAAGTCTGTTGTTTGAATGATAACCCTTTTTATACCACATACTTGAACACCTTGTATTTGTAAAAAACACATTTTGTTCAAACACCTAAAAAAGCTGATTGACACTATAACATTAAATTGCACTGACAAAAAAAATACAACTTCATACTACACAAATGTTGATTCCATGAGTACTGATACTCCAAATGAAATCAAACACCTTATTAAACAACTGAATCAAATAAGCGCCCAATGTGAACAAAAACAATTACAGTACAAAAACCAAATGCATTTTTCTTCCAGTGCCAGTATATCAGATGAATTACATTTCCTTCTTATGATAAAACAACAACAACAGTAAGAATAACAATCCATAACAAATGCAACAAATACAATAAATCAGAAATTAACACAGAAATGAACCAAATCATTTACTAATTCATATTCAAAAATAAATGGGCTGTTGGTCTTGTGGGTTTCTTTCTGTCTGTTGCCATTTTTATAAAGTGTTGTTAAATCTTCCCCCCTCACTGGTAAAACATGAGTCTCCCTGGTGTGCTCCAGGGAGGAATACTGATGTGTAACTGGGAATCAGCTTCTTCATCACACAGTAATGGACAACAGACCATAACCAGAGGCAACTTATTAAAGAGAAAATACAGGGAACACCCACTCAGTGTGCAATCACATGGCTTACGTTCAGATGCTACTGCTGAGCATCCTTTACATCCGTTGTAGTTGAAGGGCGACTGATGTTAATGCTTATGCTGAACCTGATAAAACTACAGCATGCACTCGGTGCATCTATTCCAAATTGTGTGCTTTACAGTAAATACATCGTCTAGAAGTACATGTCTGCGATTTGCACGGGTCACACCATGTACGTTTTTATTTTCCCTCCAGTTTTACGAACAGTTTTGTTTCACAAGATTTAAAGAGCGGACTGTAAAACAAGTGCAATTTGAGCATGTAAACACTGGATGTTTCTTTTTCCTGGCTGTGGGGATGAATTCGGATGGTGCGGAGTAAAAAGATATGAAAATAAACCTTTCAAAACTCAGGTCATGCAAAACAAAACCTACAAGGTACGTACAAAATAATGAATGCACCAGCAAAAGTTCTTCTAACAGTGAGGAGTCTGTCAGCCTTGTTCTGGTGTTTGGTGGATGAAATTTTCTTGTGTGTTCGTGGTCTGTTCTTTTATTAGGGGCTCAGTTTTAGGCTAACATGCATTGCTGTTATCTGGGAGGGGTGTAATCATAGGTGAAATGCCCTAACAGAAGACTGGAGTCAACAAAACATGTCATGATTCATAACTTTTAGCATAAAGGTCCTGGCTTGTAATTCTACCATGACAATACTGGGCTTGAGTTACTCAAACAAACCAAGGTGCATTAGTGGAACTACGTTAGTATTCAGAGGGCAATTCCTTCACATTGCTAAACGTATTTACTCCCAGGAGCTACACCGCACAGACATACACTTCTATTGTTAGCAAGTGAGCAGCTGCACTTGGGCATTTGGCCAAGTGCCTTGCTCAAGGGCACATGTGACTGTCTTATTGAGGAGCAGGAAAGAACATCCCACTCGCCTTCTTAAGGCCATCCTGCTCCTCTAGCCTCTATAAGCCAGCTAGCCTATCATGCCCTTAATATTTTTTTCATAGACTCCCGGACAATTGGGTGACTTGTTGATGTCTGAGGTAAACACTGCAGGTATACTGTGCTGAAATCTAACCCAACTTTTAAATTCGGGCGTATTTAATGGGAAAGCCCACCCAGAGAATTTCATTCAAGATGGCACCGTCCCGTTCGCTGACAGTGAACCAAGGCCTGCTGCAATTTCCAGGAAATCGTTAGCAGCGCTAGCCTCGTTCTCGATGGAGCAGGTGAACCAATACAAGCTCAGAGCCACCAGAAACTCCGTCACTGTGAGAGGACTTTGCATTGATTTCTCCATTATTCTGTTCACACCATGTATTTCTTGTGTTTCATTTTTTAGGTTTCGTTTGCAGAAGTATGCCAATGCTAGAGAAGCGGTCCATGCCATTAGCAGTGAGGCTAGCTGGTATTACGAACTGCCATGTTTTTGTTCATGCATTAAGAACTATTAAGTGAAAGATATCATATTTACAGTACAATTCACATGTAATTACACATATACACTAGAGGCAAGAAAATTCACATTGAAATCAGTTCAACACTTTTTTTTTCTCCTCCTCTACTCCTCAAACATATGTGTCAAAAGGAATGTATCTTCTCTTGTATAAGCAAATATCCTAAAGTAAAAGCATAGAAAAGAAGATCCTCACAGCTTTTGGGATGGATGTGCTGATTTCATGTCCAGAAAGCAGGTTAAACATGTTCTGAGTGAGATGAGTGCTGAGTAGATTTTGCGAGCATGCAAGGGCTGCTAAGGTTTCTCCTCTGTAAGCGTTCAGAGTTTAATAAAGATATGCATCAAATATCTCTCAAAAGAAGATAACACCTGAATAGGCATGTTTGTATTCATTTCTGGGAATTATCTGACCTGAATAAGAATCTAACAGTTAGTTTGTGTTACAAAATGTAAGGTCAAGTTGAGGCCAAAGAGTAGGAAAAGGCTTCTCTCTGGTTCTATTGATTTACTTAGAATAACACTTATATTGTTTACTTAGGTCCCATATATATATTTTTTTCCAACAATATTTGCTTGCACTGGAAAAAAGAGTATCCTCACACTTTCAATAAAGATCCATCATATTGCCTTTGAACAGTTTGACAAGCTGTTAGTGTGATCCCCCGGATGAAATGATGCAAAGAAAACACTTAGTAAAGGGCATTATTGGAATGAACTTGCATTCAACTAACTATTACCACCTTTCATATTTTTATTTCTTAAGGTCAAGGTAACCTGAAATATGAGTGTACCCTTGAACCAACCATGGGAGTTATTTACTCTGCGGGGAACACAATAAGGATCTGCTCTTTATCTTATTGCAAAAACCAATTGGCAAATCTATGTAGTAATTGCATCATTTCAAATGAGAAGTTAGAATTGCAGCATGCAGATCTTAGGAATGTGTCTTGTAAGTTAAAGGGGACATTTACCAATTCGCCACACCAATTTCCAGTCTGCTTTACAGGTTTGGGAAGAACTACTGTATATGTGGGGGGAAAGTACCCTTTTGTGGCTCCAGAGAGTTTTGTGTTGTCGAATAAATTGGCTCAAGTGAAGTCACTTGAGTAAGCTTGGTCTGAAGACTAGAAATTAGAGGATTAAACAAATCTGAGGGGGCGTGGAGTAAGAAAGACGTGAGCTGAGCAGGGCACTCCTCACTTCTCCTTAAGGCTAGCGCCTCGAGGCTACATTAGCCGCTACTAGCATGTGGAAACAACTGATGCTACTGTTTTCAAGTTCATTGCATTATAATATTGCCTCACTTCCATTTGGCAACTTTTAAAGAATTTGTGCACATATGCTGCAATTTCGGCCTTTACTCTTACCACAGTGTAATACTCAATATGTACTCTTTATATAACACAATATAAACTGCTAATTTAGTTCATTGCGGCACAGCCTTCTCATAAATAACAATAAATTAACTCTCTTCACATTTAAGACTCATCACTATGTTTTGGTCTAATCCTTTGGACCTCACAGTTGACTGGAGAGACAAACAACAGATTGTTCAGCTGCAGACAGAAACAAAACACTCAGCTCAGTATGTTACCCTCGTCCTCATCTTCCTCCATATTTTTGTGGATTACTGGATACTTAAAGGGGATCTTTTTTTTCTTTCTCTTTTCACGTTCAGTACAATGACAACAATATTTCAAATTCAAACAAATATATAAACCAGACTGGAATCACAGCTCAGGCCACGTCACTGTACAAACGTCACTCTGACTCACGGAGACAAATTGCTTTCTGATCAGTATTCCTTTCTGCAGACCGTATGCACACTGCGCTCCAGAGGGGAGTGGATACTTCTCGGGATAAATGACTCTGCAGCCATTCCATCTTCCTCTTGTCCCTGTGTGTTTGTGTCTGTATGAACATTTCGCTTTCTTTTTCCCATTTGTATTTCTCAGGTACACTGCAGCGTATTCTAATCAGCCAGTCACTTTTTTGTTTTTTTGTGTGTTTCAATGTTAGATTTGTCTGATCTGCAATTCTGCTGAAGCTAAACAGTCTTTGGAGGATATTCAAATGTGTTTCCTCCCTACAATATCCACAGTTTACTGCCTCATAAACTACTTCTCTGACCTCATCTAAATGCAGGCTTCTGACTACTTAAGGCATGTTAGATTAAGGACTTTTTATCCAGATTTATGAAACGGTAATGTGAGAGTCATTTGGTAAATTATTAAAAAAGAAAAATGACGATACCAACCACGATTTAATAAATCAACGTCCGAAATAAAGAATTCATAACGTTTCCTATGTTTTAGCATTTTTAAGAATTTTGAAAGATTGATTTTGGACATTTTAATACCAATAAAGAATTTATTTAAAGATGATTGAGCTTAGCTAATTAAAGTAACATTAAGGATTCACAGGAACAATCTAATTTCCTTCACTTTTCGTTGGTGGCTGGTTTCCAAAACCTTAAAATATGTGGTTAAAAAATAAAGGTCCTATAGGAGTTTTTTTGTTCTGTTGCAAATGACCCTGAGCACTGGAAATGCAGTGTGTGTTTTTATGTGTTTGAGAAAGAAACCATATGATTATAGGCCTTTTGGTTGTTATTTCAGTTCATGGCTATTAATCACATTTTCTCCCGAGAATCACGGCATCATTCCCGATGAGGCTGATGCTTCTGATCCTCGGGGGTTTGGAACATATTTGTGATGGCACTGATCGAGATTGAAATGTTGGATACTTCTTCTCACACATATTCTGCCCGGGCTGCCCATCACTATCGCAAATAAATAATCTTGCCTTCACGAACTGCGACTCCAACACGAATGCAAAACAAACGAATAACAAAGAAATACTGAATGACAACTGGTCAAACTGCGGGCTGATATGTTGACTCTTTTTTTTTTTTTTTCCTTTTAAATATACATGTCCTTACATCTCTGCTGTGGAACCATTTTCCAAAGGAACAGCAAAAGCAATCCTCCCATTTCCTTTTTAGCAAACACAAAGCAGGATATGACGTCGATGGACTCTGCTTCTAAAGAGCACGAGAACCAGTCAATAGGAGGAAATAAACAGCACACCTTCATGAGAATACCGAATGATTAAAATGTATAGAATATTTCTTCTTCACACAATCAAAATGAGTAATGCATACCTTTGACTCTTTTATCTTATAATGCCCTAGCTCTAGAACATGTTCCGACACTCTCTGAAATCACAGTATTTTTCAAGACAAAATCATATCTACAATAATCAGCACTTGTTTTCAACCATAATGAAAAAGACCCGCCCCCTCCCGATACCCAAAAGACGTGATAAAAATAACATGAGAAGAGAAAGGAACACAAGTTTGCGTTGACTCTGGGGGGGTGGGGGAACGCGGCGGTCGGTCATCCCATCTCTGGAGCCCGTTAGGCCGGATGTCTGATAAAGAGAACGATACCACTTCAAAAAACCCAAGGAACAACACATAATCCAAACAAGGTTGCTGTACATAGTAGAACCGGAGATTTTCCGTGCATGTTATCCATGGGCGATGGGTGGGGTCGTGTAGGGTAGGGGTGGTGTGGAGGCGGCGGGGTCAGGGGGGGGGGTTGTCAAGGATCTCACTCAGCTGATGCCTATGCAGAACGAGCCACCACTGATCTCATGAGCTGCAGTCGAGGATTTCTGATTACAATAAGTATCAATAAAAAGTCAATGGGACTCTGAGACATCTTTCCCCTCACAAGAGTTTCACTTTCTCTTTTTTCTTGTGGTTGTTGTTGGTTGTTTTTTTTAGCAAAAATATCATGCAGTCTTTAGTTCCAAAAACCCCGGGTGGGATCTCGTGTTTGTGTGTTTGTTTCTTCCGGGAGCAAAAAGAAACTCAAAGCCTTGAAATTCTTCTCTCACAATTACTCTTAAACATTCAAGTCATCCTATTAATACTTTGTACAGCAGAAAGGTCCTTCGGATTTCACACATGTATATATAAATATAATATATATAAATATGCATATACATATGTTCAACTTGTATATGTGTATACATATTTTGGAACTGTATCAAAGCCAATTTAATGTGCTCTCAAAATATGGCCCATGATTCCTAGTGGGATGCACGTCAATTCACATAGTACAACCAGTAGATTAGGTTGAAAAATCCAAAGGTGATAGGGAAAATGACCCGGGACCACTTGTCAATGGTGCTAACATCTGACAGGTTTGGGATTTTCAACTTGAGCTTGGAGGATCGTCGTCGTAGCCGGCAGTTGGCACGGTTACGCATGGCGCTCCGGTCCAGCGAGTGGTGGCTGAAGCCGTCTCGGGGCGTCATGGGCTTCCTGAATTGGACCCCGGAGCTGTCGAAGGACATGACGGAGTTCCGAGAGTCACTGACGCTGCTCCCCACGTCCGAAGGCATCACTTCGTTGTTCATCTCCAGCGTGGTGAGGAGGATGTTTCCATAAGCATCCACCTGCCAGGACACGGGAAACAGAGTCAGCGAGGGGAAGTGTCGAGCAGTAGCCCCCAAAAACCCCCCTTAATAATTCATTTAATTTAGCTGTCAAAATACAGGGATGGTATGGACTTTTTGCATGCCACAGAAATAGTTAGCAAATAGTTTATCCATTAGTGACTTTTCACAACAAAGTGACATTCTGACTTTACTGTGAGGGCTGGACTACAGCTGATATGATTTCTAAATACATGTACCCCAACTTTTCTTTGTTCCTCGAGATACAGATTTCTTCGCTGTGTAAATGACCTGAAGGTGTTGGTTTGATACGACGCGGAAATGGAGTCCTTGCAATGTGAAAGAAAAAATGAAGAGAACATTAAAAAAGGCTATAAAATTCCGGCAAAGAAGCACATATTTCTCAAAATTACACTTTGCATATAGACATAAAGTTTACAGTAAACAACTTTGAATAAGCATTTACACAACAACAGGGAGGGGTGGGCTTCATTCAGTCTGACAACTTCAGCATCTGCCATATTAAAAATCCAATGCTCATTCTGTGTTTTTTTTTAGCCCATTTTAGTTTTAAATGTTAACATACAAAGTAGCAGAATGAATGAAGCCCACAGCTATACAGAGACAACAACCTAAGTAGGGAATGGGAATGTTTACACCACTGTCGAGCTAGATGAATAGCTATCTCAATGAAAAGGGCTATGCTGGATAAAAAGCAGTCAGTGCTTGAGAGCAATGGATGATGGTTGGTGAATACATATTGGGCTGTGGTGGCATCAGTATGCTTCTGGGAGATTACTTCAGGGAATGCTGCATATGTGTCTGAGGATTAAATGCCTGGGAAACTTATGAGCAGAACACAGCTGTTTTGTACTTGAACCCTGACTGACACGGAGAGAAAGCAGGAGATGAAGATGCAAACCTGTTCCCTCAGGCGCTTCTCTTCGTATCTTGTGCGCTCGTTGTTGGCTTTGTTCAGCCTCTCGTTGATTTTCTTCTGTTGCGCAGGGCCCCGGCCAAAGAACACGTAATTTACAAAGGCATATTCGAGCAGGGCCAGGAACACAAACACAAAACAGCCCATGAGGTAGACGTCGATGGCTTTCACATACGGAATCTTTGGGAGAGTCTCCCTAAGGTGGGTGTTAATTGTTGTCATGGTAAGCACCGTTGTCACACCTGAGCACAGCAGCACACACAAAGACAGAGAGGTGAGCGTCACACACTGGATCAGCATTTAGACACTTTGTAATGACATCATGTGACCAGCGTTACTGCAACTCGTACAGTGAGAGGTTTTCAGATTAGGGGTGGAAGATACACTGTTATAGACGATGACTGTTAGAATTATACATTTAAATATTGATATTTTGTTGATAAAACACATACAATTACAATGTGCACTTAATTCCTGATCTGTTCCTGCTTTATCTCCCCCCACTACACACATGAGTGTTATTCATTTGATATAAAAGAGACAACATGACAAATAAAGTTAGCTAGACATTTGACTTGATCTTTAAATATTGCTAAAATGTCAGTTATTGTGAATTATTTTGGTCAAAATAAACATGACCAACATTCTGTGGCTGGTAAGAAGCAGTTCATTGTAACTACTTTATATACTGTCTCATCTAAAACATCATATTTTGTGAGACGATGTTACGTATTGGATGTGAAGTCTAAATCCAGTGTAAATACAGTGCATTCAAAAGGTAAAAAATGTAGATTATAAGAAGTAAAAATGTGCAAAGAATTGGATACTCAAGTGAAACTTGCAAAAAGTACAATTTTAGGAAACGTTGTGATATTTGCCTTTGCAGACCATTTACATGAACAAAAAACCTATATAACACACTACAGAAAATGTCTGTAATGTCAAGAACATCACAAAAGCTGGGATAGTGTCATTGAGTTTCGTTAGATCATGAGACGTTCTGTGTTCTGCTTTAATTAGGACACATTTGTTTTATTATGAGTAAGCATGTCTGTCTGGCTCACTGATAGAATGCTGTAAGTGCTCTCAATATTACTCATCAGTCCATATTTAGACATCAGGACGTCATTATTCCTGCAGTCCGTGTTTAAACAGCGCTAGTTGATTTGAACAAAGTTCCACGTGCCAGTAAGTGCAGACAATGTGCACAACAATGTAGAACATGTGACAGCCCCATGCTCTTAGTTGCTGTTATATCACTGGGTTTAACAGTTGGGACTTTAATAATGCAGCGTGGCTGTGTCTTACCCAGGGCCACCCGAGCTGCAGAGGCATCATAATTGATCCAGAAGGAGACCCAGGAGAGGATGGTGATCAAGATTGAGGGCATGTACGTCTGCAGGATGAAATATCCAATGTTCCTCTTAATCCTGAAACTCAGCGAGAGCCTCGGGTATGAACCTGTAAGGAGAAAGGATGGAGGGAGAGTTTGGAAAAAAGGGCAGGGACAGAGTGACATCATTGACAAAAAGGAGAGAATAGAGAAGTGGGGGGAGAGGTCGCTGGCACAACTTAGGAGTTCCAAAGTCTGCACTTTGACAACGCGCAGGGTAGTCATTTCTCCATTTGTTCAGATGGAGCACTTAATTTCCCCAAAGCGACGGATTCCTTTCCAGGGACAAGTTCGATTCCAATTAAACATGGCAGAAAGTCGCAAACGAGGCAGATTTTTCTGCAACCCCCTATCTCAGCAGGCAGCTCAGCATCCCTCTGAGAATTGTCACAGAGCGCTGCTCGGCCTTCCTTTCGCACTTTCTCCGTCCTCCAAACATTAACAAAAGGGCATTTTAGAGGCGCATAATTGCAACACATGCCTTTACACTAAGAAAAGGAAGGAACATATACAGTAGGTGGTAACTCATTCCAGTGAACAGGAAGAATATCAGCAGCTAGCGCCAAGACGTTAATTGCTCTTTTGACTGCACTTTAATTTAAACACGCTGAACAATACAATGCTGAGGCAAACAGCAATATAAACATCAAGGCAGGCTCCATCTGCTTCAGCTCTACATATTTACGAGGCTGGAAACAATACAAATTGCTCTAAATATAGTTAAATTCCCTTCTTTGTATTCCATTTATACTTTTATTTCCAATATGTCACAGACGGAAAAAAAAGTTCTCAGATAAGCGTGATGGTTTTAATCTAAAAGGCGATTTGCTGTGGGGAACGCACAATGATGAATGACCTCATCATCTCCAGGTTCCTGTAAATCTTTTAATGAATCAATACCTTAGCATACATACTTCATCAAACCTGAGACAAGTGGCTTAGATCACCCAAGTACATCCTAGATTAATGGAGGCGACAAATGTTCACGGGTTTCATTAAAGTCAAACGTGAGGGTAACACTTGGACTTGGATGATTTGGTGGAACTGAAATGAGATTACTGACACATTCACACAGAGATTTTCTATCACTTTTTCTTGTTGTATTGGATTTTATTTTACATTTGAGCTTGTTTTAAATGTGAGTGCCTTTTTGATACATGTCAGAGAATCCTAGAAGTAAAAGCAGCATTTAAAAATGTATTCCGATTCATTTACTCAATACGTGTAAAGAAATCTATCCTAATCAAAGTCTCACAATATTAAAGTAATGTCTATGGGCTTACAGTAGATATGTCTCGTAATTATTTGTGTGAACATAAAAATAATTTGTGTGTAAATATGTGATTTGCAAATAATTTTTCCGTTCACACAAATAATTATGAGACATATCTATGCCCATAAATGTAACATGATTACGTTCTGTAACTTTTGGATTAGTTTACCAAATGAAGAGGAGAGAAGAAAAGACGTTTTTCACCATTTTCTTGCATTTAAAGCAGAAAAACATAAACAAAAATTATAAATGAAGCCTTCCAGCTGTGAGAATCCATCATCATCCAAGGACTGGATTAATAAACAGCCATGTTTTCTACATTGAGTTTGTTTATAATTAATAATGGCTATCAATAATAGAATTTATTTTTCATTTCCTTACAATTTCATTTAATTTGTATTGAAATGTTTCATTTAAATATTTCAATGACACTTGTAATGAGATGTTTTATTCTTCACAAGTATCATTCATATCATATAAAGAATGTTTCCTTTCATTAGAGACTTAATTTAATTTATAGTGTATTTCTTTTAGACAGAAAAAAGTTTAAGAAGCTAAAAAATAAAACCATTACATTATTTGACGCTATGTCTGAAGTATGCAGTGCAAGGTGCAATATTGCAGGTAGAATGTCAGTAGGACATATCTACAGTATTTACTGTGTGTTATTGCTGGGAAATGCATGCGTCACACATAAAAAGAAATAGGCAACAGAGTATTTAACTGAAGGTCTGATTCCAATTGAATCACTGAAGATGAAATATGCCAGAGTAAATGACTGTAGTTAGAAATAAGTGCACATAAGAAAGCTGAGATGACCACCTACAATCTGTTATGCATCGAAAAAGGAAATGAGTTCCTGCACGACTCACATATATAATCATACTTCCTGTGGGGACAGTGACGTGTTTACGGATGTGCTCACGCAGAACTCGCAGCAGTTCGAGAGGTGTTTATAGACAATGTAGCAATCATTTGGTGAAGGCGGTTGACACCTGCAGCCCAATTACAGTAGAAGCATGTTTGTCTCCTCACCTGTAGTAAACTGGACCTCCCTGGACACCAAGCGGAGCTCCACAATGGAGAACTGGGGTAACTCCAACTTGTCAACGCCCGTCACAGCGGTGTCCCCTCCCTGCCAGAAGAATACGATGTCATCTGTGGTGTATCCGTCTGTGTCAAGGAAAGGGCAAAATCAGGAGGGGAGAAGAGAGGGGGGAAGAGAGATAAACACGTTTCTATTTAAAGTCTGTTAAATAATAACGACTAAAAGTCGCTCTTACCAAGTACACATTTTACAAATAGAAAAATTGTATATTTCTATGTATGTTCTTACAGTGACTCAGTCAGTTGTGATATCTTAACCCCAAATTAACCCCAAACCAGAACATATAAGTATTACAAAAGTATACCCTCTATTAAAGGACTCAATAAAATATATTTTTTTCTACCCATTTTCTTTTCTTTTGGACAAGAGCAATGAAAAACACATAAGATATACATAACAATGGGCCAACAGCACATATTGTGAGCTATAGATTTTTTAAATTGTACCCTTTGGCCATGAGTTGCACAGCAGCAATGACAGTGAGATTTGTCAATGTCCACAGCTGTCATTGGGATTACATTATGCTTGGTTGACTCATTATTGCCAATAATCGTATTTTTACCGTCACCCTGATCACTAATTTCATTATTGAAGATTTCCAATAAGATCAACAATGAATACAAATAATACAACTTGTTTGTTGGAATAAAATAGATTCTATTACGCCCATGTGTATAACGCATCATAAACGTAGTTCAAATTCATTACAATGATTAATCATAACACATTATCAATCATTTTATTATGACTGATAAAGTCAAGAATCATACTACACAGAATTGTAACTCATTGACATTTTTTTGCAGTGATCTTATTTTATTATAATTCCAATAGTAGTTATACATTATAATCTTGTTATAATTCATTATGCATTACTTTCCTGAGGTATAACACAGGTATAATACAGTACATCAACAGCTGGTTATTAGTCATTTTTGTGCTCATTGTTTGTTTTAAGTCAAATGAAAAGAATAATAAATCTAAAATGTTGGGGAATAACCAGCATGTATAAAATAATATGAAACTTGAACTAATATTCATTATAAAATGCTCAATAATGTGTTACGAAACAATTAAAAGTAGTTAAAATGATAACTAGATTATATTGCATTATAAGTATGTTTTAAATAGATTATAATAGATAGATATTGGCGTCATGGAAAATGCTTCAAAATTGTTCTGCTTAAAATAACAAAGAAGAAATCACAGCTTTATCAAATTAATCCTAAAGGTTCATTTTGTATGGCAGTTAGAAGATGGGATGAGATGCGGTTTGAAGAGAAATGCTTCCTCCAGTAGGACCATGCGGCACCGAAGACGGCACTAAAAAACAAACAATCCCACCTAGGACTTAAATCTGCTATCACATGCTCAACTGTCCAGACTCCTATGGAGCTTTAAATCACTGCATGCATTACTACCTGCATGAATATTTATTAACATGTGTCACTTGGTATGGCGCTCCCACACATTCTCAACTGGCAGTGCAATTGAAAGTGACCACAGCAGAAGATTTATGTCAATAGGCCAGTATGCATTCACTGCAGAGCAATTCCTCAGTGCGGGAAGTGTTACTACATTTCACATCTTCCCCCCCGCGTCCAGACCTGGATGGCATTAAACTCACTAAGGGACCAGGATTCATTACCATTAAATCTCCCTCTGAGGTTATAGGCTAAGGAAATGTGACATTGTCCATGAAATTGAAACAGCTGCCTGCCTAATCAATCACAGTGATTGTTAATGTGCATGACTCCCACCAGTGCAGAGCAGAGCACGAGCACCAACAGCAGATATTCCTGCAACTTTTTAATTCACGGCATATCCATATTTCATTGCCTACTGATGTCCCCGAGGATAAACAATCTGGAACAATGAGAACCACAAATATCTGCTGTATTGAGCAAGAGGGTTGACTGATGGAGTGGTCGATGAAAATGATCGCGCAAATACCATTTTAAATTACAACACAAGCACATTTTTTCTCCTGGATATTGATTTATCTAAATGAATGCATTCGGAGAAAAAAAGACATGAAAAGTCAATTAAATGATATTGTGTGATATCAGGAAAGTTTGCATTTTTACTAATTTTTATGTACATACCTGATTATTTATTTTACAGATACAGATGCAGACGGCAATATCAGTGCATGTTCCACATTGTTTTTAATTCTCTAGTTTTCTTTATTTTATTTTTACATATCAAAGTCAAAGTCAGCTTTATTGTCAAAAACATGTGTTATACATACAGAAATCTAAAAATAAAGGAGTTACCTGTGGAGAATATACTACTACTCTACGTGTGAAAATAGTTTCCTGTTTTATGTTGAAATAAATCAGGAATATAATTATATCAACTCTGAATTAAAATGATTTTTAGACACTTTTAGAATCAGGCTTATGTGCTTTCTAGTTGAAAGTTAGCCAAGGCGATTAATAGCACCCTCATATCTGTACGGTAAATATGAAGCTCCAACCAGGAGATGGTTAGCTTAGCTTAGCATAAAGAGTGGAAACAAGGGGAAACAGCTAGCATGGTTCTGCCCAAAGGGAACAATACACACTAGAACCTCCTTACCTCATTATTAACAGTGTTAGGGAATAGCTAGAGTTAGGTTAATAAATGACAAAATATATTTAATGTAATCAGTTACAGTAACTGAGTTACCCTTGAAAAGCTAAATGTAACATTCTGTTGCTCTGTTCCAATATGAATTCAGGATGATAGGTTAAAACATGTATTAGAAATGTTATCAAGTTACATTACTTCTTTGAAGTTATTGAAATAGTTACTATACTATATTCATAATAATAAAGCAGCAAGCAATCCGTACATTTAAAAAATATACCTTCCCAACACTGATATAAACCCATGTCTTTGTTTAATCCAGACTATTTCTTGTTGTGTTGTTATTATATCCCTTTTTACAAGAAAGCAGATACAATTATTTCCAAAAATCTCCTCAATCTAAATGAGTGCATACTGTGTGTTATTGAACTATTTATCTGGATATCTACATACTAACCACATCCTTAATGAATCACTCCTGATTAATCTGGTGCTTAATGACACTTAGCCAATAATTAATTATGACTTCCTTGTCACATGTATACGTGTTGTGCAAATTATTCAGGGTAATGATTTTTGTGGATAGTGGGGTATTTATTCAACATTACCATGACATGTATGTCATGGTAAGGGATAACAGCCATTTGAGGGTGAAGTAAGGTCCCTAATATAAATGCTATCACTTAGCCTTCCCCAGTGTCAATGTGCATCAGCAGGCACTGTGATTTCTTCACTATCCCTCAAGACAATCCTCAATGGAGATGTCAGACAAATGGTACATATGGGCAAAGATGTGAAATAGCTCACTAATGGACCCTTGAAAAATATATCACACAAATGTATTTACAGAAAGAAAGCACTAAGTAGTATATTCGCTTTTAGAGGTACAAATGTGACAATATTAAAGGGGCTCTATTCTGCTAATTTTCAGGTTTCATAATTGTATTTTGAGAAACTTCCTCTGTAGGGAATTTGGGGATTTTAACCTTTGCAGACCATTTACATGCACAGAAACCTATACACACTACAGGAAAGGGAATCACAATAGGGCCCCTTTAAGATAAGGTGACCAGATTTTCAAAATTAAAACCGAGGACATTTTTAGTTTTGCGGTCAAAATCTCATTAACATATCAATTTTTCTTCACTGATAAAGAAAAAAGAGGGACAATTCTGCTTCAATGTAATTCGAACATTTTAACTGTTGGATACAAACAGAAGGACGATAGCTCATATATGAGACTTCAAAGGTCTTTAATTTTGAAACTGTACATCAGATTGTCCTGATTCTCTCTGAGTGATTAGATGGGCTGTCCTGCTATCACCCTGAAGTGAAATAAGTCTTTGATACTGGATAGTTTTTGTTTTATTCTTATCTAAAAATAGAGGGATGATAGCTCATATATGAGACTACAAAGGTATTTTATTTTGAAACTCTACATCAGATTGTCCTGATTCACTCTGAGTGACTAGATGGGGTGTCCTGCTATCACCCTGGAGTGAAATAAGTCTTTGATAATTTGACAGTTTTTTATTTATTCTTGTATAAAAACAGAAGGACGATAGCCCATATGAGATTTCAAAAGTATTTTATTTTGAAACTCTACATCAGATTGTCCTGATTCACTCTGAGTGACTAGATGGGGTGTCCTGCTATCACCATTAAGTGAAATAAGTATTTGATTGACTTCGAATGACTCTATGATTATGGACAGTTTCCATTAAATAATAATCAAAATGTAGATGGACAATAGATCTAATTTGAGATTTAAACAGCATACATTTTAAATTGTGCTTCAGAAAGTAATGTTAATTTAGGAGTGTTGTGAGATGGTGTCAACATCAATTGAAATTAGTCACCCAGTGGAAATGTCAGATATGTCTTCATATCCGTACATTTTACATTCACTCAGTTATAATGTGGTAGTTATACGTAGTATGTTTTAAATTATTATTGATCACACTATATAGTACATATTTCTTAATTCAAGCTCCAGTATATATGAATATGTTTGGTGTGTTTTTTAGGTATATTTGTTATTGACCGAGTAAACGCTTTTATTTTGAAGGCAGTTTTTACAGGCCTCTACCATAATGCATAGGATATTCGCGCACCGCAATACAACGTGCGGGCTGGCTTGACTGTTTTTTCCGAAGTGGGGGCTAGCTTGACCACAGTCTGTAGTGTTTACCCAGTGTTTCCTGACATGAAACGTTTTATTTCACGTTGCTATGTGTTTTTAACGTATATTAAAAAACGGGGATATTTCCGGGGACAGTTTCAACCGGGGACAGGGCAATTCTTTCACACACACATACGGGTTTTGGGCCGAGGGCGACACCGTACTTCCGGTATCCACCATTTCACACGAGGTGCAAGCAGAATATCATAGTCTATTGCCTTAATCAATATCTAGTCAACTCTAAAATACCACATATATGCATTGGCATGATAATATTATTGTGACAAGTGGGGTATTCACCTGGTGTTTCTATAAGATAGACGTAGATGCTGCCAAAATCGACCGAAGGCCACTTTCGAGAGTCGTTTTTCCATACATCTGCAGGCAGTCTGTAAGGGCAATCGGACAACCCACACAGCTCTAGTTTACGCTGGTAACGACCTAGAGCACACCCCTCAAGTCCAGAGATGTAATCCGAAGACATGCAGCGATTTCTTCGGTCGTTAATTCAGAAAAAAAAACTAGTGCGCTCTGCCTGGCTACATTACCTAGCTGTTTATATTAGCACCTTCAGGATATTAGCACCTCCAGGAAAATGGCGTATTTCTATATAGATATATGGCGCGCGTTGCATTGTGGGTAGCTCGTGACGTCACTGTGTGTGAAAGAATACAAACGGGGACTGTCCTCGGAAAACGGGGACGTCTGTTCACCCTACTTTAAGATAACCTGGTACAAACAATGTTCAGGAAATGTGTTTGAAGGTTGCTGTAAGTTTAGTATTAAAGGGATTAAAGTAAAAAAAATACTCACAGCTTTCAATCTCCAGGGTGCAGTTCTGTTCATCAAGAGGGTACCTTCTCAGATCCATCATGCATGCAGCGGTGGTGGTTATTCTATGAAAAACAGACAGAAACACAGAAAATATTTCAGTTATATTGTAAAGATGTGGATACACACGAGTTGTACGTAATGTTTTCCTACAAGTCAAAGAAATGGTTGAGAGAAAAGTCATGGTGTTTGAGAGATGTACCAGTGGCTGCCAGAACGAACTTCAAGCCCCCCCCCCCCCCCCCAAGGATGTGTGCTCAGCCCCCTGGCCTACCATGCTGTAAAGGGATCTGCTCCATCCTACATCCAAGACATGGTCAAACCATGCACTCCAGCATGTGCACTTCGTTCTGCATTGGCCAATCGGCTTGCTACTACCTCACTCCGAAGTGGAACCAGGTACTGTACACGTCAACAAAGACACACCTGTTTGCTATGCTGGCTCCCAAATGGTGGAACGAGCTTCCCACTGATATCAGGACAGCAGAGAGTCTACATATCTTCCGTCGCAAACTGAAGACCCACCTGTTTAGTTTATACCTTGGCGAGGAATCACAAAAAAAACGCACTTAAGATTTGTGCTTATGCACTACCACTTACAATGATATTGCTTGTTTGAAGTAAAGTTATCAGCACTGTCTGTTCTTGTTGTCCTTAGTTTTAATCCTATGTAATGTACTTGAACATGTTGCACACTATGATGAACTACCAGTATGTCCATCACTAAATACAGTTGCAGAGTAATTATCTTGTAGCTGCAGCACTCACAGCTAATACGATAATAATAATAATAATAATAATAATAAATTGTATTTCTATAGCGCTTTTCTTGAACCCAAAGACACTTTAAATTTGGGAGGGAGGGTAGACAAACAAAACAAAAACAAAACCAAAAAGAAACAAAGAAACAAAACAGAAAAGCAGTCAGGAGGAAGTTGGTTGAGAGGGGGGGGGGGGGGGGGGGCGCTTATGGATACAGAGTTGAAGAGGTGGGTTTTGAGAGATGGGTCAGCAAGGAAGCGGATCGTATAGGGGCGGATCCTATAGGGGCGTTTCCTAACTTTTTTTATCCAATAGAATAATGACACTCAGCAGAAATACATACTGTAGGTGGCAGTAATGCAATTTAAGGGATTCCAGCTGCTTTTATAAATCCTCGCAGAATAAGTCATTCGTTCTTTCACAATTGCCGAACTACGGAGCCCTGGAGGGTTCATAGAGAGAAAAATAAATAAAACGTGGCCACGTTTTACTTTCTCGTGCGCACGCTTTAGTAACTCGTGCGCACGAGTTACTAAAGCGTGCGCACGAGTTACTAAAGCGTGCGCACGAGTTAATAAAGTGTGGCCTCATTTTATTTAAATTGAGGGATTCCTGTCCGTGACTCACAGTATCTGCTGCCCACAGCTGTTTTATAGAAGGAAAACTTCCTTCACTTTATGAAATCTCAGCGGCACCAGTGGCCTGTACTACGAAGCAGGATTGGCTATTTACACTATTAATTCATGAAGTATGACGCTGCGCTGTCAGCACGCGTCTCCATGTTTGTGATTGGTCAAATGTTGCTAACCCTGTCCCTTTCACCTGAGCGCGCTCTCAGCCGGACAGAGAAACCCTGGTTGATTTACTGAGTTGATAACCAGCTTCGTAGGACCGCTTATCGACATCGCGTTTGTTAGGGTCAGTTAAGCCGGGTAAATCGAACATATTCAGGTCCAGGGTCTGTTGAACTGGCTTCGTCGTACAGGGCACTGGAGGCAGTAACGTGTAACTCAGCAGAATCTGAGAAGAGCAGCACCAGCTGCAAAGAGCTGTGCCTTTTACTGTTTCACTGCGGTTCCCTTCATTAGAACCGCTGAATAGAGATCGAGGCTGCTACGTTTAACCACACACACCTATACACACATCGAACTACCAGAGTATTCCCCCTCGCTTTATGAAGGAGATGTCCTGTCACCGGGGCGCATGATGTGTGTGTGTGTGTGTGTGTGTGTGTGTGTGTGTGTGTGTGTGCTCAGCTCCGCTCTGTGTGCGTGTTCGTGTGTATCCGACACCACCGGCATTTGTTTTCAAATTACCACGAACAGCACACGCACACACACACACACACACACACAAACGAGGCCACGCTTTATTAACTCGTGCGCACGCTTTAGTAACTCGTGCGCACGCTTTAGTAACTCGTGCGCACGAGTTACTAAAGCGTGCGCACGAGTTACTAAAGCGTGCGCACGAGAAAGTAAAACGTGGCCACGTTTTATTTATTTTTCTCTCTATGAACCCTCCAGGGCTCCGTACCGAACAACAAGTTGAAACAGCGGTAATAGTATTTTCCAGAGATGCATGTTTATATTTATTGTAATGTCATTTTTCTTAACACACAATTGTCTCGTTATCAAAGTACAACATCGACTGTCCAACCTCGTTAAGCGTTAATAAAGTAAATAATAGTTGTATGTGGTAAAAATGTTTGTGGTATTAAATGCTAACTTAGCATGATGCTATAAACACGTTGGCCTATAGTCCCGTTTGCAACCAGGCCTACTCTACTGTTGTAATAACGTTAAGCTTAGATAGGTCAATAGATTATCAGGCTCGGTAACAATACTGATTTGTGTTACCAAAGCTGATCATCTAATTGACCTAAGGTTAGCGTATATGCTGTGATGCTAACCAGCACTTAGCATGATGCTAGTGTACTGTTGTATTATCTTGGAAATATAAGTAGGCCTGCCCTACATACTGTAACTTAATCAAATAATATGGTATTTATTCGGATAGACAACATGGCTAGCTTGGTTGGTTGAATTGAGTAATAAGATGTGCGGTACTGATTAAGGTTGTAACTGTAACAGTTTGTAACTACTAGTTGTAATGAACCAGACGAGAGACGGACGCATCCTTTCAGTAAATGTCGGCTGCTAATCAATATGTAAAAATAACACTTCAGATGTGTCTTCTATAATTATGTAACATTAGTTATGGCATCATCAGAAAAGATGAGCTGGCAGGATTCTGCAGCATTGACTGTTTCTATGATGCTGGAGGCACCTTCCAAGAATAAAATGTTTGTTTAATAAAGACTTTCCTCTTTGTATGTACTGTATATATATATTTCTTTTTTATTAATCTTACCACCAGACACAACATGAACAAATGAATGATATACATCAGGACAGTAACTTAAATTTCAGTATTTTAGGTGTACAGAAACCTCTATTCATGTTGTTAAATGATATACAGCAATATCTTCCATAAAACGTAGTTGATTGATTTGAATAATAATTACTACCACTGCACAAACAGTGAAAAATGATATGCCTACAATTTATGAATTTGTCTTCTCTGTGGGTTGTATACTCTTCATTCTTTATGCAAATTAATTATAATTATTATTTTTCAAAGTTCGTTTATGATTCATTCAAAGCATTAAAATAGATGAGAAACAGAGAGCGTCATATACCTTTAAGAAATACGTGGGGGCGGGGTTCATAACCCTTTAGGAAACGCCCCTATACGATCCGCCCCTATACGATCCACCTCCTTGCTGCGGTCTGCAGCCAGACTCTATTGGGTTTTGAGGCGGGACTGGAACAGGGTGAGTGACTCAGACTCACGGAGGTCTTGGGGGAGGGAGTTCCAGAGCTTCGGGGCTGCCACAGAGAAGGCTCTATCCCCAAAGCTCCGGAGTTTGGCCTTGGGGATGGAAAGCAAACTTGCTGAGGTGGATCTGAGGGACCGGGGTGGTTGGTAGAGGATGAGGAGGTCAGTGAGGTAGGGGGTGCCAGATGGTGGAGGGCTTTGAAAGTGAGGACCAGGAGTTTGTAGTGGATGCGGTGTGAAACGGGGAGCCAGTGGAGATCTTTGAGGACCGGGGTGATGTGATGCCATAATTTGGTGTGGGTGAGGAGTCTGGCGTCTGCGTTCTGGACACGCTGGAGTCTATTGAGGGATGTAGTGCTGATGCCGTAGAGGAGTGAGTTGCAATAGTCAAGGCGGGAGGAGATGAAGGCGTGAATGAGTCGCTCAGCTGCAGGGCGGGTGAGAGAGGGACGGAGTTTGGCAATATTGCGGAGGTGGAAAAATGAGGTTTTTACAACTTGACGGATGTGGGGCTCGAGGGAGAATGTGGGGTCAAATATAACGCCACGGTTGCATGCCTGGGTGGAGGGGGAAACAGGGGTGCCATCAATGGTGACTGTCAGGTTGGGGGTTTTGCTGAGGGTGGATTTGGAGCCGATGAGGAGGAGTTCAGTTTTATTGCTGTTGAGTTTGAGGAAGTTGTGTTGCATCCAGGATTTTATTGCAGTCAGACAGGATTCGATGTGGTTGAGGTTGTGGGGGGATTTGGTGCTGAGGTAAATCTGTGTGTCATCAGCGTAACAGTGAAAGTCCAGGTTGTAGTGGTGGAGAATCTGACTAAGGCGGAGGATGTAGATGATGAAGAGGAGGGGGCCGAGTACTGAACCTTGGGGAACACCTTGGGTGACTGAAGCTGTGGCAAATGAGTGGTTGTTGAGGGAGATGAAGTGTGATCTGTCGGAGAGGTAGGACTGGAGCCACCTGAGTGCAGTACCTTCGATACCGATATCCTGGAGTCGGGTAAGCAGGATGGAGTGGCTCACGGTATCGAAGGCTGCACTCAGGTCGAGGAGGATGAGGATGTTGAGGGAACCGATGTCAGCAGAGGTGAGGAGGTCATTGAGGAACGATGTTTCATAATAAAACATAAGTGGGTTTGAATGTATGTAACTAGTGCTGTGTACCGGTACGCCGAACCGGTACTGGACTTGTAAAAAGTTTCGGTTCAAGACCGGTTAAAACCGGAACGTCGGGAACCGGTACTTGGACTTGCAAAAAAACTAGCACTTACGTATATTCTGGTGTCTGTGGTTATTTAAACATTCCCTGATAAACGTTATTCAGCGTCAATAAATGAGTGCTAATCCCAGTGTGCTCAGTGTACAATATCACATGTCATTTCACCTTCGATTCACGGTTTGAAAACGTAGCATTTCGCCACATGCTAATGCTAACCGGAAGTGAATAATTTTCAGAATACAAGTATTAAGTTAATAGTGTGAACTTCCGGTTTTTTCAGAATAAAACTGATTTAAATTAAATAGTGTATTTAATTCAAAATTACGCCATATCAACATTGATTTTAATTTCTAACAGTATGCATGTACATCACTATGTATGTAGTATGTACTGTATAATGTACACATGTAGAGTTGTAGAAAATACATGGTGTACAGATAGTACAGTACACTGACTGTACTGTCACTACAGTGTAGCCTATACTGTATCGTAGGTGTGTAACAGTGTAATGCGTATAGTCTACTCTACACTCTACCTTTCAGCAACGTTTTAGGGATTTAGGCTTAGTCAGC
The DNA here is from genome assembly GCF_902827175.1 of Gymnodraco acuticeps. Lineage (NCBI taxonomy): Eukaryota > Metazoa > Chordata > Actinopteri > Perciformes > Bathydraconidae > Gymnodraco > Gymnodraco acuticeps. Next base: position 603,609 of record NW_022990501.1, read on the forward strand.
TCAGGGACTGTTTGGTTACTTTAGTTTGGTAAATTAAATAAATGTTTGAACTTTGTAGTAGTAGTTCACTGTAGTTGCTGTCATAAGTCATTTGTAGGCTAAGTGGCAAAACGTTTTTTTTTTACATTTGTACTTTGTAGAGAAATGTAGACACAAGTTGGAAGGGAGCACAATAAACCTGATGAGTTTGAATTTGAGTTGATTATGAGTTAATTTTCAATTGATAATTAGCTCACAATATGTTCACTTTAGTTACTCACACAACTTGACACAAGCCATGGGTTCAGGTCCGGACTTATAAGTCCGGACCTGAACCTGAACCTCTGGACTTGAGTCTGGACCTGAACCTGAATGTGAGTCCAGGTACGCACTATATGTAACGGTGTAGTTCAGGGTCATGGGAGCTGGGCACTGCCTGTGTACTTGTGGAAAACCGTTGCTCTCCTAAATACAAATCTTTTTGAGGGGAGTTTCTGCAGTATTTTTCCTCTTCATGCAGAGACTCTTAAATATGATTTATCCTTCATGTTTCTGTGAGTAGTCTGGAGAAGTATTTCCTTTTATATGGATCACTAACTGCTCAGCATCTGGGGTTTTGTCAATGCACTTTATTTATTGCTCGTTCCAAGATATGCATTTCTGCCAGGTAGCTTTGTAAAATATGTATGCATTGCAGTTTATTAATATCAATAAATCCAGTAGCCCAGGAAAAACAGCTTTGGCTACAAATTACACATGTAGGGGTCTCTGGCATATAACTGAAATATTAACCGCTGCAGCACATTTTAGTAATTACATCTCTGCTGTTTGAACCAGCTGCTATGTCTTCATCATACTAGCTTGCTGCCCTCCTGTGTAAATGAAACACAAAAATTAATTTTCAGCTCATCATCTCGGTGTCAGAAGCCACCGGCACGCTCCCCCGAGAACGTGCCAGTGGCTTCTGACACAGGAGCCTGATGAGTGTTTTTTTATCTTCACATTTGGTTACATTATCAATCATGTTAAAGCCATATCTTCTAATGCCGCGTCAGTGTGTGTCTGAACGTTGATGCAGCAAGCAAGCAAGCCTGCACAAGCATCTACAGTAGAATTAGTAATACAGTAGATAATAAGCCGTTTTCATTGGAAATATATTGCTTGGGTTTGTAAATTGGTCATGGTGGGTGAACAGAGTGCTGTCGGCGGGTAATTGGAAAACAAAATATGTCCTGCTAAAGCTGATTGGGCCAGATTAACACACAATCATGTGGGGCCTCTAGCTCCATGATAGCAGAAGGGTGAAGAAAATAATGCATGAACAAAATGTGTCAGGTATTTATTTTTTATTCACAATGACACTGAGCTGCATTCTGCTGCACAAGCATTAAGCTGCTCACACTGCATTGTGCTCCGCTCTACTGTACTGCACCCCCCCCCCCCCCCCCCCCGCTGCCTCTGCGCTCAGCGTACAGCAGGGCTGCTCCTCACACACTGCGAGGAGGCAACATCCTGCTTTATTACAATAATAGGGGAGGTCACTTGGAAATCATGATTTTCCAGGAAAGAAAACTGCAGAATGTCTTTTCCATAATTAGATGGAGGGAGATTAGGAGCGATTATCTGCAGTTTGATACGAATAGAGTTAAGAGAGCTACTATGCAGACAAAGACATACACACAGAAATCTCTAATGTGAAAATGTAATGGTTCTAATTTTAGCAATACATCTGTATGTCTTTATGAAGGACCATATCTAGAGCTGCTACGATAAGTCGATTTATGAAATAGTCGATCGACAGAAAAATTATGGCAAACTATTTTCATATAATCTGTGGAAGATCTTTTGTGCGAGGATGTCAGAAAATGTTGTTCTCTGCCTCTCAAATAAGGAGTCTTTTGTATTGATGGGGTTTGGACTGATGAAATAAGAGATTTACAAATGTTTTCCTCTGTTTATTAAACCAGTACATGAGTTAAAAAGATACATTGAAATAGACGTTTTTCACTATTTCCTCACATTTCATAAACCAAACAAATAAATGATTGATTGAGAAATTAATCTGCAGAATAATTATTAATGACAATAAGCATTAGTTGCACAACTTAACCCTTCTTTTACATTAAGAAGTTGATTGAGAAATTACATTTGTACGCCTAATTATATAAGCCCATATGTCTGAAGACCACTGAACTATAAAAACATAGTTCTAACACATTATAACCACAGCCTTTTTACAAATCTACCAAAAGACCTTAGCTCCAAAAAATGAAGTAGACATAAAACCAAAACATCACCAAAAGCAGTGACAAAATGGAACAAACTACAATATGGAGAGACAAAAAACCTGCGGTCTGAAACCTAAAGCGGCACAAACTCCAGTATCCTGTGAGATCATACACAGGAAGACGATTCCTGACAGACTCAGCTACTGCTGTTAGAGACAGACAAAACCCCTGGCAGCACAGCGCAGCAGTGAAACCGGCAGCAGCTCCGAGTAAGGCACAGGAATGAATATTTCACCCCCTGGCAGAGAGAGGGGGAATAACCTAGGACGAATAAAGTTGACTTCATATGTGACAGTTAACAAGTCAGGAGAGAATCTTCATTGAGCAGGCACAAGTTGGGACGGCTCACAGCGAGGGCCTGGGATTTGGAAATGTCAGCAGATGTAGGTCAGCAACTTCCTGTCCTGAGAGAGAGCAGCAGCCTCAGACCTGAGCGCTGCACCCCCCCACTCACTGCTCACTCTCTAAACCATACGCAATATTAGCTGCTTTGTATTGCTTTGTAATTATCACTAAGCATGGACGGATTATGAGAGAATGGGTCTCTTAGCACATACATACAATGGTTTAGTTTTTAACATGAATCTGTCTTTGGCTCTTTTCTGCTGTAACAAATGTAAATGTCCCCTCTGTGGGATGAATAAAGGTATTCTGATTCTGATGCTGTATTGTTTTGTGTCTCTTTTTAGTTGATACACCACTTATATTTCTATTCATTTTGTGTCTTGTTGTTGTCATTTGGGTGTGTTTACTTTCTGCTCATTTTTACTGTAATTTCTTGGGTTTTCAGTTGTTTTATGGCTGTTTTTGGTTAGATTTGTTTTTTTGGTTGTGTTGTATATCTTCCTGGTCAATGTCAATGTTTGATTGACATTTTGTGTGTGAAGTGCAGGGGAACCCCTAACCCACAGCACCTCATTATCCAGAATCACTGCTGCAAATGTGACTTGTTACATGTCATTAAAAATGCATATGCTAAACCAAAGCTAAGAGCTTACTAGTAGGTGTAGCATCTGAGGAAGTAAAACATATTTGAATCCACAACAAGGTGCATTCCACTCACTTCTAAAGGCCAGTCTTGTCTTTTCAGACCATGTATCGTGCCAGCATACGTGACGACTAAAAGCAATCTGGAGGAGGATCCCAGAGGCTCAGCACTACAGACAAGAGGCTTTCAGATATATGAGCAATAGTTTTGACACCTACACAGTCTACTCCTGTATCCTTATCTGTGAGGCAGTTTGCTTACCAAAGGAGATCATAGTTCACCATGGTTTAATAAACAGAGGAACACAAGATGGGAAGAAATAAATCATAATCAGGACAAGGCTTCAATGGTCTTAGGAATCTGTGCTCAATTGTCAGTGTGCTTACGATGAAGTTAGAAAAAGAAAAGCTGAGTTATCATGCACACAGGCCTGGACACTTTCTACCGACACACACTTCTGTTATTGTTGTTTCAAATGACTTTGTTGATACACCCATACGCTCTCCTGCACCACTCAGCAGTCTTCAGACCCTTCCTCTACACATGATTCAAAATCTATAGTGTATCTCAAGTTTACAAAAATAACAAATTGAGCAATGCTTGCAAAAGCAACATTTACTCAAGGAACACGATTGTGGGCAGTTTCCCTGATTTGATTTGAATGTTGGACCTACAGTGCAGTGTCGTAACTCCATTTGATTATCGCAGTTTAAAGTGACTCCTAGGGAAAATAATTATGGGCAGGCAAATGCACATTCATGAACGATGGTTCAAATTTCCAATCTATTTGATACACGGATGTAAATATGCTCCATTACAACTAAAAGTTCAAAGGTACAAAATGTAGTGTCAGAAAAATGTTCTTAAAGATAAAAAATATAATGTCCCAACGGTTTTTCAGCATTTTACTTTTGTGGTGGAGCTAGTTTGAATGACTTGATATGCATTAAAGCAGTTCGATCCAGCGCTACCCTGCCTTGGAGTCAGACCCTTCTAAATGGGTCAAAAGATACATCTGAGGGAGATGAAGGGTTAACAGGAAGAACATTTATTTTGATCTAAACATTTTGTATGTTTCTTGGTCCTTGTTAAATGATATAATGGAAGTAGGGTCATATTCTCATAGACTTCTATACAATTGGACTTTTCTTAGAAATCGCCACTGGCTGGAAATTTACATTTTTGTATTCCCAGATCCACTTTCAATGCGTAACAGTTTGGAAAATTCCACAATAAGGACAACTATAAACCGAGTTCATCATTTGACAGTAATTCTTTAATATATAGTTTTGATTTGTATTTGTGAAATACTAAATGTTTGCTCTCTTTTTTTAATCCGACTATACGTAGCATCTATTCAATAATCCTGTTCATCATACATGTACGTTTCTTAAGTAAAACTAAAATAAAACAAACCAGATTAAAAAAAAAACGCAACCTGCTTGGTTTGTCCACAGAATAAAAACTGCAGGTACAGCGAATGCAGCAGTTATTGCTTAATACAAGATCAGTGGGTAAAATGTGTGGATCTACTTCTGAATCAGAGCTTGTGATTAATCCACAAATGAGTAGACCTGACATTAAAACCACTAAAAGCAATAAGAATCCAGTAAATAAAGCTTTTTAAAAACCAAGCCAAACACAAGTATCAGCACATTTCACAGAGAGCGGCTAGGTGCAGCGGGGTGTGTAATGTGATTGTCCACCGTTTGCATCCTATTGTGTTCAACAGTGGCACAGGGGATGGATACAAACAGGAGGTCTTTACAAGAAATTGCATTTAAGACAACAAAAAACCTCAAGCGGTCAAACTTGAGAGGCGCTGCATTCAAATGAATTGAACTGAGAACGCAACATCTGTTGTGAAAGTTACATCTTTTGTTCTCTGAAAAAGGAAATGTCTACACAACCCTTGGGCAAAGTCGAACATTTTCACAATGTAATTTAATTGCATGCTTACAGGAGGCTTTTAAAGGTCCCAAACACACCATGGCATGTCGATTATTCACTGCTTCTAATTATTGTACACGGCTAAATAAAAATGGTCTGGAGGACAGATTCAAGGGCTGACGCCATCTGGATTTCACCATTACTGCAGTGGGTGATGGGAACCGTAAACCCCTGTTCAGCTTGAAGATGAGATGTTGGAGGAGGCTGGTGTCCCTAGCAACAGCCTTAGCTCTCTGATTGTAATGCAGGCACTAGGCCAGCAGAGGTGCAAATGCAGGTGTAATTTCACTATGCTTGTGCAGCGCCAGCTTCACACTTTTGTGGCTCCAAAGGAACCCGGATGTGCATGAGGTACGAACGATGAGAGAAGCAGATTGGCATGATTATTCACATAAATTAGCACGGTGTCATTTTGGCACCAAATGGTGTAAAAATTCAACCAGTTTTCACCTGCTTTATTTAGTGGAGGCACACGTATTGGACGTTTTTCATCTGGTACACATTTCAAATACATTTTAATAATTGATTAATGCCAAATTATCTACAACGGTGTGGGGAGGTCCTTCTGTTTGAGTTCAGTAGACATTCAGCAGCAGCAGCAGAAGGGGGAAGACAGAAGGGGATTTGATTGGTCTTTATTGAAGCAGACCCCGATGGTACCTGCTGACGTACTTCTTTGACAAATGATATATATTCATCCCGCTCCAGACCCTTCTCAGGGCTGCTCCAAGATTGCACTTGTACATTGCCAGGCCCATGTGCGATTGGCATGAAGGGTAATGAACAAAAGCTCAAAGATTCATCCAGCAGGCAGACATGTGCAGCACGGTCTTCAGCAGCAGTGAGATTGCATTTCTACAAAGTTGTTAAGAGTTATAAAAGGAAAAAAAAGAAAAACGTTGTGCCGTCAAATCTCCTTTTGTGTCAGCACCAATTCAGTAATTCAGAGTTTCTGAATACTGATTATTGCATTAATAATTAATTACTTCATATGATCTATATACCATATCACTGCCATTTTCTTTTATTTATGGTACAAAACTCCTTTGCCTCCATCAAACCGCTTTTTTTTGTAACGATCCGTTCTGAGCATGAACAAACCTCGGGACGCTTTCGTACTTTTAGCCGCCCCCGAGGGATTTGGAATGGGTCCCTGTGTGCACATTTACTGTTGACTGAATTGTCTAGTTTGTCGCAGTGATCTGGGACATTTTGGTGGTGAGTATTTTGAACCTTTTTTTAGCGTTTCTGGGACAATGGGTCTTGGGTTTTAATGCACCCCTCTCCTTCTGAAATATTGTTATTGTTTGTCCTGAGTCACACTTTGTAGACTATTTACTTTATAAATAAAGCTTTAAAGGCTGTTTTTCTTGCCAAAAATACATCTGTCTAGTTCATTCTGCCAAAATAATAGCAGGGTGATTTTGTTTCTTCTGAGGTTATCAGCATTTTCACTTGCTGTATAACTGCCACATGACAAAGGCAAATGATAAAGGCAGCAGTTCTCTAATTAAAGTCATCACGAGGCTCTCTGGGTGTTCAGCAGTCTACTGTGGGCAAATATCACTCCTCCATCCCATAAGTGCTCCCTTTTGCTCTGGTCTCATATTTAAGTGTTTGCTCTTGCTCTAGAATTCCAAATACTAGTGATGCTGTTTTTAGGGTCACAGAGGGGTAAAGCCTAGCCCAGCATGAGTAGATTTTTTCGCTGTATCTCAATATTTTTTCCTGAGACATCATCTCCTTGCATTATTAAATATTTCGAAAAGTTTAAAAGGACATGAATAATCCATCCATCTCTTCCCTATACCATGCCATCCTCTTTTTTTCTGGGGAACTGCCAGCATGCACAAACGGCAGAGAAAGTCCCATTACTATGTTTTCAAGCTATCGCTAGTAGCGGCAGGGTCATACTCACGGTTAACCTGACCTGATTTGTCTTCGGACTGCAATATTAACAGAGTGGAGGAAGGGCCTTAAAATGGAGGGTCAAAATAGTTGACTAAATAAGTCATTCTAACCTGTAAAACACTTCACTGTGCGTTCAGACCGCCGGTGACTGTAAGGGACAAACCAACGTCCAACAATTGTCGCTGCAGGACGTGCTACAACTCAAAGTTTAGCTGACCTCGTCTTTTTTCAGTGCTCTGATTACTTTGTGAAGCGTCAAACAATCCTATTTTTTCATATATATATTTTTTTTAAAAAGTTAAACCCTGCAGACATGCATTTAGAATTAACATTTAGAATTAACACTTATCACGTGGTGATGAATCCGTTTACTCAACAGTACTGACTTTTGAGCTGCACATCTGTCCGTTTGTGCTTAAATTGTGATTGTGATTACAAATAAATGTTTTGGCGACACACATTTTGACACCCATATCATTTTTTTGCTTTTAGTAAATGTTAAAAATCTTAAAATACATCTAGTACTAGTACCAGTTTAGGATCACAGAGTACACATACAAACCAAAACAGGAAGAAATAAAGTATCGAATGTATTAGCCTCAATCCACAAATGCTGATGGTTACCATAAGAAAATAAACAGCGTCTCCAGCGTTCTTACCTCAGCCCGTAGAGGACAGTGCCATCTGGGTGCAGTCGGATCATACGGTTCTTCACTGTCACCCCATGAAGAAAGGACTTCTTGTCGTTAAGGAAGTAGGTGTCAGGGAGCCACAGCTGGTCTGCTACACGGTTGTCCAGAGTCAGGTTCAGCTTCATCTCAGTGTAGGCCAGACGCTTATCCCGCCAGCTCTGCTGGAAATACATTGTGATGGTGTAGTCCTGGGGAGAAGGAAAACAAAATCACAATAACCGTTCAGATGAACACAAGGCCATAAGCTAATGAAATAATTGGGCCAAAAGTGCTTTTCTTTGTATCTTATTGTTTGCTTCCAGTGCATGGTTTGAGTGAACCCTTTATAGTGGGCATGGTTTAACAAACTAGTAATGACGCATGAACGTAGAAGTTATTACTTCAGCCTTAAAATCACAATTACCAGATGATACACTAAGTCATGTAGGGAACAAGAACAATGTGCAGAGTTTAAGCTGACATGAAGATGTCGATTCAGTGGTTTACCACAATGTAATTAAATGAAGGACAAAGAGAGGAATAAGCACTTGCGATAAGGCCACCGCAGCAATAAAAGCAGAAAGCATCTGCTACAAGCGCACTACACTAAACTGTTGTTATGCTCTCAGAACATGAACATTGTTTTTGTCTTTTTATGCAATCAGAAAAACAAACTGCTCCAGATCTGTAAAATAGAACATGGGCATCAAACCAATAAATACTGCTGTGCTAGTGTTTTACACTGTTTCTAACTGACAAAGGGCCTTTCTTATTTCTCTAATTTCCCCTCCTCGACTCCTCGAATCCTCAGTCCTCCGGTAGTGACCCGGAAATGGTTTTCAGGCCATGTTGAAAGACATCTAATTTCTCCAAATGCACATCGAGGACCGAGGATTGAGCGTCGAGGAGGCTCTCTGGAGGAGCTATAATCGAGGATATACTGATGGGTCCTCCACGGTCCTCCGCGGCTCCTCCGCGGATGCATTTCCGGCAACAGTGATGTTTAAAAAAGTCGTGACGCACGGCCGGACTTATCTCAGCCAATGACAGCTCTGCATGCATCCCCTGGATATTATTTTATATGGGGATATATCCAGTCTCTGATAGTGTTACGTTATTATGCTGTGAGTGCTCTCATAATTGTTTGATTCTGAAATTATATTTATATAAATATATATATATATATATATATACATATATATATATATATGTGTGTGTGTATGTCCGCATCAGTAGCCTGTTATTGTCTCATTATACCGCACTGTGAATGAATGAAAAGTAAATATATAAGTCATCATGAACACATCTGTCCATCACACAGAGGGCCGCTGTGCCTCCTGTCATCATTAATGGACGTCTCTTTAAAATGACCGCTCAGAGGAGAGGAGTTCTCATTTCTCTAACCGCCTGCTGCTTCCCCTCCTCTCTCCTCGGTTCCCCTCCTCGACTCCTCCGCTCGCATCTCCTGTGGGCAGGACTAAGACACGAAGATAGGAGTCGTGTGGAGGCGTGTGGTGCAGTGGGTTGTGAGTTGGTATTCGGATCAGGAGGTCACAGGTTCAAACCCCACTGCAGTCAGCATGTCGTTGTGTCCCTGGGCAAGACACTTCACCCCAAATTGCTCCTGTGGGGATTGCCCACAGTATTGAATGTATGTAAGTCGCTTTGGATAAAAGCGTCTAACAAGTGACATGTAATGTAATGTAATGTAATGTAATGGGAAATTAGTGAAATGAGAAAGGCCCATGAAATATTGTGTGCCATTTATCTCCAATAATTTTTTTAATTGCATGTTCGCCTAGCTTCATGTGTTTGAGCATGATGCATGATGGGACCGTCAGGATCCCTTACATCCTGCTTTGTAATTAATGAAGCAAAGTATTTCGTATTGAGAAGTATCCATCATGATGAAGTGAATGAACACACAGGTCTTAATACGCACTCAACCATACAACTGATAAACTACTCAATCAGCCCCCTCGCTCATAAATGTTATTAAAATGAGCCGTTTATAAACGCATATTTGATGAAAGGAGCTCTAATCTAAAACTTTATTTTACATAGTTTTTAAAAGAGCATCATTACAAACATTAATATTTTGTCTTCTTTTTTCCCATTAGAGCAATTTTTAAAAGCCTCACCCTCATTACAATGAATTAAGAATCAAATATACATACAACTTATCAAGTGTTACCGCTTAAGACTCATGATTCAGAGTCATACAAGAGCAAAGACATCTCAAGCCGATCACAAACACATTAAGAACAAAGACTGCTATGGATTTTCAACTTTTATCGCAAAAGGAGAACACTTAAAGTATGAAAAAGATATATATATTTGTTTTAACTTGGGCTTGATCACCATATAGGTGAAGTCACGCTGAGGGAAATAAGGAGAGTGCCAAGAGACAAAATGACGTCATCAATGAGCAACCCTTTTTCAGTAGTTCAGTACATTGCAATATTTATTTTCATTTAAATATGTCTAAAGTCCTTCCTATCTCCACAGATACTCTGTAGTATCCTCAGCCTGGTTGAATCCTTCAGACCAATAACCAGATTGTTTTCTGGGTGGGAAGCCAGTGCGGGATCGTACGACGAAAGTGTTTGTAACTCACCATGTTTACTTCTGAGATGGAGTCGATGCTCGCAATGTTGATGCTCATTCCTACGATGACTGGAGGACCTGAGGAAAGAAAGGAAAAAGTCGAGTCACTAACATGCAACCACTGGAATTTGAATGCACTTTCATTTGTGCCAAGCAGCATAAAGAGATAGAGTGGAGAGAAATCACCTTTACTTTTTCATAACCTTAGGTGCATACACGGTACCATAGAATTGTGTATACAAAAGAAACGATTTCACCCACACACGTGTTTTAAATATTCCTAGTTAAAAGACCAATTTCATATTTATTTGCATTATGCATTCTTTGCACATGTTAAACAACATTGATGAAACATTTAAATCTGTTCTTGCTGTCCAGAGGGTGTATGTGTAACAGAGAGTAAAGACCAGCTACTCTCCTGTTATGCTTGAGAAACAACACAAGGAAAATGCATTCATCCAAGATAATTTGTAAACTCGAAAGGAATGGGAAAAGCAGACTGTGCATCATTGACATGATTACAGTACATGCTGTAGACATGTAAACAGCTATGCATATGAACTCCCCTCCAAGTGCAGATAACACTAAGCTCACTTTCATATTCACACAACTTATCCATTATCCATTCACAGAGGCCAAGTACCCACAGACACTGCAACCAAGGGAAGAGGAATTCAGACACACTGTGTTATGTATGAGCACACAGATAAGCATATGTACAGTATAGTATTCATCTAAGGGTCATTGTTCATAAGCATGTCATTAAGACTGTAAAGATAATTGCATTCTCTACTTATCTTACTTTATAACGACATGACTGATAGTGTTTACATAATCGGCTTAGCGCACAATATATGGATATGACCTCGATCATTTTTACGTTATCAGCTTACGATATATCGGCATTACCTAAATGACTTATACTTTAATCAACTTATGCTACTATATATGGACAAGATAATAGTGTTACCATTTATCGGCTTACAGAACCGTTTATGGACACGACCTTGATTATTTTTATGTTATCACCTTATCATACGATATATGGATACATCGTTGATAGTTCTATAATTGATCAGCTTATTGGTATATTCAGTATATAGAAATTATCTCGATAAATTGTCCTTTATTGACTTATCGTAACTGACAAGACCTTGACAGTGTTTAGATTAATCGGCTTATTGTCAGCATAAAGACATGACCTCAATATTTGTTTTCTGTTATCAGCTTATCGTACGATAAATGGAAATACTTTGATAATATTGTAATTTATTTGATTTTTTATTTGATTGTTTTTACATGAATAAGCTAATTGTACGATATATGGACCTAACCTTGATCATTTGTACGTGTAACGACTTCTCGTACTAAATGTGAACATGACTGACATTTTTTGCTCACCACGATATTTCCCTTTGTGTTAACATATGTGTTTGTCTGCATACAAATACCACTATGATTGTATCCAACATGATGCCGGTAAACAGCAGAGTTGTCCTGTCACAATGACTTGGCCTGACACTACAGCCACACCTAGTAAAGACCGACAGTAATGCAGAATAAGCTAGACGCAAAAGTGCAGAGAGGGCTGGAGTTCATTTGAAGTTTCATATTCCTTTTATCTGTTTTACACTTAATACCTTTTGTAGCAAGCAGAGAAGTAAAGCAAACTAGCGCCCAGCATTTGAGAAGCCGTTGCCCCAGGCAGTGGGTTTTGTGAGGGAACATATTTGTTGACACTGATTCTCAGTGTTTTATCATTTCAAATGATTTCTCCTTATAAGCATTTTTAGTCCTTATGTTATCCTTATCACCTAAACACGCTCCCCCCCCGTCCCCTCGTCCCTTCCTTTTCAAACCGTGTCAGCCCTACATCGCTTCAGTGAGAATGATCGGGCCACAAAATATGAAGTGCTGACACAGTGAACAGAAACAGCGAAACATCTCAGTGATTGGTTTATGAGGCAGTGCTGAATCAATAAATTCAGTTTAATGTTTCATTGTATTATAGTGGAAATGGCATTAGCATAAGGGTCATAAACAACAGAAAACAGCTGTACTACAATATGTACGTTTTGCGAGTATCATCATAATCGAAAGGTACTTTTACTCAAACAGGGTTTTAACAGTACTGTTTGTATGTTTTATTTTCCGTCCTTATGGAGCGCTTCTCTCCCTGCCACTCTGTTTGTGAAGGTCCTCTCCTGTGACTCACTGCACAATCATAGAAGACATTTAGAAAAATATGCTAATGAGAAGAACTGAACAGTTAAGAAGCTAAATGAAGTAAGGTGTCCTTGAAAATCCGTTGAGATCACTTGTTTTCACATTTTCTCTCTCCTTTAATACTTTGCAAGGTCTCGTTCCCCTACACAGTCGTATCTGCACAATGTGACAGCCATGAGCTAACAACATCTGAACAAGCCCGCCTTAACCTGCCATCAGGCCCTGGGGCTGATTTTGTAGGCCCCCTATTTAACCAACAAATCAAAGTCATTTATAGCCTCGGCAGGCTCTGTGATCACACACACACACACACACACACACACACACACACACACACACACACACACACACACACACACACACACACACACACACACACACACACACACACACACACACACACACACACACACACACACACACACACACACACACACACACCACTAATTGAGAACCATGAACAGCAACATATGGCCTCAATGCCAGGTATCAGTAGATGAGAATGATCATTATCTCCGGTGGATTAACACAAACCTAGTTATGTAAAACTATGCACAACACATTTAAACCTGCAGGCTACTGGGAATCAATGAATAGTGCAGCATTGCCTTACCTCTTTAGCAGTGTTTCCTTTTCCGAACACCACTCTCAAACTTTTTCTTCTCCGAAATTGTCTCCTAAACAACCTTCATCTGTCACTTAATCACTCACAATTTGAATCAGTCACATGTGAAACATATTCTCATTCTGATTGGTTGTTAAGTGGTGCCCACTGACTGTTACGGAGTCATCATTTTTGAGAAAAATCTCTGGAATCCATCGATCTGATTGATTAGCAGAGCAAAATATCAAAATACTACGGAGGGAAGATATTTTCGTTTGGATTACTGGTCTAGGGGAAGCTCGCGAGTGTGTGTGTATGTGTGTGTGTGTGTGTGTGTGTGTGTGTGTGTGTGTGTGTGTGTATTGTGTTTGTTTTCCGGGGAAAACACTCACGAGAAACACCGGCTGTTGTTATGCCTGCTGTGACGTCAAGTTACTCCGTTCTCTGCTTGTAATTATGCCGAAGCTTCAAAGTTGTATTTATCATCTGAATTTGCCGAAACAAGTTTAATATTCTGAAAGCCAAGACTTTGTTTATTTGAAATCAGATGAAAACAAACTGTAACGGACCCTGCAGTGTTATCTATGATTACTATACGCCTTACATTCAGAATTTCAGCGGAGGGAAGGGGAGCGGCACTGTGGAACAGCAGAGTGGCGAGGGAGAGCTGTCTTCTTCCTTTTAGCTTAAAAAATGTATTTATCGTGTGATTTTGGAAATAAAAGTTTCATATTCTGAAAGCCAAGACTTTGTTTATTTAAAATAAAAATAAAACACCTGAAATAAAAAAATTAAGATTTTAATTATTATTATTTTTTTTTTTTGATTGGCTCATGATAGGCCCCCGAACTCCGTAGGCCCCTGGGCTTCAGCCCAGGTCAGCCCGTGCATTAAGGCGGCCCTGCATCTGAAGCGTCAGGTAGGTCTCAGAGGACGGGGTGATTCATGTATACGCTCAGCTGATGGATCTAGTGCACGGGTTCATAATATAGACTTAGTTTAAAACAAGTAAAAGAGTACATGATCTCTGTTTGACCAGAACAGATCTACAACGCCCCCTGCCTTCTAATCCTCTCAAAACTCTTGACAGTTACTGAAGACAGCATATGTCATGATGATGTGTATGGGTTGCAGACTTCTTCAGATCAAATCCCATAAATATCTTTGACAATGTATAACAATTGCTATCATAACCCTAATCTGTCCAGATAGCATAGACAAACCTGAAATAAAGAATCTGAGTGCATGAAAAGGCCATATGACACAACTATACTTTCTATTATTGGATATGGCTTAAAATACATTCCAATCAAAGCTGTCACTGTGCACTTCACTAACTATAGTTCTTTCTCATTGTAATAACAGCATCAACCCTCACATTGTATTGCTTCAATCACTAATAGCATGAATCTAAATGTACCTTCTTATATGAAAGGAGAAAGGAATGAACACATTTGACCAAACACAAAACAAAACAGACCAACAATTGAACACTCTAGCGTGAATTTGTAAAACCTCATCAAATATGTTTGAATGACACAGCAGTTTGCTTGGATGAAACAAAATACATGTTTCTATGTTTTTCATCTCGGTAAGACTTCACCAAGTGCATTGTAAAACCAGACTTACATGAAAAGTATAATGGGGTCCAAACACCCCATGCAAGGCTAAACCAAATGCTCAGTGGCCCAAAGCGAACAGGAAGCCATCACTGAATAAAGTCTTACACAGGTGGTTTAACACATGTTTCTTAGCATGCCTGTGCAGGTTACACCCCCCCCCCCCCTGCAGTGCACACTGCCAGGATGTGATCATACTTTGGACCACAGGAACTGTTGCGTTATTCCAAATCAATTATTCACAAGGTATGACGTGGAAACAGGCAACTACTGTAGTTAAAACATCCAGGTCTCTTTCTGTTTTCTACAGAGCTCAGCAACTAACACCAACACAGACTGAGTTTTGTTTTTAAATGTTCCTTTAGTAATTCCACCGTCGGCCATTTCCACAACGTTGGTTACTAACTAAAGAACTGATATTGGTACATCCTGGTAACTGGGAAAAGCTAACAGGAAAAACTAAAGTGCTATCCTCTTCCTGTTTTGGTTGTGTAATTGTTGACGCACCTCCTTTTTGCCATTAATTCATTCTCTGAGGAGATGGGATACCATAGGGACCATCAAACTGCTGATAGTGTTTTTATTATATAGCCATTACATTATGCAATGGAAATTCACTACATAATGATGAGTCATAGCAAACCTATGTAGTACTGTTCGTTCAAAACCTACGGGGCAAATATCCAATTAACGAACCGTAGAAACATCCCTCGATGCACTGCACATATTTCAATGCATGCATCTATGCACTGTCCACAGCTATTGGGGTGCTTGCTAATATGATTGCATTTGTACACATGCATGTAATAATGCCAACCTGGGTGTATAACATTGTGTTCAGCAAAACATGATCGTATATATATAATAGGTACCTTATCTGGAAGCTCTGCTGCAAAGGAAAGGATATCCTGTACTATCCTGCACTCTTCCTACAATCCTGAGATATTAGGGTCAGGAAATACTCCCCAGAGCCTGAGGGGAGACAGTCGTGACTGTACTCATCTATGACATCACACTGTTAAGGGACATTCAGAACTTCTAATGTCAAACTGTAGGCCCTTTCTGTTCGAGTTGAACAGTAATGACTCCTCCGTTCACTTCAATATATTCAAAAGCCAAAGTACACTACCCTTTCTTAAAACTATGATGGGGTGAAACAGAATTAAATCCATAACAACTATCTGCTAAAGAGGACATATGTTCATTTTCAGGTCCATATTTTTATTTTGTGCTTGTACTGTGACATGTTTACATGCTTTACATGCCTGTTTTTAAATCTCGTTTAAAAACCCACTTCTTTTCCCTGGCATTTACAGGCCAGGTGCTTTTAAATTTGGGTTTTTATCTTACTAGTGTTTTGTATTGTTTTTACGTCATGTAGGAGAGTTTCTCAGTCTGTGGCTTTTGATCTGGTTTCATTGTCTCGTGTTTTACATTTGTTTCATGTCCTGTCTGTTTTTTATATATGTATGTACAGTGTATGCTATGTTTTTATACAGTTGTTGATGTACAGCACTTTATTCAACTCTGTTGTTTTTAAATGTGCTATAGAAATAAAATGGATTGGATTGGATTTACTGTTTAATAAAGTCTTTATTTTTCTCATACTGCCTTAGCTGCAGCACCTCTTTTCACCCTCTGTCTGGAACCAGAGCCCAGTCTGCTCTGATTGGTTGGCTTGCTGGTTGTCATTGGTCACTCTATAGAGCCCCTTAGTCCATCATGTATAATGTGTTGGAGCGCTAGCAAATACAAGCCTAAGTGTTACAAAGTGATGTCACTATGTAATGGAAGTAAACAAAGTAGTCCAATGGATTTTAGCCTTTGCAGACCATGCACAAAAAACGTATAAAACACAATAAACAAAATGGAAAACCCCAATCGGCATAATAAGGCCTCTTTAACATGAAGCCTCATTTTAAATGACATGTCTTCCAATTGGGCCCTTCGTACAGATATTGCTTGATTAAGATTTATTTTTTTCAAACACTAAATTATTAACACGGAAAGCACTTGACCCAAAAGACCATCCTCCCTGTTTTTTGTAATCCTATTTCCTTCAACCTACTCCTCCCACTAGACTGAATGCCCTGAAGCTTTGTCATATTCCCTGACCCATCTCATTAAAAAAAAAAAAAGAGGAAAAAGTAGGGCCATTTTCCATCGCACTCTGTGAAGGCAACCAGTAACAGTTTTCCGTAGAGATGTCAAAGTACATTTGTTCGCTAGATGAAAACAGAAAGCACCAGATCTCTTTCCGTCTCTCTTTCTCTGCATTTGTTGACCCCGTTTCATTGAAACAGAGGCCCTCACTTTGTCCCCACAGCTTTCTCGAAATAACGTTACCTGCACTTGCACTCACAAGTTGGCAGATCAACACTTCTCATCTTTAAATAACCATTCCTCCAATCAGTGTCAACCACCATTTTCAACGTTGCCTAGAAAAGGCTTGATTTTGTTCTCATATAACTTGGATATTCTTAAAAAAATACTTCTTATAAAAAGTGTTCTGTGCAGTCATCTTTTAGTCTATCCCTTTGTCTGGATTTGATATAAAAGGAAGGAGTGAGTGAAAGAGTGTCCCTAGGCTCACCATATTGTCTCCGAACATTATCGTATCAGTGTGTTAACAGTTTCTATTTCCTTTTAAAGAGTGCATGTGATTTTACACCAATGTCAGTCCAATATCACAATAGGAACAGCTTTCAACACACTCCTGGTGATGGCCTGGATGTAGATGTGAGTAACAGAACAGACAAAGAAACAATAAGCACTGATCTCAATATTGTCAACCAGTGTTGCCTCTTGTCTGAACCCGGCATGTGGCTGCCTGCGGGACTGGGCACAGGGACAGCGCTCCGAGCATGGAACACATTTACTGACATTTTACTAATTTAAAAGGTGCCCTGTTGGGTTTTTCACCATGTTCTACCTGCATGCACATAAGAATGCACATGTTCAGTCGCAATAGGCACAAACGTACTCTTTCAGTTTATAGATGGACAACATTGATTACATCTATACAGAGCTACAGTTAATCAGCAATCGAAACTAGTCTTGCAATACAATTAAATATAGCAGCATTTTGTTCTGATTCAATTTGGAAATTGTTGATTTGCTTTTTTTTGGCGAGTTTGATACAGTACCCTTCTCATATCTGTCCGGTAAATATATTCAGCTACAGTCAGCAGTCGGTTAGCTAAGCTAAGCTAAACTAAGCATAAAGATTGGAAATAAAGGGAGACAGCTAGCCTGGCTCAGTTCAAAGGTACAAAAAGGCCTGCCAGCGACTCTAAAGCTCACTAACCAACATGTTTAAATCTTGTTTGTCTAATTCTTCAAAAAACGAAATGTCAGAACCCTGCGGTCCTTTCCATCATGATTGACTAAAGAAATAATGTGAAAGAAAACACACAGACTTACATTGTGAGTCATTTATGTGACAGAAGTAAAGGCATGTCTTCCAGCCCACAAGCAAAGAGGAGATTTTCCATATGTTTGTTTTTAGATTGTCCTCATGCATTCTGTTGTGTAGTAAAGAGATTTTCAAAGCTTTAACCATCATGTGAGGGCATATTCAGACTCTCTTATTGACCATCATGTTCCTTGCGAATGAGATATTGATCACTAAGTACATACAGAATGATTGAGAAACGGCCATACGAGGAGGGATATTTTCCAATTTCTTTTGCCCTGTTATTTGGATCTGATCCAAAAGGATATAGGTTATTCCTTGCCCAATGCTACACACTTCCACCAAGTTTCATGAATATAGCACATATATATCTGATATCCTGCTGACAAACTGAATGGAAAACATCCTTGGAGGAGGTTCCATAAGTATTATTTATGATCCATCACTCTGATTGGGCAGCAGTATCGAAGGCTATCATAACCTCATCAGATATACTATTAAAGTGTAAATAATGTGCTAATGACTTTGACCATACCTTGTCCCAGAAGAGCCATGTAGCAAAACTACAAGCAATCAATAAAACAACTTATACAAATCAAATGGTATTTTTATTGCATAATAAAATAGCATTCACTGTTTACAAAAGTAATCATGCCGGAAGCAGTTAAAAGGAATATTGTGCATACTGTAAACAGAGGGAAATAACTATTGCTTAGCCTTCTGGCGTGTCACGGGCCTTAGCCCTCTTATCTTTATGGGAAATGCGTCCTTAATAATACAAACATAACTTCATTTTGGAGCTAAATGCTGTAACATTTACATTACGTGCTTACTGAATGGCGTTGCCCACCTTATGATCCCCATGGTAAACGTATACAATTAATATATCATTCTCACCACATCTAAACAGTGTATCTGCATCGGATGATTGACCCGGATCACGGCTGAGCGAATTTTTTAGCGAGGTCGGGAACTTCGAGTTGATGCAGCTTCGAGAATAATTCCCCCGGATGGTTCGAAAAACAGGCAGTCATGCATCTCGCTGTGCTTATAGTGTTTTCACTCCATGTTGACAGTTGCCTTT
Organism: Gymnodraco acuticeps; assembly: GCF_902827175.1. Lineage (NCBI taxonomy): Eukaryota > Metazoa > Chordata > Actinopteri > Perciformes > Bathydraconidae > Gymnodraco > Gymnodraco acuticeps. Next base: position 622,951 of record NW_022990501.1, read on the forward strand.
TTTTATTTAGCCTAGCTGTCCCCTCCATTGCTTATAATGTATGTATGCTGTCCTCTCAACTCGAACAATGTGCTTCAAGTCTGACAGTCTCATCGAGCCTTAGGGCAGACAAGCAACACTGATTTAGTGGGCGGCAAGGCTGCCCTACTTAATGATTTCCTTGCTGAAGGCATTTCATATCAAAACAATATGTTTATATAAGTTTAGTGTCAGGGAGTGGTCATATTGTTTTTCCACAAACCATGGCTTGACCTTAGATCTCCAACAAAATCCCATTGTAGAAATCTGACAAACATTCCAATTCAAATGTTCATTGGAATGTGTTTTTTTTTATACATGCCCTGCATGTGTTTGACATATATATATATTTTTTTTACCTTTTAGGGTATTTATGAATTGTGTCCTTGGGTGTCATGAAAGGAACATCCAAATAACATAATTATTATAATAATAAGAGGTTGTTTTCACAACAATATCACCCAATTGTTTGTGGACTTCCATTCTGAACTATGAAAAAAATGTTTTAGGCAATACAAATATTTCCCTTTATTCTTAAGAATTCAAAACACTGTACAAAAGGTTAATGTTAGCAGGTGCATCAACCTGTCAATCATAGCCACACCCTAAAGCATACTCTGCTTCAATGTTCATTTTATTTTAAATGTGACCATAATTTGAAAAATGCACATCATTCTCTATTTAAGAAGACTTTAAACTAGCAATAGAGACTGGAACCTTGTCCGGATAATGTTTACTGAGGTAACATCAAGTAAGAGATATGATAATTTTTCATAGACCTCTACAGTATACAATCTGACTTGTTTCTGAAACCAGCTGATGGATATTATAAAAGATGCAGGTTAGGGGCACATATACATTGGCTTCACTTTTCAGACACGGAGGTTGCAGCTTGGTTGCACAGCGAATCAAACTGATTTATGTATGTCACTGTATAGTCAATGCCAGCTTTACCCTGGGCTGTAAAGAAGGCTGTAATGGGTTGTCATAGTTTTTAGTTAATGTGGTTCTCCTTAGTCTGTCAGAGAGCAACCAGCTGGGTGCTTGACAAATGAGCAAAAACCATTAAGTGCTTCCATTATGGATTGTCAACGTCAGCCAAACTCCTATTGTACATTTATTTGTTCCTCAAAGAGAAAACACATGTACATTAATGGCTTTATCTTCCGTCTTTGACAGAGTCTGTTTCTTTTTAATCGTTAAGTATTTTGCCAATAAGCAAACTTGCAATGCACTAACATTTGATTCTGTCTGGTGGAGATTTTTATAATGGAGTTTGGTATGGTATACTCCACAAGGGGAATCACTTAGGGTTGGCCTAAGCTTACCCTGGTTGTTGTTAGGGTTAGCAGAGTCTCATGGATGGTAATATTAGACATGTCTGCCATGCATAATTGCAGGCTTTATCAGTTGTTTGGGGAGTAGGGTGGTTTCTCTAGTCAGAGTAATGTAACTACTACATGAACAGAAAGGATTTGAGGCAGAGAGTGAGGGGATTGCAGACGTCTCTAATCATATTTCCTGTGTTTTGTATTTTGCAATTTTGTATTTCCTCAAAAATGTATTACATTAGTATTTTCTTTGAATATCAACAATATTAATGACTGAGATCGTTGATTTCAACATGTGCCTGATAACAAAGGAAACACACACTGCAAAAGTAGTTCCAAAAGGCAGTCTGATATTTGAATGCAACCACAAGAGGGCAACATTATGACACTCCCTCACTATCTTCACTGCATGGAAATTGGATATTTTAATAAACGGAGCAGCATAAATTACCAGCACACAGGTGCAGAGATTAGGGTGTGCGTTAAATCTTTTGGCATATCTGGGTTGATTCTGTGCGTGTGCCAATAGACAGTCGCTTTCAGCAGACAAGAAGACATCTCATTGCACCCAATACACCGTCCTTACATGATGAAATCTGATTCAAATAGGCTGATTAAGGAAGCAAGACAATCACAGATAGGGCTTTGTTTGGTATACGAAGGAAGGAGAAGCGCTACCCCCCCCCCCCCCCCCCAAGGTCTATGTTTACCAGTGAAACCTTTCATGATTTACATTTCATGTAAATATGGGGCATATGAATATTCAGTATGCCACACATTTCAGTCCAGAGTACGATTGTATCAAACTAGATACACTGCATTTGAATCGTGGATAGGGATTTCATTTTATTCCACAGATTCTGTCAGTTGTAAATACCTGTCAGTTCAGAAAGCAAATTTGGTGGACATCAAAGAAAACACCACTCTGCCTCTTACAGTATATAAAAGAACTCTGATAATCAACCCATTGCCTAGCAACAGAGGGTTCCATAGCAACTGTGCAGCATTTTCTCTTCAGTGTTGCAAGAGAAGCAGGATGATTTATCCAGTCGAGTCTGTGTTTGCTTTTGTTTTCAATGGCCACTGCCCTCATGAAGCCCTTTTCTTTAGTAATTAACAAATAGAACAACATGTTACTTCACACCAAATGCTCCCCCTGCATTTAATACACTGTCATCATCAATGATTTCCATCGTGACAGAGATATATCAATGTAATTACAGAGAAAAATATAAAAGGATTACAAAACCAAACGCTGTCTTTGTTAGGCATCGACTGTAACCAAATATAGAAAATATAAATGTAACAAGACACTTTCAAATTCAGTTATTGAATACAATTTTAACAGCAGGTCTATTGAAATCAATAATGTACCAATTTAAATGTCATTATGTCCCCTTTTCAAGAAAACATCTACCTTTCGGCTGTGATGAAAAGACGATATTGTTACTACAATCGTTTTGTGGCCCTGAGAGGAGCACATGGAAAAGGAATCTTCACGAATGTGGGAACACATGCACAGCATTTAGAAAACACATTTTTACGCTTGACGAAGCATGGAAAAATCCATTTGACAACACGTATGGCATTCAGGAAAAGTGCTGCGGATACAGAATTGCGCTGCGAGAAGCTCAACACAACGGAAAGCGTTTCCAGGGGATACTGAAAAGAGAAGAGCACTGCTGAGACATTAGCGCTTGTTGTTGCTGTATGTAGATTATGATGCATCATAATGATGTTGTGCATGTGAACAGTCTGGGATTGACCTACTGCTGTGCGTCTTGTGTAAACAGTACAGCCACGATGTGACACTAACATCCATTTCTAACCACAACTTATGAACTGAACACTTCTCTAATTCTTCCCTTGGTGATGGTTGACAAGAAATTGTACCAAAAAACACATTCCATACAAGGGAGGTCACTAGTTTATATACATTGAGAGCACATAGAGAGAGAGGTGGTCCTACAGTGTTGGTAGGTTAGATTGTGAATGTGAATTGTCTTTATGAATGAAGATATATAGGTCACCACAGGGAACTACTGGAGTTGCCTGCACTGGCTAAATGTATTCATGCTGCACCCTCAAGACCTTAAATATCCCCAGACGTTCACAAAATGAGAATACTTGTGGTGCGCTGTGTTCCATTGACAATTTCAGAAATCATTAAAGAATCATAAAAGCAGTTTTAGCCGAAACAAATACGCTCTTACATTGCTTCAAAGCAATAGACTAAATCATTCATTTTAATTTAAATACATTTTCTAAATTCTAAATCTTAAGGGTTGCCAGGAGCTTTTGTCCCAAGATGCAATGGGCGCGAGAATGCACCCTGGACTGGACACCAGTCTATCACAGGGCTAACACGCACAGAGACTGACAAACACATTCACACCTTCGGGCAATTGAGAGTTTCCAGTTGACCTAACCGCCACGTCTTTGGACTGTGGGAGGAAAGTGGAGCAGCCGGAGGAAACCCAGTCAGACAGGGGGGGGGGGCGTAAAGTGCCCACAGAATGATCACAGTGTTGAACAGATTGGCCGATTGGAACCCAGGACCTTGTTGCTGCAAGGCGACAGCGCTCACCACTGAGCCACCATGTGGTCTTAATAAATATTCAAATAGATTCAGAAGTCCTGTTATTGGCTCCTCTCCACTGTGTCCCTAGTTACCATTTCAAAAATAAAAATGCTTGTTTACTGCTTGGCACGACAGCAGAGGCCTGTACTACGAAGCTGGTTCAACCTAACCTGGATATGTTTGAGTTAGCCGGTTGGCCTAATCCAAAACATACGCGCTCTCGCTAAACGGTACTACGACGCGGGTTATCAAGTGGATCGCTCAAGCCAGCCGTGTCCTATCTAGTTAGGTGCGCGTTCACATGAAAGGTGTGGTATTTGGAGCATTCGACCAATCACAAACAGGGAGAAGCGTACTGACAGCGCAGCGTCATACTTCCTGAATGAAAAGTCAACTATAATATTAGACATATGAAGAAGTTAAACTTTAAACATCCATGACTTAAACACTTTATCCAGGATCAAAGCCACATAGCTGCACCTGCAAGGTGAATACAGCTGGTAAAAGAAAAAGTGTTTGAATGCGTACATTAACAGGTTTATGATATCACTGCCCCGTCTAAGACACGATCTGACATTTGTCTCGAGTGTTTCGTCAACTTAATGTGTTGCTTAAAATAATACTTCTGCATACAGTATGTGACACTGTGAGTGTTGCACGGCCAGATACAGCTCAGCTGACTCAGATAAGGAAATATATGATACATTATGAAGTGATATGCCGCGGACTGTACTTAATGTTACTCTGATCCGGTTACTTATGTTGTGGCAGATATTTAAGTAAGCTTTCTTAACGCTAATGTTATAATAGTCAGATTGCTCTGAAGATGGGAGGTGATATTCTATTAATGTTCAAGTTCACACAGTCGGTGATTTTTGCCGGCCGTCTTTCCTGCGACGGCAGCTTTTCTGTATTTCCTTTCTCCTGTAATATGACTTGATCGCTTTAAACTCCGCACACTGAGCTCTGATTGGTCAGCAGGCAGTGCTTTCACTGAGTTGAGCTCTTAGCCTGCAACCTAACCTGGTCCCGACCAGGGGGGTATACTACGAAGCAGGATTTTCGTTTAGCAAGATAACTTCTGGGATTTCCGGTACTACGAAGCTGGTTCACTTTTTAGCGGGCTAGATCTCCATGGTGACTTATCCTGGAACCTAAGTCTGTGCTCCGATGCAGGATAGGTTCCAGGATAAGAGATCAACTCAGCGAAAGCACCATGCCTGCTGACCAATCAGAGCTCAGTGTGCGGAGGAAATACAGTTTAAACTGCCGTTGCAGGAAAGACGGCCGGCCAAAATCACCGACTGTGTGAACGTGAAAATGAATAGAACATCACCTCCCATCTTCAGAGCAATCTGACTATTATAACTATTAGGCTATGTTAAGAAAGCTTAATTAAATATCTGCCACAACATAAGTAACCGGATCAAAGTAACATTACGTTGCCTACAGTTAGCGGCACTGTGAGTGCAGACGTCGATGTGTCCCATTATCATTCATATCACATCATATCACATCATAATGTATTATTTCCTTATCTGAGTCAGCTGAGCCGTATCTGGCTGTGCAACACTCACAGTGTCACATACTGTATGCATAAGTATTATTTTAAGCAACACATTAAGTTGACGAAACACTCGAGTCAAATGTAATTAAAGTCAGATCCACTCGTGTCTTGGACGGGGGTGATATCATAAACCTGTTAATGTACGCATTCAAACACTTTTTCTTTTACCAGCTGTATCCACCTTGCAGGTGCAGCTATGTGGCTTTTATCCTGGATAAAGTGGTTAAGTCATGGATGTTTAAAGTTTAACTTCTTCATATGTCTAATATTATAGTTGACTTTTCATTCAGGAAGTATGACGCTGCGCTTTCAGTACGCTTCTCCATGTTTGTGATTGGTCGAATGCTCCAGATATCACCCCTTTCATGTGAACGCGCACCTAACTAGATAGGACACGGCTGGCTTGAGCGAACGAGTTGATATCCAGCGTTGTAGGACAGTTTAGCGAGAGCGGCTTTGTTTTGGATTAAGTCAACCGGATAACTCAAAACATATCCAGGATAGGTTGAACTAGATTCGTAGTATACCCCCCAGGTTAGCCGCTAAGCATAAGTTACCATGGAGATCTAGCCTGCTAAAAAGAGAACCAGCTTCGTAGGACCGGAAACCCCGAGTTTTCCCTGAAGTTAGCCGGCTAAGCGAAAATCCTGCTTCGTAGTACACCCCCCAGGTCTTTCTTATCTTTGTGATTTGATTGTGCAACATTGTTCTTGTATTTCTGATTGATCAACGATGCAGTAATCACTGTTTTTCACAGTCAAAAGTTATTTGTGTTTGATAATTACAATAAAAAGGATATGTTGTAAATTGTATACTTGATATTTCTGAATAATGTCCCCAATAGGCGCATTCACACTGCGGTACTTTTCCCACAAAGGTTCATGTGAACTTAGTTCATGTGAACTCTTTAGTTCGCATGAACTAAGTACAGATCGCGTTAACACTGGAAAAAGTCCCTGGGGGTGGATTAGGCAAATTAAGCCGCTGACGTCACTTGTTCTTCTTCTGCTTTGGGTTTACTGGCAGGCCGCAAACCACTTCACGGTATATACTGCCGCCCAAAGTCCCCGGCCGGAAGTCCCCGGAGTTGGGGACTGGCTTCAGTAGAAGCTGCTGGGACTCCCATCAGCTTCTACTGAAGCCTTCCGAGTAAATCGCCAGAACGCCGACACCTCCTCATCTCCACCACTCCCATGTTTTATTTTGTGTTGCCATAAGTTAGTCTCTCTGCGTTTCTGCGCTGGGCTAATGCTAATGCTAATAATGCTAATGCGAGGATAATAAAATGGAGGCTTCACAAAACTTTTTGGTAGTTTTACGGGGCGTGGTTTGCAATCCTTCCAGCCAATCAGAAATATAGCTATTTTCTCACAAGAGAGCCGTTCGAAAGTCCCTGCTCTCTAGCAGGGACTTTCGAGGGGGTAAAAAGGTTCACATGAACTAATTTGAGTACCGGCTCTTTTTTGTGTGAACGCGATAAAAGAGTTCACATGAACTAAGTTCACATGAACCTTTGTGGGAAAAGTACCGCAGTGTGAATGCGCCTAATGTGATTTATTCTATCTAAGCCATGCTGTTTGTTTTATTGCCCAACAGGACACTCCTGACTTTCCACGGCAAATCATTCTGCAGCTTAATGTTTTTCTTGAGGCCTAATTCAGTGTGGCATATATTATACTTTAGTAATTTAACCTGTACATTTTCCACATCAATACATTTTAAAAAAAACAAGAAATACGAAACATTGGATAAACCAATAAAACCTAAAAAAATGCTGCCTTTAAAAATTCTTCAAGTTTGCTTAAAATGATCATATTCATTTAATTTGTCTTTGACCCAGTAAGAATATTGCCCTTCCAGTGCTGTTGCTCGCACCTTGAACACAATCATTACTATACCTTGCTACTGCACATATTTTCTGATCTATATTACATTATTTATTAACCTGTAAGAATTATTTATTGTTTTACATGTATTCAACTCTCACTTGAAAATAGGTCCTGATATCCAATCTGAAAATACTCTGTCCAAAATGTTCAGATTGTATTAAATGAACACAGCATCATTACCATTTTATCTGGGGATACAATCAACCTGTAAAATATCCAGCACTAACATTACAGAAACGGTATTGATTGAGAAACAGTGAGGTAGATTAGTGATAGCTAATAAAGGGAAATCATTAAAGCAGATCTGGCACGACAAGTGAAAAAAGGACAGAAGAGACGGAAAATGATGAGGTAGCGCAGGAGAGCAGAGACAGTACATCACAGGGAGCCGGAGAGACAGGGGATAAGTAAAGGTGGCCTCATCTTATCGTCCTATCCTGTCAGAACCTCTAACCTGATATATGAAGCCTACTTAGATTCAACACTAAGAGGCTGCATATGAACAATGCTTCCCACTTGCATACACAGATTTTGTCAGTGAATTATAAAACACAGCACATAATACCCGGCTGCCTTTCCAACTCATAAATTACAATCCCTCGAGGCACATTATTAAAGTACTCCGAAGGGATGAAGAGTGAATTACAGTAGACGGTTTAGTTTCATTTAAAGGGCCAGTGTGTAGAATTTAGAAGGATGTAGTGGCGGAAACTATGCTATATACTATATAACTATGCTTTCATCAGCGTATACGTTTTTGTTAGTTTAGATTGTAGAGAAGTCTATGAATAAAAATGACTTTTCAATAGATTCATGACCTAAGAAAACATTTTCCTTAGGAGTTTGGGGTGTTAATTACTAGTTTTACATTTCATTGAAAAGAACATGGTGTTCATTTCGTAAACAATGGTCCCATTTGGAGTAAAATAAATAATGAAGCAGGGAATGATGAAGGTCGTGGCTACCCTGTGATTGCCAGTTGAATAGTCTGTTCCAGGTTATGGCAGTATTTATATATTTAAAACTTTAACCATGTGGTTTCAGTTTAAGAAAAGTCTAATTGTATAATTTTGGTTGGCCAAAAATGTCATGTTTAGCGTTCGGTTGTCCTTAGCTCCTCCCTGTCATGCCACCATTTCTTCACTAGAATCAGAAAAAGGTCAAAATGATGCTTTATACCAACAAAAGAAGTGCAGAGCTGGATTTGACTGCAATGTGATGCACATACTGAGGACAGTATGCACTCTACAAGATAGTGTGAGTCATGGTTCTGAACTAAACATGAACTAAAACATGTAAAAATGAAAGAAATTGAAGGTTAATTTCTTGACGAAGAAAATGTGTCAGCATGACCATGTAGTGTGTGGGTACTTGAGGACAACGTCTGCTCATTGCAGGATCTTTCCTGAAGCCATTAGGAAACTGGCTAAACAAGTGTATGGTTGATTTAATAGTCTATTATGGTCCAACTTATCATTTATTTATTTATAGACATCATTTATTCAAGAAGTAACACATTTTTTTCCATATTTAATTTTCCAGAGAAGATTTTGAGGTATGAACAAATGGTAAAAGTAAGGATTTTTAGGTATTTTTTTCTGAAAAGATGGTCTCAGTCTCCTTCAAAGCTAATGTCCTGAGTAACCCTACATGTGCAATAAATCCAAGTTACTTCAGTGGCATGCCGTGTAATGGTAAGTCCTGCCCGAGTAATTACATTAACCTGTGGTAATTATGTGTAGATCCTCCTCAACGATCATGGTTAATGTGTCTCAAGAGAGTATGATTCATGAATTAATTCTGTATTAATATATTCATTTTCGGTCATTACATTCACTCAAGTGTGCATGCAAGTGAAAATGGGATCATGTTGTTGCCTGCCATTTTGACATATTCTTACGGCGGATTCTTATTTTTACTCGCTAGTTCAAGCCGGTATGACAATAACAGCCACCAAAGCACGTTCTAAGATGACAACTCGTAAAAAATGAAATATTGGGGCCCTCTTGAAGCTTTGGCATTATGGCAGCGACGATGAATTGCAACGTCCTTGGTTCACGTCTGGACCGGGACCTGTACATGTCACCCCCCATATATTTCCCGCCCTCTCTCTAATGCCATGACGATAGAATATGAAAGTGGATTCCGGGAGTTGCTTTTACATAAAACACACTTTATGGCCTGCAAATCCCATTATACTGTATTTACATAAGCCTGCCTTGAAGAAATGGCCAACATGAAATACCACATGATAAAAAGAAGGCAAAATCAATGGGTTTTTCTGTCGACCAGTTCAGGATGTTAGTGAGTGATAGGATATATGAGTTAAGAGAAACATGGGCACATAATACCAGTTATTTTACCTTTACATTTGACTACCCTGTAATTCTTCACTGCCATCTAGGGTTTAGAGTTGATTTATTAACACATGAAATGATGATACACCAAAGGACTCGATAAAGTGAGATAAAAATAGAAACCAAGAAAATAAACCAACAGACAAACAACAGTCAACATAGCTGGATAACAGACTCAAACAGCATAAATGTAAAGTGAGAAAAACAAAATAAACTTAGACGAAATGAGAAGAGCGGAATCAAAAGGAAAAAGTGACAGTGTGTGTTCAAAGACGGGGAGAAGGTGTGTTGTTTTTCTAGGAAGAGAGTCATTTGATATTTACATTTGAACTGAAGAGGCAAGTGACCTTAAAAGAAAAAAAGGGGTGGCTATATTCCAGATTCCTTTAATGGAGACCAGAAGTTATAAATTATAAACTAAATGAGCACTTTGCAGGTAGTAAATGACAGTACATTTGACTTATAAATAAATAACACATACAGCAATCATACTAACATGTTAAAGTCATTTCTTAATGTTTGCATAGCGGCCTTCGATTGTTACTGTTGACTCGGTAAGAGCAGCTACTGTGTACTCACAGTACCCACAGAATCTTAAATAATGGATCATCTTTTGAAAGCATGCACTTAAAAAACCGTGGCAACAACAAAAGTGGTATGATATTTGAGTAAGGGGATTGATTGATATAAAATCAATATTACAGCCCCTCAATGTCCAAACACATAAACTTAAGTACTGAAGTTTGAAGACTGTAAAACCACTTGGACTTGGATACCACTGCTTCCTGAATTGACACTGAATTAATTGCATCCAGGTTCTATACCAGAGTACCTGAGAGTGCATTATCATGATTATACCATACCACGCAGCACAAAAGCAAAGTGCTGTTGCTATGGCAAACTGCAGTTCAGTATACTCTGTGCTCGGAATTAGAATAGGGTCCAACTGAGGACTATTACTGCCGTTTGTGTGGCCTCAAGTTTCAATAAATGACCAAAGCAATTCGCAAACAAAATGTATCTGTCCATTTTAGACATGACACTAGACACACAGAGTTGAAAAACCTTTATGTGTATACATGTTGTACAACTTATCTCAAACCTGTTGTAAAGTGGTAAAATAGAAGTTAGATACTACAATAGTTGTAGGAAATAATACAAGGATGCAACTACAAAGACCAACAGAGGGGCACTATTATGCAAATGTTCAGGTTCATATTTGTATTTTGTGCCTCTACTGTGACATGTCTCCATGCTTCAATGTTCAAAAAGCTCTTTATTTTCTCTTTTCACCCTCAGTCTGAAACCAGAGCCCAGTCTGCTTTGATTGGTTAGCCAGCTCTGTTGTGATTGGTCAACCGCTAAGAGATGTCCCGCCCCTTAGCCTATCACGTATAATGTGTTGAAACGCTAGCCAATAGAAGTGTTTATAGTGTTACGTAGTGATGTCACTTTGCAAGTAAACAAAGGAGTCCAATGGAGGTGTTTCAGGCAGGGTGTGGGGGTGTGTGTGGGAGAGAAATGTAAATGTAAAAAGGGATTTTTGCCTTTGCAGACCATTTACAGTCACAAAAACACATATACTGTATCACACTACAGGAAAGGGAAAACCCCAAAAAGCAGACTAGGCCCTCTGAACTCAGTCATTTATAATGTGCATATTAGTACAGTTTTTATCATCATGTTGACTTCTTCAGCTACACTCTTCCATCTTGTTTTTTTTCCTGCAGCCCTGCATGATGCAAACATAATTTCTCTGTTGAGACTGCTTTTTTACGGCTGGATATTAGAGCTCAATAATGAGCTGGGCTTTTAGGCCAGCTTCCTGGTAGTGAGGATGACAGCATCTATCTCTAGATGCTATAAATGACATGTGTTTTTCTATGTGAAACAATTGGATAGCTGCATCTTGCCCTTGGCCAGCATATCCTGTCAAGGGTACACCTCCCATCAATCACTGTTGGTTCAAAAAGTGAGTCACAGGGGACCTTAAGAGGAGAGTGGAAATGGAGAAAAAAAAGCCCAGCATGCAGGACGCCTCACCAATGTCTGACCCAGGGTTTTTGTACTTTGCAGTCCACTGCGATCCATTCTGGTGCAATTCGATCAGCATTTTTCTCCTTCATTTCAAAGCTGCTGAAAACAACACTTTGAATGGGAAGATGAAGTATGTCCTTTCTCCTGCATGCTATCTCTCACCACCCTTGCCCCCCTCTGCCTGCCTACATACACACCTCATTTAATTCAAATAGAAAATCTAAGTGAAGGGAGAAGGGAAAAGCGTCCAGCTTGAGCATTTTTCCCGTGTTTCCTCTGAAATAAATCACTGGGCGTTCTCTCTTCATCAGGATAGATACCACTTGTTCATGCCCCAACATCCATCCTGGGACTCTGACAACACACTCCTGTTTTGCGCTGAATAGGCAATACTTTGAGACTGAGTTACGATGGCCTGTGCTATCTGCCCGTATGCAAAGCAGCCCAGCATTTGACATGTGGCAGCACAACGACGGGGAGACTGTCCTCAGTATTGCAAAAGTGTCCAGCGGTCTTGAAAGAACTGCCGCCGTATATCACTTAATGGCTGCCGGTTGCGCACATCAATCAGCGGTCATGTTCACAGAGGGCCAAACTATCTCGTGGGATGTGATTTGTGTAAATAGCTGCACACATACAGTATGTGAAGTGCATTTAGTCTGGTATCTCGCAGGACACAACGTGTAGCCTAAGATCCATTACACCTACATTACGTACAGTATAGTACATTAGAAGCTGAATATAAAGTGCTGCATCTCCTGCTTTTACTCATGCGTCCGGGGCTCTCCCTTTTATATTCGGTCAATTAAGTGTCTATTCTACGCACCAGTCTCACTGCAACTGATCTGCAGTTTCAGGGCTACATTTACTGCTTTTCCATTACAAACAAGATCAAGCTGCAGCTGGGGCTCATTTGGGTCAATGGGAAATGAGATCAGTAAAAGCCAGGCTGCGTATGGCAGAGAGGGACAGGTGACCGTAGTTTGATGATACGCTTGCAGGATGAATTAATTAATTAATTAAACCTATAGCCAGGAAGCAGGTGCTTACAGTTATGGCTACAATCTGGGGTAAAGATAGAGGCAGGCTTTCACTCCGCTATTTTCCTGGCACCTATTGATGCTTTTTAAGTGCAACATATATGCTAATGGTAATCAGTAAGAACCGTTAAAGGGTCATGTGAATATCCCTTACAGTTCATTCTGAAACAAACTCATTTCAGTCATAATGGAGCCTTGAGAGGCAGCTGTCCTGCTGTAGACTAAAGTATGGCCACAGCAATCTCAAAGCCAAAAGGGGAAGGGGAAATATGTTTGGATAACTGTAGCCAGTGCATGGGCGGGCCAAGACTTTCTTGTTTAGAGCGTCGCTCATTGTTTACAGTCTAATGCAGGGGTGTCAAACTCAAGGCCCGGGGGCCAAATCCGGCCCGCAACTTCATTTTATGTGGCCCTGCAAGAGCTTGCAAAGAATATAATACGTTTATTATATGGTCACATGCCACTTTACAGAAGCAGGTTGCCCATAAACTACATGTCCCACAACGCATCTCATTTTGCGACATGCGCACTGAAGAGACAATTATTTGCCCTGGACTTCTGCTTTCAGACGTAGTTATTTATGAAGTTATTACCCTATCCGATAATAATCCAATGCAGAGGCAATATTGTAATATAATGTTTTATGTATATTATATATTTATATATGTATATTTATATAGTTACAACCGGCCCTTTGAGTGCAACCATAATGCTGATGTGGCCCGCGATGAAATTGAATTTGATACCCCTGGTCTAATGACTAACTTGAGACACAAGAATAGCAAAATACATGGCTATTGTAATGTAAAAAAAAGATATGAAATATATTAATGACTATTGTCTTGTCTAAAGTAAAAATTAGGCATGAATATATTCTCACATGAAGCTTCATTTGTGACATTATAGTCCAAGGATATGACTGTTGCCTTCCTATTTGCCTAAAAGATGTAAACTAACGTTAATGCGTCCTTTACAGAAACATTTTGCCTCTCTATATGCATTTCATTTGAAGTCATCTGAAATAGTCAACAGAACAGATTACCACTTGCAGAGCATTCACATGGTCTACAATCTGCAGGGCTATCTACAACAGTTGACAACACTTCATAAATTACCCCAGTTCAGCACCTTCTGTTATACATTAGCACGCTCTCCAGTTTCTTTGTCATCCTGTTTATGCACATCTACAGTATGCTCGGCGAATTTCATTTTCTCTCCGCTGCACAACTGACAGAATACCATTTAATACACACTAAGCCAGTATCACTGTTTATTACGCCAGACAAGGACAAAGTAAAGAAGGAGAGTAGCTTAGGAAAGCATCAGAAAACTGTATTTGTGCTGATAATCTAAATTATTTTCCATGTTCAGTATCGGAAAGAGAGAAAGACAATGCAAATGCTGACATAATCAGCAACCACTGCAAAAAGCTGAATAGTATGAAACAGCCTAATACATTACATGCAATACAAATAGGACTTATGAAGCATATTCCAAACTACATTTGATGCTTTTGCCATCTTCTGTAATCTGATGTAGAAGTGGATTTATTATTAAACTGCGTTGTGATAGTGTGCGCAGTGCGTGTTTTACAGTAATGAGAGTCCAAGTTTAACTCATCTGTTTGTCCAATTACCTAGTTAGTCAATAAAGACCAATAAAACCAGGCAACTTGTTTTTTTCAGGCTTTTCTACGTAATGAAGAGAAGTAGATAAATGTATACTTCAATCAGTTAAAGAGCTTTAAACCCATTGGTGAGTGATCGCCCTCCTTTAATGTTGCATGTGCTGCAACTTGCACTTTGCAGTAATAACATAAAACACAGTGGTACTGTACATTGATCATTGGGAAAATAATTGTGCGCACAGTGTAGAAACTCCCATTTAATTATGTCAATATTGATTGTAAACTTAATTATTTTCTGATTTACTTCAAATCAAATTCAGGTTGCATCTTTAAATGTTAAAATATATGATATAGTATTTAGTTCTGCTTACATAAAGCTAGCATTACAGTCTGGTACACCGGGGTGGGTCATTTAAAAATTACTATGACTTCAAGCTCATCCCAAAGTCACCATTTTAAAAGTGCTTGCCTCAGAACACCCCCTGGACATTTGTCAACTATATTTAGTGGGAGGGGCTTTCAACCTCACTCTATGCTCTTCATGAGTAGCACTTGCACAAATCTTGGCAGGCCTTTTACCAGCTAAATACGGTGTACTTGTAAAGAATAGAACACCCTACCTATCTATTGAACGGTGTACATTTTGACACATTTGGTTCCAGTAATGTCCAGCACCTGGCTCAGCAGGAAGGATGGCATGTTCATAGCACTTGTGATATGTCACCCTTCATGCGATGTTAATGGCGGTAGCCGAGATCGTAAAACCCATTCCTGTGATGATGACAGCTTGATATGAAATATGTCCTCCAGAAGGACGAATGTGTGACTGAGCTGAGAGATGAGCTGGGTCGTGTTATCTCTTCCAACTTACTGGATGTCGCATGTTTTTTGTGGATTGTTCTTTAATATAGAAATCAATACTGTGAATCTTCTGTTGCCGGAATCCTGAGCAAGTCTGCCCACTGGTGACCCATTACTCTACATGATTCCAGTTGCCCTGTGCAAATCAATAATGGCGACTGAGGCAATGTTAGATAGCCCCGCCCTCTTTCCTGACCGACTGTGCAAACCCCCGCGACACCCTCCATGACCCCTGGTAGCAGAAGGGCTCACATGAAGAAAATATCTTTAGATCAGATGCAGAAACAGATAAAGAGATACATGTGAACAACCAGCAGGTGGCATAAGGAAGTGGCACAAATAAGGCACAAACAAACAAAAAACTATTACAAGTTTATATATCTGCTTCATAGACAGTCTTTCATTAATTCTGGGGAAAAGGCCAATAAATGAGCAGAAAAGCTATGGTTGAGTACCGTAGGTAAAAATAAAGGCAAAATTTCTCTGAAAAATGTGAAATGTCATGTTACAATTTTGTGATTAAAATGCTGGGTACAGTACAGTATATGCGCCAAAGCAACAAGCCTTGCATGTCTTTACTTTAATCTAAAACATACGGTCATCAAATATTCATTGTGTTGTTGTTTTACTTCAAATAATTGTCTAACATATTTGTTCTTATATATAGAGACTAGTTAATAATTAAATGGGCCTCTTGTGGAACTTATTTAGCTAGGTCATGTATTTCATTACTCTACTTAATAAATGTATTCAGATGCATTTTATGGGTCACCACCTTTATGATTACCACTTCATCCTACAGCATAACTTCCCCCTTGCCAACATGTGCTGTTAGGCCATGTGTCAGAGAAACCGGGCAATGCATTTCGAAAATGTGCATTGCCACAATGATATTTTTTGTTTCAATTTACCCTATTGACAAATGGCTACTATTGCATAAATAGCTCTTGTTCTAATAAGCATCTGCTTATTTCTTAGTGTGCAGCAAAAAGTTCAATTTAAATACATGTGAAAATAATGTAATGCCTAACACATTTTTTTTTTTAGAATAGGGATACTGATCATTTCAATATTACCTCAAAATAATAAATGTACCCAAAAATAAAAAATCTCCTATGTAGTCAAGGTGATAGCTTTTACTAAATGCAAAGCCTAATATAAATTATGCATGGTCCTAGGAACAATAATACACTAAATGTGTTACACTTAAGTGATATTCATTACAATCAAATTGGCAGCTGTAGTTGGAAAGCATGCTATGTGACGTCTGCTGACACTGAGCTTCTCCTCAGAGATTGAAAAAGCAGGGGCAGAGTTTTCAAAATATCTTGACATGATACAGACTAGCAGCCATTAAACAAAAAAAGAGCTTTCCAACAAGACCATGTCAACAAGACCATGTTTATAAGTAAGACGTGAGCATGAACCTCATTGTCACGGGAAGCCTTCACAGGGCAGGAGGCTCAAGACAATCAGGGGATGATGGTAAAAAAGGTTCACCATTGTGAGAGGGTTCTAGCCTTTGAATGATAAATGTCTGTGGGTCCCTGTTCTTCTGGCAACAACACTGATGGTAACAGGTGCATTGAACTAAATCTCTTGTCTTAAGTAAGTTACCAAAAGGAGATTGTCTTAGTGTAATTTATCACATCATACTGCCATTTAGACAAAACATGAGATGGGGCCCCTCTAATATCAATATCTCGCAAGACTGTGCAGAAAACCTCGTAATCTTTTAAAGCACTCCTTTAACGTCTGAACTGCTTGTGCTATGAAACCAATAGGGGGAAGGTAAAACAATAAGCTGTACTCACATAAATAATACCATTCTGTTTCATGAACTCACTATAGAAGGTCACAGGTGAGTGTTGTTCCATTGCCTGTCAATGCAGTGTCGGGCAGAGCATGGACTGAAAACACTTTGTTGTGATGGGGCCATCAATTGTCTCTGAATGAGCGTCCACAATTTCATGGACAATTCAGGAAAGCCATTTTTTTTATGGACAGGCTAAGGATGTGGTGAAACCATTCTTAGATTAGATTTGTTCGCTACCTTTTTGTCTATGTTGGTCACCAGACATACAACTGGGCATCTACATTATTTTGTATGTATTTAACCATTATCTGTAGACCATCAGTCACAGGGAGGGACAACCATTATGGTTCTCCAAAGGTTGAATCCAGGATAAGGTCATTCGCTTTCCATCTAACCCCTACTTGAACTAACACTTATAATAATCCAAGAATGGCCAACCATCAGCCATTGAGGCCCAACAATCTGATTACCTCAGCAGGTGAATTTACCAATGGCTTCTTCTCCTCTACTTGAAGTAGTCAGTAGTAATCAGTGAGGGTATTATTCGGTTGGCTGGAAAACCAGCAGACTGGCTCACAATGGTTGGCCTCATCTGCACTAGGTGATTGCGGTGTATGTTAGTCTAACGTCAATTTTTTCTTTCTTCTAATACAATGGATGCCACCCTCTTGGAAAGATGAACTGGCACATACTCAGTCTGTGCGAATGCTTCAACTCTTTTTATAATGTTCCTTTCATGGTATAAAGTGCACACTAGGCTTGTAAAAGTACCGGTAGGCTTCTTGATCGATGTGCTTCCTCAATTTAAAACCCCCGAGTGTGCCCAGTGCCTTCTTAAAAACTTCATAGTATCTTGGGATATAGTGCTGTACTTGAATTGTCGCCAATTCAGTTAGTTCTCTGAGCCAATCAGGGCCAATCATGATGACTGATAATGATACCACAAATCAGTCTCAAATGACCCTGGACATTTAAACTCCTCCTTGTCCCCTCTGAATATTTGTTGCATGCTTTGCCGCCGTCATGAGGTCCCTGTAGAATCTCAAGTGCTTTCTCGAAAATCAGGGATGGACACTCTCCCAACAGAAGGCACTGTACTGTATGCAGTCCTCATGAAACCTTCAGTAGCCTGTCTTAGAGCATGTTATCAAACACAACGTAAAAGTGCAAATCTGCCACAATATATTCTACGCTGGACCTACTGGAATGGCTGTGAACTTTGATATTGAACTACCAAGGGCTTCAGACCATGTAGTTCAGAGAACACTTCCTCATATGGTATATCGCACACACCAGAAAAGCCGAGTAGAATAGCGCTCTTCTTAACCTCATCTGTAATTCCATTAGCAATGTCCCAGTGTTCCAATCTCTCCCCATTCTCCTGATAAGCTTTTGTTCCCTACACAAATTAACTGACATTCCCAAACAACCCGCATTATCCAAACATATCCTCATGCATTGTCTAGAATCAGCTCCCTAAACAGGAATCTATCTCCCATTTATGTTCTAGTTTAATTTTGTGTACCAAAAACACTGGTTTCTTAGAAAGTGTAGTGTATTAAAGATACATTATACCAGTATGCACATGTTTGAATTGCATACTCTCATATCTCTCTCAAATGATTAAAATAAAAATTAAACATCAACATTTCTGCTGTTCTCTAACTTTGTTAGCCGGGTCATAATGCTCTGGTCATCTCGCTGAATCTACATCTACGCAATGCATCACTAAGGTTACATGGGGGTTGTTTTCTATGGTTCAGCTCTATGACGATGGCCAATTTGTTAGTAAGTTACATCCAAGGGCTATAATCCAAACAAAGCAGATGATGAAAGAGAAAAGATACAAGCACCATTCGCAACTGATACTTCTGGGAAAATATCACCAAGTGGATACATCCTAGAGTATTTTCAGCAAATTAGATAATTATAATAACTAGAAGACATGCATTTCACTTCTCTTGCAAGACGCTGAATGCTGGGCTAGCAGCTCTTTGGGTCTGTGTACCATTTCTTGAATTCCTGTTTGGCTCACAGATCAATAGGGAGAAGAGGGCAGAGTCTGAATAGAATGACTGCAGAGTGGGCTTTTCATTTTGATATACTGGTGCTAAGGCCACAACACATGAGTAAAATCCTATTACATCACTTTTGGCAGCTTCTTTCTGATCATTCAAATTAATCAACGTCCAGTGATTCAGTTTTTATTTCAAATATGGGTGTTGGCAGGGCATTGTTCCAAATTAAAACACTCTTCGTTGAATCTGGAGAGCTGAAGGTTGTCAGCAGTTGTGTCACGACAGAAGTAGCTGACTGATGTTGGAAATATCAAGACATGATGGACTATAGCTCCCAGCCTGAGGGTAATGAACAGCTACTCTCAGCCTGGGATACTCTTTAAAACTTGCACCCACTCCAGTGCATTCACACTGTTAGACAATAGTGGGCTGTAGCCGACAAATATTTAAATACTGCAAGATAGTGTGTGGGAATCCTCGTCTAAAAAAGCTGCCAATACTGATGTATAAATCAGAAAATAACTTGATCTAGAAAACTAAATTTGAACAATTCCTCTTCCATTTCCTTAAATATATCCTGACAAATCACAGTCGTGTTATTGGGAGAAAGTGATGTATTTACGTAAATGCGTTGAAATATATAGTAAATAAGCATCTTTATCCAATCTTGTGCTGATTATTAATGCATTGTTCATGAATCATTGTGGACATGATGTTTATCGCAGTACGTTTTAAATTGTGTGATTCTATATAAAAAGGTAGCTTTTTTCATATCTGACGGCTATTTTTTCAACAAAAATGCGGCACAAAGATTGAGCCGTTCTGGGTTACATTTAGTCGTTTTTTCTGCTGCTTTGAATTGAAGAACTGGTGGACGACAAAAACTCTCAAGTCATTTATATTGGTTAAAATGGCTGTCAACTGTCATGAAAGCGCTACAGGAAATGCCTTTAGTGAGGCACAGTAAAGTGTGAATATGTCTTAGAAGGGACAAGAAATTGGCTGCCAATTGAAAATAATTAAATGTGGACATTTCACAACGGCTGTTGAGCATCTGAAAGAGTTGTGAGAGAGACATCTATTTGCTGCTTGCTCTTATATCTTTCACTGAAGATATGAAGCAACTCTGGAATGGCAGCAGTCGAAAACACAGAAGGAAGATGTAACCTCAACTATAACTTTTTTTTACAATGGCTAACATCAGGCTAACATATTTTGGCACATACGCCTTCATCAGAGCATCTGTTTTTGGCAGAGCACCCGACCAGAGGAAGGTTATCTGAGGAGGCACACCTGCTATATGTGTTTCACTGCTCCCTCTCATTCTCATCAAGTGTGAGGTAGGCGCTAACTGGCTCCTTAAGAAAGGATACTGGTGAGAAGTATCAGCTTAATAGTTATTCATGTGATTGCATCTGTTAAATATATTAATAAACAAACAGATTACAAAATGTATATACATGTACTTGGACTTATTCAGAATATTCTTATAATACATACAATTAATTATTTAGCATTACAGAAAAAGTCAACCTGCCAAAGTGAATTAAATATGGGAAGTTCTTCGGGCGTTGACCATCACCATGTATCATGTAAACATCATGTGATTTTGTTTATTGTAGAATGGCTTTTATACATCAGTTGACTGCATTGCATGTTCAGATATGTTGTGGGTGAGTTGTGCCACATTATCTTTATCCACCATTCTTCATTTTTTAATACATTGAAAGATATATTTTTGACTTCTGAATAATATTTAAAGCCATTCTGGTTTAACACAGGAATACAAGCATAGTGGTTTTCAGCATGTTTTTCTATTTCCTTTTACGCCTTCTTTTTTCTTTTGGCCATGAAACACTGGAGCAGATTTGAGTGGCGACAGACAAACTGTTGTGTTACTTGCTCTCATTAAATTAACATCACACTCTGTTAACATGCCCTGGAAGTAAAATGCTTCCTTTGTTCTTTGTTTTTGGAAGCAGCCATAAGCTTTTCTGAACACAACGTTTTTTTTCAAATCTGTACAGCAGGAATAATAAAGCTGGTGCTGAAATGAAAAGGTACAATCATACTTTATTCAATTAGAGCCATCACTGTGGCTGTCAGTCAGCGGTGAGTTATGACATCTTCAGTGAGTGGCTTTGCTCAGACTGGGCCCCAGATGTTATTGTCAGAGCAATGAAACAGGAAACATCTTCTTTGAATCCTCCTATACGTTTTAGGTTCAGGCCATACATACTTTGCAACAAGAAATATTCCCTATACCTTTATTTCTGAAATTGAAGTAGCCTGATTATTATCTCTCTGCAATAAACCAGAATGCTGTTGAGAAATCTAACCAGTTTTATATTGCTAAACATTTATTGTGGTTAAATAGTTTCAGTAAAACAATCAACCCAAATGACATACCCTAATGACTCGTCCCCCACGCCTTCTATTTTCAGCAATTATCAAAATAACCATTATTCTAAAGAGCGGATGTACAAGTTGCACAATTTCTAATAAAAGTTAATGGGGCAAGAGTGTTTTCTGCAAATCTGCAAATCAAATGCTCGGAAACATCGCTACATAACACAAAGACTCAATAAAACACCTCCAATTAGAAAAGTGATGAAGAAACGTTACATTTACCATATCTGGGTTTTAAAAACGTAGTGTTTGATTGCTCTTCTCCGTGTGTGCCCTACTTCTTGAGGAGCAGCCATCTTCCATATGTGAATAGATGCATAGTAATGACATGGTAGCAGTCACATCAAAGCTGTTCCCTTATATTTTGCCACAGGCCCGCTCGTCGACAGATTTCAGAGGAATGACTCGTGAATATCGCCGTGCACACACCTCGCCTTGCACTCGCCCTGGAGCAAACGGGAACCCAGAAACAGATGCAACACGTACCTCCAAAATCAGGCCTCAATCGGATGTCATATCCCTTCAGCAACTTGTCCACGGTGGTCTTGGCCACAGACATTCCGGTGCTTCCCGTGGAAGAGCTGGGGGGCAGAAAATAACAAAGCGTTAGAGCCATTTTAAGATGTGTGGTGGGAAAAAAACTGCAAAAACACATATTGTTTTTACAGCAAACGTACTGTACTCTCAAATATTACTGCACATACTCTCGGTTCTCTACATTAATGACGCCACCTTAAAAGTAGAAGCCTTGTGGTGAGGCACAGTGAAAGAGGAATAACACTTGGGATTAATTGAACAGCACCCAAAACATACATAATAGAAATAAATGTGTCCTATTGTGTCTTTTGCATTAGTCAACTACAATCATTTCCATTCCGGGCTGCCACAGCATGAATACACATTGACACTGTGAAGCCTTTTAGCTGGGAGAGGTGTTCTCTGTTTGTATGTTGCAGTCAGTTGTCAGACAAATAAATGAAAAGCATGCTGACTGTGGTGTTGTCATGGTGAAGGTTATAAAAATGTGCCTTTGGTTTGCATTTTCCTCCCCATTGTATCCCAGCATCTAATCAGTTGAGGGGCTGTGATGATGATACAGCTGTCAAGTGTTTCATTGATGTCGCTCTTTCATAAAGAGACGTTGAAACGGAACAATGCCATGTTTTTTCCCACAGAACCAAGTCTGATTCGTGGGCATGTATTTAAATAAGCTCTGTGTTATAACAGAGGCTTGGTTGGTCTGAGCCTGGGCCGCAGACAGACTATCCCCAGGAGGGATGTATAGTCCGCACTCGTCTGACTGACACTTATAACATTGGTGCCACGACCTGCATCACCTGACCAGACCGGCTCTCCAGCTGAGGCTCCTTGTTACGGATGAGGGTGTGGATTGGAATCAGTGTATGAGGGGGGGGAGTCAGGCTCAGTCAGGGAAGCACTGTTCAATTAGCTCATGGGCAGTGCAGCTGTTCATCAAGCCGGCAGGTTACAGGACTTGTGGGTTTGACACCTGAGAGCGTCATTAGGAGGGGGAATATCAATGACACCTGATACCAGATTACGCCCCTTTCATTTGTTATTCCGGGTTATTAAAATGGGATCAGAAAAGTGCGACCCAGTTCCCAGTGAGCATCTAGATCTCATAAGTGAGGCTGTAGGTTACTGCAGCCAAGGAAAATGAGTAGGCCACGAGGGACATCAGCGCCATGTAGCATCAAAACAATAAAGCGATTGATCTGGAGACTGTGATGGTGTTCATGCAGTAATTCATACTGTAAACATTTCAAATGGATGAGAGCTTATTTATTGAAACGTTATATCTCACACCCTCCTCTGTCTTGAAAGCAACAGCTGCAGATGACCTGCTGGGATTATTTTTCAATTTGATTGATTTGGTTCTGGTCAATAAAATGGGGAATTAAAAAGATTATAGGAGGTGGAATATTACTTATGGAGACAAATGCAATACGTAGATTCCAGAGTGTTGCTGCTGCACTGTAGACTCATACCTCAAGCTGCTTAACCGGAGTAATCAATCGATCCCCGGCTGATTGATCGGCTAATCATCGGCCAACAGCAGCCTACAGAGGGCTGTCCTTTTAAGCAGAATCAAACCAAAAGTCGCCCTTTCAATATCCCCATTTTGATATCGGGAGTAGGTTACGTTTTCACAATAGGCTTGCAACCGTGCACGCGCATGTTTTTACGCTCGCGCGGGCCACAGCACCATCTAATAGGGCATATATCGGCAGCAATGCCCCTAATAAGTAGGCCTGAGTGGGTACCCCGTTAATGCGATTTGCCACATCTCAGCCTTTTATTGACTGGTAATGACATCTGTTGGTGTGAAAGCTTTTTTAAATAATTTTTTTCTCAAACGACGTTTTTCTTACCTTTGAACAAAGCAGAAGAAGGACAAAGCCGCCAGAGCAGAGAAAATTCCACATATTTTATCTTCTTGACGACCCAACATCTCCACAAATCCTTATATATAGTTTCTATAATCCAACCAGTCCAGTGGTCCTCCAGAAAATGCACAAAGTAAAAATTGGCAATTAAAATATAATTGCCTTTTTTTTAAATGTCGAATAATCTACCCTACATCTACGCATGCGATGTCTTCATTAAAATAGGGTTCTTGATTTAAAAAAAATCTCGTAATTGGCCCCCGCTGTTTTCCTCGGCTATGGAAATCCGTGCAGGTCACAGAGCCCCTCGACCAACACCAGAAGATCAGACATCTTGCTTAAAAAACAGCATACACAATACTTTTAAAAGTGATGACAAGTATTCTTCCTCTTAAAAAAACAAACACTGGCATGAATGACTGAGCAGCAGCCTCCCGATGATCAAATTGGTGGATGAAATTTCCCAGTCCAAATCTGCAGAAGAGGCATGGTTCCAGCGATGCTCCGGCGCCAGACTATTCCACAACGTGATGTTGTTAAAAGATATTTGTTTGAGCTGGAAACGCTGGTCGTCTGAAGGGGAGCGGTGGGTTTAAAAAAAAGAAAAATGAAATCTTCATTCCCTTTTTTTTTCTCTCTCTCTCCCCCGTTGCTGCTGCTGCTGATGATGTACATCAGCGCAAAGTCACTGAGGGGAAATGCACATTGAAAAAGCACTGGGTAATATCTGATGCAGACGTCAGAGAAGGCTATATCACTCCTCTGGTGGAAAAAAAATTAGATGCCGAGAAATATGGATGGTCCCTTATACGCCGATGCATGTATCACAGCGTCAGATTTCATATCAAAGATGCAAAAGCTTTTTGAAAAAGTCCACTTGCCTCCGCTGGCGCAGCCCAACGTTAAATGGCGTTTCAACACGTTAACGCGGTCCGCTCCGCTTCTCCTCCAAACAGCGCACACATGACAGACATTCAACAGTCCGGAGAGACATGATGAGGAAAGCTTGTCTCCTTTCGATTTTTGTTGTTGTTGTTGAAATTAAAATGATCTCCTACCGGGGGAGTAAAGGGGGACACCTAAGGTGAATTCCTTAGCGACAAGCTGTTCATGCGCTGTCTATTCTCTCTAAAACACATAAGGGTGTTAGGACTGAGTCTTTTAATTCATTTCTTCCACTTTTGTACAATGTTGGAAACCATGCACCCTGAGAGAGACACGCACCTCTATCATGCCACATCATGAATACGCGCAATATTTTAGTTACTTATTGAATTCCTTAGAACAAACCAGCCGTTTCTTTGTTTGTTTTTTGTAACATAAACATGCTTACTGGAAACACACAATGCAATAATCACACAAGCTTGGTGTTTTATACAGAGGAGGAGGTTTTCTTCAGGGATCTCTGTGCTGTCCAGTTGCTAAGCAACCCATCCAGCACTGATGCAGTTGTGGTGATTCGAAGGCTATGCGCAAAGGCTCATTTAAAGGAGTAGACCCAATGCTGTCACCACTGGGGTGTCAGTGGGACAAAAGCAGACAGCAACTGATGTACCATGGAACCATTTCTGTTATGATAGGAGGAGAGGGAGGGGGGCAACAGTAATACATGTAAAAGAAATGTTGCGTGCCAGGGGTATCACTGCTTTTGCTTCATCATCATTGTCCTGTTTCTCATTATCATCCTCATTAACATCACTGTCAGGGACACTGTGATGAAAAAGTCAATCAGTCTAAAGTCTGAGATTTGTTCCTAGTTACACAACAGGTTATTTTAGCTTTGAAATATTCTTTGATGGCACCCTGAGACATGAGAACAAAAATCTTTTTTTCTCCAACATGTAATATTTCACCCCACTGAAACACAGGTATTGAATCAGAAAATATGGAAACATGACAATTGAGTTTTCCTGGTGATGTCACCCATATATGAATGTCAACTTGTCTACAAAACAAGTAGAAGAATATACATTTGTATGTTGGCTTTGTGATGCAGCTTTGGAAGAGATATGTCCTAGAACGGCATTTAACCCCACGATCATTAGACTGACATAATCCAGCATACAAAAAAGAAAAAGAGATGGCATTTAATTTATGTACATTACCTCAAAGTGCACACTAGTGCTGACCATGACCGGGCACTGAAGGGTGAACTAAGCATGAGATGATCTGCGAGGCAGACTTTTACAGTTCATACTTGTTGCATCACAGGAAATAATTGTATTTATTGTTTGATGGTTGTAAATCTATTGCAAAGTATTATAAATGATATCAGTAAATTGTGTGTGAAAGTTCAGCTGTGACATAACGGATGATTGTTTGATATAAAACTAAACAAAAAAACTATTTGCTAAAGAAGAAAATAAATGTATAACAATGGAATGTGATACTAACAATAAAATAGCATTTATCTTAATATGAATTTATCAAATTGTAAAGTTAACCTGAATTGGTTCATCCCACAAGACATTGATAATTTTGTATATAGAATGTACGGTGGCCAACAGGAGAAAACACGCTACAACAGTCACATTAGGATAAATGCGATACACTCTCAAAAACAATGCAAATATAAACACACAGATATGCTAAAACACATGTGCAGCATTTATAAAACATTCACTAACTTCACAAAACACGTGCAGTGTTTACTAAAAGTGCTTCATAAACGAAATGCTGCAAAAAAATAATACTGCAAATACAAAAGCACTGGGAGAAGCTCAAAACACAGCACAAAAGTTTCCCAAAAAGTATATCTTTGGATTTCTCTTTCTGTTACAAACATCTTTGACTTATCTGTCTTGAAGTGAATGTTTCAGTACGCAAACAACAACTTTAAATAGTTTAGCTCGACGAGATTAGAAAAATGTGCCACTGTTGCTGGTATCGCACAGAAAAGTTAATGTGCTAAGTTGAATTCAGTGTTTAGGATTTCCTGTACTAAGGTAAGGATACATTAAAATCAGATAATATTCTTTAAATTAGTATTTTCTTCTGTAAAACCCCCCAAATAATCCTAATTTAAGATTGAACATGGTTTGTTTCTGTAATTGGGCCCATGATGCCAGAAGATATGCTACCTTCTACCTTTATTTCAAATTAGTTTAATAGTAGATCAAGGCCAACATATTTCTTATCAGTGTAAGATTATGTAGAAAGTTAATTAGTGAATCTTGAGTTCTTAAGAGACTACTTGCTCCTAATGCTTTGCCTGCGACCCAAAACACATTTGCTGATTGGTCCTCTTCCTACTTTTAGAGTGTGAGTCTAAAGTTAAAATCTGATTGGTTACGACCACGCCGGTTAGAAGTATGAGCTTTCTGTGCAGCAAAAGGTACAAGGGTTCTTCAGAGAGCAGTATCCTTGTCGGTTTAATTACGTTTTATTGTCTACAACCACCAAGGACATCATTTCAAGTCCTTACAGAATATTTGCAATACTGAATGAACTACTTAAAATCCTCACATTAAAAAAGCGTAAAAGGGAGGGGGGGCTGAAATGTTAAGAAGAGCAAGGAAGGGTCTATTTTTCCTATTCATCAGATTAAGATTAGTTATTTTCTTGTAGGATTTAATGTGGGGGGGCTCAGTGGAACACAAAGTTGCATTTGACCATAAATGCAGGGTCAATAATCACATTATTTTAAAGGTGCCAGTAACAATAATTGTGAGTTTGAGAACAGTATGGGTGAACCTTTAACTAGGGATTTAATATTATCACTCTAAAGATTGAGTCCTTTTTTTTAAAACTATAAACAGCAGCCTTCACTGTATCCTGCCTTACAATAAAGTTATATTAATAATAAAGTATTATATTATCAAACACATAAAATATAATATGATCTTTCACAGCACACAACCTGTTCTGCTAATGGGTTAATTGAACATATTACAGAGTTCAAGCCCCTTAGCAACCACATAGCTCCAACCTTCATTCCGTTCTCTAATTCAGTCACTATTATAAGAACAAAAAAAAACTGTGACTGAATAGAAAAATATGAATTGAGCAGCTCTAAAATGCTTGGTCAACAAGAAACACCCTTTGTTGTGTGTACCATAATTCTGGTGAGTGGTAATTCCTATGCAAATGTGATGGTTGCATTATCATATTATGCTTTAAATTAGGTTTGAGTTGAGAAATTATGGGGGAGAGTTTTACATTTTTCATAAGACAAGAGGAGGGTCCAGACCAAACATTAATGGCATGTGCATTCAGGTGCTTTTTGACGGTCCCATTTTCAGAGTTGAAGTTAGTTTGAAGATGAAATGTAAAGACACCATGGACAGTACAAACAAGATGTGATTTGTATTTAATTGCTAAAAGCCTACTACTAAACCTAAATCAGTGGGCTTTCACCTTTGAATCAGGGGGTAGATACTTAACTAGTATGTCTGATGTGGTGGTTGGTAGTATAGGAGCCCCACAGGGGACTGTGCTGTCTCCTTTCCTGTTCACCTTATACACCTCTGACTTCCAATACAACTCAGAGTCATGCCACCTGCAGAAGTTTTTGGATGACTCTACAGTGTTAGGGTGTATAAGGGATGGACGGGAAGAGGAGTACAGAGCGCTGGTGGGTGATTTTGTAGAGTGGACTGGAGGAAATTATCTGCTTCTGAATGTGGCCAAGACCAGAGAGATGTTCATTGATTTCAGGAGGAAGAGAATGTCTCCTCTGCCCCTGTGCATTCTGGGAGAGGATGTGGCTATTGTGGAGGACTAGAAGTACCTGAGAGTGCACTTAGACAATGGGCTGAACTGGAGGATCAACACTGACGCTGTGTACAAGAAGGGGATGAGCAGACTCTATTTTCTGAGGAAGCTGAGATCCTTCAACGTATGCAGCAAGATGCTGGAGATCTTCTACCAGTCTGTTGTGGCCAGTGTACTCTTCTTTGCTGCGGTCTGCTGGGGGGGGCAGTATCAGAGCCGGTGACACCAGCAGGATCAATAAACTGATCAGGAAAGCTGGGTCTGTCATCGGCATCAAGCTGGACCCCTTTGAAGCTGTGGTGGAGAGGAGGACACTGAACAGGCTGTTGTCCATCATGGATAACCCACCCATCCTCTCCACCTGCAGCTGGACAGTCAACGGAGCTCCTTCTCCAACAGACTGCTGCAGCTCCGCTGTCACAAGGACCGATACAGGAACACATTCCTGCCCACTGCAATAACTCTGTACAATAAATCACCTCTGGCTGGAAGAGAACTCTGCTCCTTCTCTTGTAATAAAACCACGTTGTACATTTTACATATAATCTGTTCAATATTATATATTTAATATTCCATATGTCATATATTTATGTATATATATATTTGTATATATAATATCTACATATTTTCTTTCTATTCTTGTTTATTTCTATTTATTGTAAAATGCCTTGTCTCTTATGCTGCTGCAACAAAAACAATTTCCCAAATTGGGATCAATAAAGTACCATCTTATCTTATCTTATCTTAGATTGGTTTTCAGAATGGGATTTAGTGATTTAAATGCAAATTATTCACCAGGCAATTTAAGAAAAAAAATAGCTCGACGTACTCTGATTTTTTAAATAATTTTATTAATACATAGGTGCCAAGGCAACGGTAATTGTGTGCTGGATAATTGCTGAAAAAGCAGACTAGTCCATAAATGTATTCTTTGAAGAGAGTCCATCTCCCCTATGTTATGGTATAAGAGAAGAGCAGTGTCAGTACAGTACAGCAATGGAGTCCAATATGGAGTTAGAACCTGTTTGGCACCATGTTGGATCCCCCTATATCTGTGAATGTTCAGTCTGTGTTTCCCGCCATTAACTTAAAAATAACTCCCTGATTATTGCAATTATCTTTAATCGACATCTATGACAAGGAGATCCAAGCCCCTGAGATGTGTATCTCCCATGCTCTTTTCTGCTCCATTCATATGTTGCATAACACATGTGAGTTACTGGGTCACCCTTGCTCCTATGATATAAATAGTATCACATGGTTAATGCATTGGTGCCTTCCAGTCACTCCCTGTTCTTCCTACTGTTCATATCTGTCAAACACCCCAACACCCCATATATCTAACCCATGTGTTTAGAGATGTTTTAACATGTTTCCCTCTTTCCTAGCGCAACTTCTCCAGGAGTCTGTGACACGAGTGGATGTATGCGTTTTATAAAAGGGGCTGACTTAATGAGAGTTCACTTAACGTTAATGTGCTGAGGGACTTTGTGTACTCCCTTTGATTAGAGAACACAATCAGGGCTTCTCATGCAGAAGTTAAGTTTAATTTAAGGCAACGCAGGCTGTAACTACAAGGTTCAATGAGGGCTCAAGTTCATGTTTGGTCAACCTCGCTGTGAAAGAGCTCTCCTTTACTGGTTAAATAAAGTCTGTTTCAACACTGTCTCATCCTGGTTTGTTAAAGCAGAGCAGGAATCCTCCCTGGAGACACAGAGACTGCAGTATTGCCCTGATTTAGGTCTGAACTCGATGACCTGTGTCTTTTTAGCATTGTGTTGCCAAGACTTGACTCAAATGGAATAGATGGACAGTCCTACTGTATGTCCAGACTTTGTTTTGACTAGCCTGCCTTGATTACACTCCTGTATTTAGAAGTGTCATTTAAAAGATAAACGGACCTAACAATCAGACACATTTAATATAAAGCTTTCATTATTTATCCACTGCGCTTAAAATCAAACATATTCTTATTCTGTGTGTATTACCCTTATATAGCCATAGGTTCGAAAAATGGGATGACACCGGGGTGGCCAATCGTTTTTCAGAGGTGATGTCACAGTAGATGAAGTGGACAACAAAACTCTGCAGGAAGATGCTGTCATGAGCCCCCAACATGCTTAGAACATAAACACAACACGCGTGTTTACATCTGTTATGTTTAACCACCAAAGTTGTTGAACTTTAAGGAAGGTACGTCGGGGGCTTCCAGAAAATAATTGCCTTTTCAGATTCAGTGATGCGGTGTTAAGGTAAAAGTCTTTGCTTCAGAGAAGTTGCCACCAAAACAAGATGAAGCAAAAAAGTATCCATTGAGACACTCTTTGCCAGCAGGTTCTAGGATCCACAGGTGTTTTCATGATTCCCCTGGCCACACACAAGCTAAACGCTTACAAATTGAGACCTGAGCTGACCCTCATGAACAAATGAACTTAGTGTAAAGTCAAGCTAAAATGTGTGATCCATGCAAGAACCGTGCCAGGTTCTATAAATAGGCATTTAACAGCAGCTGAATCAGCTTTAATATGTACGGGGGTACTAAACTCCATGATTATCCACTGTTCAGCATGCTATCATACACTGCGAGAGCTCACCCCCCCCGCTGTGTAACGGTGCTCCTGACAAGCTCTGAGAAAATGATGCCTCAACTTCAATGTACATCACGCCATTCATTGACCGCAGTGATGAGATTGGAGGCTTTGAAAACACACGGCTCTGAAGCACTACCTCCAAGCAGGCTACCAGGCAATTGTTGCTATGATACCGCAGAAAGCCCAATCAAAGTGCAGTGTGTTGCTCGTTGAGGCTGAACTGCACCACAATGTTCCAAATACTTGTGACGAGCGCCGTTTACACTCAAACCGTATAGATAGAGAGAGAAGGGAAATGCATGCTAATGCTTCCGCTTTGTCCACCTCTGCAGGAAAAAAACAATGATGTAAAAAAGCCAGAATGATGCATCACATGAATAATATCCTCTATTGATCATTTTATGTGGTGTAGTATACAGACCACAGGGTGGCAGATGGAAATCCTGTTTATGATTTATGACCTCCGAATAACAATCATTCATGATTGTTAAACATGGCTGTAAAAATGAAAGACATTCAGCTATAATATTTACCACTCGGCTTCATGCTTGATTGTTCAATTCTGATGTTGGATGGCTCACAGCAATGTTCCAACATAATTGGAAATTAATTAACATGATCCTGATCGACCATAAACAAGGAAGTCATGGCCCTTGAAGAAAGGCAGGGAAAATGTAATACATATTTTAAGAAGATCAATAATGATGACGCGTTCTGTCCTCAGGGGGTCTGAATAATACTAATCAGACTAAGAAAAAGGTAAGATGTGTCAAAACAAATAAGTATTTTTATGTTGTGAAATGACATGTGTGTCTGGCAGCTTGACACACCTGTTCGTCCTTAAGAGAGAAACCTAAGCGCTCGTCTCCCTGCAGGCGACTCTCCACTAACTGACCTGAAACACTCATCCGTCCTCCACACAGAAGGAGTGCACATGGCTCGCCGGCTCCAAAATTAGCATGGGCGCGGCACAACACTTGATGCTAAATAGCTATTGATGCAGGACAAACACTAATAACAATCTGCAATTCTGTCCCATACCTCAGCCATGTGCCTTTGCAACTCTCTTCATTTATAGAACATTTGGGGTGGTGCATATTTAAACAGACCCTCGTGGCCTTTTATTGATACAATCAAAAATAATTCATTAAGTGTTTGTAAAGGTCTGGCATGAGGTTAATCTTCTCAATGGTTTATCAATATGAAAACAGCACGTCTGTGTCGCGTGTCAAGTCTTTAGTCTGTGACAGTGTTACCGCTCTCTCCCTCTTGAGAGTGAGTGCATGTCTAAGTATCCTTGTTTTTCTTTGCATGTGCAAATAAGTACATGCTGTCCACATGTTTATGTCATAGATTCCTCTTTGTACTCCATGTATTTTTATACGACACTGTCTTTCAGCTAGGTGGATCTCAGCATGCCATTGGCTGAAATGTAGAGGCTACATGGTCATTATGTTGTTCCTCTGGCATGTGATTAACTTATTTGCATTGAAAGTGTCCTCATTTCAGTTTTCCTAAAAAATTCAAATGTCAAAGCCTAATGAAACAGCCTTAAGTTGTCTCCAGAAAACTGAAAAAATGAATGTCAACTCCCAGAGAAAACATGGATTCAACCACTACACGCCCAAAATATTGAGCATTTCATAAATAGTAGCATTTTGTGAAAAAATAGTCCCATGTAGCCTCCCTTCCTCTTTTCCTATCTGTATTCTACGTGGGATTTCTACACGGAACTCCTACGAGAAAGGGTTAATGAATTCCTCACACAGATAGATATTGCCATGGAAACAGCTGCGTGACTGCTTGCAGCTTGTATACACACAGGAGAAAAAAAAAACAATGGTGCCAAAGGTATTTTAAAATTCAGCAAGCAGAGGCTTTCCAGTGCACATAGCTGCATTTAAGATTTTTTTTTTTCCTTATTAACAAGCACGGCGCCTCAAAGAGTGAGGAGTAGCCACCTTGCACCCTCACCCCCCAATACTCCTCCCTTCTTCCTCTCCATCTTCCAAATTCAAAAGAATGTGATTGGCATTGGAGATGCATTTGCAAAAGGAGGTAATGCATTCAAACATGTGAGGTCTGGATGTGCTACATGGGAAATAATACTATGCTCTGTCATTTATTTTTGCAATAACAAAGTACACACACAGTCACTAAAACACACACATGCACACACAGACACAAGCTCTAACACAATTCCAGCAGAGAATAATTAATTCACAATATGAAACAGACCTAAGGCGATGTGCCTGGCGGTTGAGCCGGGAAGAAGGAATAGATTGAGGGCTGTGATGCTTATTACACTTTCGCATACAAAAAATGTACAAATACACACAACCAGGCATGGCTGCACACACACACACACACACACACACACACACACACACACACACACACACACACACACACACACACACACACACACACACACACACACACACACACACACCACACAACACACACACACACACACACACACACACACACACACACACACACACACACACACACACACACACACACACACACACATACACATACACTCATGTACATGCAATAATGATTTGTCCCTCAAGATTTTACAATCCTGCCCCTGTTTTCAAAGTAGGTGGCACAGTGCACTATGAGCCGCTGGGATGGCCTAATCCATTTCCACACAAAAACATCTTCTCTCAGTGCCATTAGCCATCCTCCGATAGAGAGTCAATAGTCTCTCGCACTGGCCAAATGGACTCTTATGCTTGAGTCTGCAAATATGACTCTATAGGTCGGTTTCTGCTGCAGCATTCACTTGCACTCAGTTGCTGAAGCAAAATAACTGTATTTAGATTCATAAATATTTTGAGATGCATTGAAAAAGCTTTTAAGTCCATAGAGAGGGGTTAGCATAGTGATGCAAGGGACTGTTGGAGCAAGCATGGAGTGTGGAGTGTAAGTAAACAAACAAAATAAAAAAAGATGAATAAACAGGGACTAGCAGAAACATTAAAAACATGGATAAGCTGTTTTTTATTGTGACTTGCAGAAATGTATGTGGCATTTTGGACTAAAAGGTTCTCATTCATACAGGGTTGTTTTTCTTCTGCTCCAATCAGAAACAAGCGAGGGGAATTCTCCCAGGAACTGGACCACATTCCATGTGTCCTGTCCATTAGGCTGGATGTAGAGTGAATGTTCCACTTTTATCAGGTACATACACCATATTTGATGGCAACAACAACTTCCTTCATGCTTCATGTTAAAAGCAATATAGCAATGTAATGTAGTGCAGCTGTAGGAAGAGCAGGCTCTCTTAAATAATAAAGGATCAGTTAATTCTGTTATTTTCACATTAGTTCTTTTAAGATGTGGGGCCATTTTTGATTTGTTTTAAGATTCTTTTCAAAAAGATAAATATGCAAAAAATTACTTTTAGATGTGATGTTGCTTTTCATGTGCTTATTTTTTTCTTGTTAAAATAACAATCCCAAAAAAGGCAAAGATGAATAAAATCACTTCAATTGTTCAGGAAAAACGTTATTTTAAGAAATCAACCATCTTTTAGTGGTTGGTAAATGTTACATGTTTTGGCTTGTATGGGATTGATTGATAATTGGAGTTAACACCAATGCATCAGCCCATTCTGTGAATTTGTAGGGCCACATGCATGCAGGTTAATTAAAAAGAGATGGACTTCAGCAATCCCCTCATCACACAGCAGGAAGAACAGTGGTCAAGTATAATTACACAGCTGTAAGCAGATCGTAATTGGATAATAATATTTTACTTATTCCTTTTGAGAATTAATCCTCCGCTGGGATTTTGTAATTGATGAGATAGCTCACAGCTGCCAAGAAGTTACAAGATTAGGTGACTATCACGGCTTATCACATAAGCACAGAGAAGTAAGTCATATAGAAAATGAGTGGGAGGCTCTGTGACTGTCAGGCAGGTACGTGAAGAGATATTATCTTATTTGCTAAATGAGCCATGGATGGACACTATCATTTTGTATAGCTAGACATTACATGCCAGGCTTAATGGTGACACTCAAGTAAAATATTAAAGGTGCATTTCTTTGGCATTTTTTTATTATTTTAGTTTAATTATCAATGACATGTAAAATGTAAAAGTCAATGACGTAAACATTGTGCCTAACCGTGCTGACAGCGTGTTCCATGGCTACACAAAGCAATCACAAAGTTACACCCAATTTGATAACACATATTAGGGTATTTAAAAAAGGTACACATTTTAATCAAGGAAAGATTATTTAGAGAATACTCCGACATTTTGGGATATAGGATTTTTTGCTTTCTTGATGAGAGTTAGATGAGTATCTATAACATTGTAAAGCCTGTACGACAAATATGAGGCTTCAGACAGCAGCTGGTTAGCTTAGCTTAGCATAAAGACTGGAAATGGGGTTTGTGCGGGACTATTTATTGGTCAGTGGGTGACTTCTTAATGTCCCGTCGTCACCCTGATTGTCCTCCAAATTTAAAAACACATTATACGTCCGGCGGGCCCTCCATTCTCAATGACACCGTTTTATGAGCTGACACCCTGTCACATTTGTATTTAGGGCCAGAGGTGGGGACTGAATTTGTTTGCCACTCAGGACTCAAGTCCTAAACTTTGAGTTTAGAGTCTCAGGAAGTCATGTGTTATTTTACACATTTAATGCCATTTTGGACCTGTACATTTTGTATACCGATTTTAGTTTTTTGTTGACCAACAAATAATTTTTGTACACAAAGGTTATTTTAAGGTTCTCTCATGTCACTTGATATGCTTTCCAATAAGTCAATTTTTTTAATAAAGTGTTGTTGGGAGTCGATAACAGTGACGTCTGGCTGTTTTTTTCTAAGAAAATTCGGGAATATTCATTCATTCATGGCACACTTTTTTCAAAAAGCATTTTAATCTTTGTGCTTGGGGGATGGTACCACATATTTTCAGTCAAAAGGCTCAATTCCATGAAGTCATACGTGTTGAAGTCCAAGTAGAGGTACAAGTCGAATTGCAAGTCTTTTTTTATTTTGACATCAAATTTGTGACTGGAGTCTGTCTCACTGACATCATTAATTACTGGATACATTTTATTTAAATGAATAGAACTAGTAAGAAACAGAGGGCCTTTATTCATCTTAATTAAAGAGGAAGTTCACATATCAAATTCATGCTCATCCTTTAAGCAACCTCTAATGGTTAAGCATTTAGCACCTTAGATGTCAGACTGGCCCTTAACACCCTACACAGATTGCATTAGGAAATAATGGTTCACACAGTTATAGAAGTTGTTGTGACTGTATGTTAGCAAGCAGGGGTTTTTCCTCCGGTCACAAGTCTCCATCAATCAAACCTACACAATAACGATTACAAGCTGTGCCTGACATAAAGTCACATTGAGAATTCTCAATTATTTCCCAAACACTTGAGCCACCTGGGAATGAGTTGCAAAATAAATATAGTTATTAAGTAACACAAAGGCACTATTTTAGTTTTTGAAAATAAAATGTGATGGCGGTATGTTGCTTATAACACCCTCAATCTTGAAGCAGGTGCAAATAGAAATGCGTAGAAAGGAGGACATCTCTTGAGATTCCAATGGACAGCAAGCCTAAACTAGAAATTGTAGAGGAAATCTGGGCACCTGGGGGGTATACTACGAAGCAGGATTTTCGCTTAGCCGGCTAAATTCA
Organism: Gymnodraco acuticeps; assembly: GCF_902827175.1. Lineage (NCBI taxonomy): Eukaryota > Metazoa > Chordata > Actinopteri > Perciformes > Bathydraconidae > Gymnodraco > Gymnodraco acuticeps. Next base: position 659,901 of record NW_022990501.1, read on the forward strand.
GGGAAAACTCCGGCTTTCCGGTCCTACGAAGCTGGTTCTCTTTTTAGCAGGCTAGATCTCCATGGTAACTTATGCTTAGCGGCTAACCTGGTCGGGACCAGGTTAGGTTGCAGGCTAAGAGCTAAACTCAGTGAAAGCACTGCCTGCTGACCAATCAGAGCTCAGTGTGCGGAGTTTAAAGCGATCAAGTCATATTACAGGAGAAAGGAAATACAGAAAAGCTGCCGTCGCAGGAAAGACGGCCGGCAAAAATCACCGACTGTGTGAACGTGAACATTAATAGAATATCACCTCCATTTTCAGAGCAATCTGACTATTATAACATTAGCGTTAAGAAAGCTTACTTAAATATCTGCCACAACATAAGTAACCGGATCAGAGTAACATTAAGTACAGTCCGCGGCATATCACTTCATAATGTATCATATTTTCTTAACTGAGTCAGCTGAGCCGTATCTGGCCGTGCAACACTCACATTGTCACATGCAGAAGTATTATTTTAAACAACACATTAAGTTGACGAAACACTCGAGACAAATGTAATGAAAGTCAGATGGTGTCTTAGACGGGCAGTGATATCATAAACCTGTTAATGTACGCATTCAAACACTTTTTCTTTTGCCAGCTGTATTCACCTTGCAGGTGCAGCTGTGGCTTTGATCCTGGATCAAGTGTTTAAGTCATGGATGTTTAAAGTTTAACTTCTTCATTTTTGACTAGTATTAAAGTTCACTTTTCATTCAGGAAGTATGACGCTGCGCTGTCAGTACGCTTCTCCATGTTTCTGATTGGTCGAATGCTCCAAATACCACCCCTTTCATGTGAACGCGCACCTAACTAGATAGGAAACGGCTGGCTTGAGCGATCCACTTGATAACCCGCGTCGTAGTACAGTTTAGCGAGAGCGCGTATGTTTTGGATTAGGCCAACCGGCTAACTCAAACATATCCAGGTTAGGTTGAACCAGCTTCGTAGTATAGGCCCCTGGTGAGTTGTGTTGATTCACTTGTATTGATCAATAATCCCATCAACCCATCGCAGATATATTATGGTCATTTTGTGCGACGGGGCAGTACAATCTAACTTATTAGCCCTTTACAGTAATGTGGAGATGTTATTTATTGCAGACATTATTTAGCCTGATATTCACTTTTGGATCAGCTCCGGTTGTGTGCTGACCTTGAGCCTCTGTATTATCACCAACTCTTCTTTCACATGTGTTACAAAATCCTACATTTTACTTTTCAACAACAATGCATTTCCTAAAGAAGAATTCAAATAAAACAATGACAATGTTCTACTGAAATGAAATGTCAGTTAAATTGATGGCTTATATTTCTGTAGATGTGAATACAATAAACCTCTTTCTATGTAGCTGGGCGGAAGCATTCTGAAAAAAAAGGCTGCCTCTGCAGTGTCCTTTGCTTCATTGAAGCGAGAGGTATATTTACTATAAATGAAGGATATTACTGTTAAATATGCGTGTCTACATTATTTTGTGGATTTCCTTTATTCAATATTAAGTGCTAAATTACAAATTACACAGTGAGTAGACTACTAAACAAACAGTACACTATGTAAGCCAAAAACACTAAAACAATGTCTTCATTGTTCTTTGAGTTCTTATGCTGTCATTCAAATTCATTTACAAACATTATTCAGTTTAAAAGAAGTGCAGTTTTTTGGAGTGCAACTCGACGAATGCAACCCTATCAATTTTGGGTGTCACAAGCAAACTTTGCCTTTGTACTTCTTCTGTTGTATTCAAAATTGTGTTATTTTGATGTATTGGAGTATAAAGATAAGTCAGTAAAATACAGGAGTGTCATTGTTGTGAACTGGACTGAGTAAAATGCCAGTTAGTCAGATAAGTGTTACATAATATAAATGACCACTGGTGTAATTATTCTACTTAGAGAATTTGTTGACATATCTACAGGTTTCTGCCAAAATCTAGCTGTACAGTATACATTAGAAAAAACAGAATATTAATATCTTCACATAAGCCTAACGCTTTTTTTTTTATTATAAAGCTATTGGCCACATCTCAGTCTGGAGTACAACCATGTTTTCTAGTGGCCAGTCTTCATTGGTGCACCTTTACCGATGACCAGAAGATACCAACATGTCCCCTCTCAATCACAAGTAAAACCAGGCAGGCTAACCATTTGGCTTCCAAAGGCCAAACGTCTGCACCCACAGGTCTGAGGAAGGCTTTGTATCTCCCCGGCCATTCATCTGGACGGATAAATGACTGCGCCCACACACAAACCAGAACAATGTGCACACTCCAGACTAGCTATTGTACTTTATGTTACTGTCTGACCTGTACCAAAGGTCGGTCAAAGGAGAGGAACACCAAGCCCTGAATGGTCATTGCAATCAAGAACCGTTAACCATCTGTCTAATTGAATAACTTTCATTGAGGGGGTGGCACAGACAGCGGTGGGCTACTGTTGCAGATGGCCAATACTGTAATAGATAATCTATTATAATAATATATAATGACTCACAATATCCACCATTATTTGGTTTGCCGTAGAGCAGGGGTCGGCAACCCGCGGCCCACGGGCCGCATGCGGCCCTTTAAGCCCTCTGCTCTGGCTCCCTTGAGCTTGGACAAAAATAAGAAGGAAATAAAATAAAAATATTTGTAGGACTATTTATATTTTGTTGCATGGTTGAAAATGTTTCGTATCTTGTATTTTGAGGTGATACTGTGACACATAAATAAAAAACAAAACGGTTTTAATTAGGTCAACTAAAATATGCGTCACATCCTGCTACGGTCCCGAGTGAGCGCCTTTTCTTGGAGGCGAATAACCTGACCCCCCTCGATGAGCGAACTATGGATACATCAAAGAAAAGTACCGGAGGAACACAGGATTTAATTATTTGTGGACAGAGTTATATGCTTTCACAGCAAACGATGCTGGTTTACCGGTATGTCTGATATGTAGAGAGAAGTTGTCAACGGTGGTGCAGCCTTTACGTATCGAGGAACAACAAGGGAGAGGAAGACAGCTGACGATCTTCAGTCATCATTCAATGAGGTAGGTAATTTATTTCAGAAAACACTTTTTGTTATATTCCATGGAATGCTCTTAACGTCCCGATAGCAATGAATATATTAAATGCTTTGACAATAAATACATACAAAAATTAATCTCTGGAAGCCGTAGCGCTGTAAAAAGCACGACCAATCATCTGAGCCGGCCCCGCTAATATAACTGGATGGCCTACCTGCCTGTCAGCCTTCCATCTGTGCACAAATGTATCTCGTGCCCTCATTGGTCATGTGCGCGTTCGTGTGTGTTGGAGGAGGGACTCTGTAAGGAAGTCTGAAGGAAGAGGCATATTTTTTCCGGTTGTGTACTTTCAAATTCTAGCGCACTCGAGCTGGTTTCTCCATTCTTACCTACCCTACCTTTAACTCTTTTTAGGGTGCAGCTATATGTTTTATTTATTTCAAAGTGGGCCCATTTTAATAATATTTTTGTTTCCTTCAAATGTGCAGAGGACTCCCCAAGTGCTGTGTTTAATTTATTTTAAAGTAGGCCTGTGTATTATTTCTAATTCTCCTTATAAGTGTTCTTTGTTTCTTATTAGAGGTTAACAGTTTTATATCATGTAATAAATAGCCTAATAAATGCAAAAAAACTGTAGTTTTTGTCTGATATAACAATACAAAACTATGAAATATGTTTTGCGGCTCCAGACAAAAAAATGTTTTGGAAAAAGGAGCAAAATGGCTCTTTTGGTCAAAAAGGTTGCAGACCCCTGCAGTAGAGTCAAGATATATATTCATCCAATTAGGTACCAGAAGAAATATGACAAGCTGAGAGCCACCGTCCAGATTAACTAATACATGGACATTTAATGCTAATTTCCAGGCTCATTTTTACATGCACAAAAACCTATATAACACAATACAGGTAAGGGAAAACCCCAACATGCATCATGCCTCTTTAACTGAATGACTATAAGAACGTACTTGGCTGTCAAACTCCTCTATGCCAGCATAACACAACTAGCTACTTGTAAATCCAATTGGTATTTGAATAAAATGTATTGTGCATTGTGATAACTGTAAATGGTGTGAAATACCATGTTAATCTTACAGACGTGTATTCTATTTATTGGATTTCTTTTGACTTTCAGCCACGAGCAAACCATTAGACCTCACAGGTTAAATGGTTACCAATGCTAATCAATATGTTTTCCGATCATTAATAAACACCGTACAATAAGTTGTATTGACAAGTTTAATATTAACTCTGAAATTAGGCTAAACAAAATCACCAAATAAATCATTATTTGACACAAACTCAAATGTATGAGTCCTTCTGAAAAACATCTTCATATTGAGGACTGTGCAGTGAAGTATCCACCATGACACCTTTATGATCAGGTAGGAAGGTGAATCTGCCCCAAGACCCAGACCCATCATCTTGTAATCTATCTATGAGTATAAATTGCATCAGCTATCAGCAATAGCCATTTCTGACGTCCTGCACGCCACTATCTTAAATCAGACAGGTAGTAGACCGCTGCGATGTACTACAATCTGCTGTTTGATAGCATCTGCAGCAGGAATGGCACACGAGTCACTTTCAAAGAGGCAATCCCTCATGCTGGTGAAGCAGGAGATCAGAAAGGTTTCGTGGCAGATATACATTGCTAATATTTTAGTGCTAAAACGTCTGCATTTTAGAATACTTATATTCAAACATTTAGCTAACCTCTTTTGATCTGAGATGTAGTGGTGAGTGACAGCAGGTGCCTCCTTCACACACTGTGACACTGTGTCTGAGGGAATGGAAGTGAATGGCCTTGGTCAATGGAGCACAGTGCACTCCAAATGAATAATTTGAAAGTGTCTCACTGTCTCTCTTGCTTAAACACATCTTCACAAGTAGTGGCCTGTTACCTGGCCAACAGATCTGCACGTGTACTGGCAATGAATGCAGCCGAGCGCAAATTAACAAACATGCAAGGACACGTATTTTCCCCATCATATTGACTCGCTGATGGCCACTCATATCTCACAAGTAATGAATTTACAACCAGGTACCCTCTCCAACTGAGATCCGAGAAGCAGGGAGGTGACTGGAGCCACTAGCATAGCTACAGATCTATTCACTATACAGGTCCCTTTCTCTTGTCCACTAAAGCACATCTTCTGGCTCATCAAATCACAATCCACATATGCAGATCCACCACTTCATCTACCCTGGCATAAGTGGATGATAGAAATTGCAGTGAAACAACTGAGGCCAGCATTGCCTGCCCATTTGGCCCCATGCTAACTATGCCAAGAGCTCTCGTGTTTGACACCAACATATGCATAGCTGTAGTGGCATATTGCCACTTTCAATTCAGTTGTTGACATTTTTGTATAGATTTCTTGCCCTCTTCTCTCTCTGCTTGTCTACATAGATAATGAATGGGATGTTGTCGCTCTGCAGCTATCACCCTTGCTAATGTAATTAAGGCATTACTTTGAAATTGCAGATACATTTAGTGTTGTCAGGCTGAGAACGGTACTGTGTATAAGAGTTATTGTTTTCTACATTTATCCTCAAACAAAGAACTTTTTTTTTTCTCATATCGTATTTGAGGTTAAGTCAAACATTGTATGTTCTTCATAATATGTAACAGAAGTATGAAATGACCTGAGGTCAGTGTTGTTTCAGTCGCAATCAGCAAGCCCTGCACTGTTCACGCCTCATTGGCCTCCCTGATTGTGATGAGATCAATAAGGGGATACACCGGGTGAGGGGAGGCTGGATGTTAAATATGTCCCTTATTTTCCTTTAATACTTCACCTACATATGTCAGTAAAGACCAAATAATAATAATTATCATAATTTATAGAACGATAAATACTGATTAGTTATATAACAGGATTTTAAACCTACGGTAACATATTTATTATTTGATTAAATTAAATCAATGTTATAATGTGCCTTGTCATGCTAGCAATAAGTCACTTTATAAAACTATCAATTAAACCATTGGTCGAGAACAAATCCCATATACAAAGTCTATAGTGGTCATCGTTGTGTACTGTTTTACCATTGAGTATAAAACACAAAGTTTTCCATTAAATAAAATGACAAAACATGGTACATAACATGAAGCTGTTTCAGTTTACTTTATTTACATGTATTTATCATAACCAGTGCATAATAAAGATATGCTTTGAATTAGTACTGTATTATGTAATTGGGACATGCCATTTGTCTGTGAGGCATGCTAACTATAGCTTTTACTCCCATTACTGTATGTGCAGTGTAGCACTGCTTAACCCAAGTCAGTTGATGCAGAGCAATGCATGGTGCTGTTTTCACTACTTTGAAATCTCAGGATCAGTAGGGCCAAATAGAAAGTGATTACAATTCCAAATTAGAATGTTGTGTATGTATATATTTAAAATATTCATTTAAATGTATGGAAATAAATACAGTTTTTGTTGCGGAAAAGGGACTTGACTGATCTAATATTGAAAAGGTTGAAAAAAGCTAGGACAGTAGTGCAGATAGGACATTGTATTCATTATTAACATTTTGTAGATCTATTATTGAGCTTTGTTGACACAATTCAAATTTTAATTTTTTTTAAATGCCCAGTTTCATACAGTCATAAAGGAGCCCACAAGTACAGCTGTGATCTAAACATAAGGCATCAGGGATTGTCATTAAAGCCAAGCAGGGTCAAATGCCTTGCTTAAGGGCACCTCATTGGGTTACTTCTAACATATAGTCAAAAACAGTACTGCAAATACTTTTCTCTGATATCTCCAATTATCTATGTGTTGTTCAATATCAGAGGTTTGTTTTCACTACTCATCTTCCTCAGGGCAACACATTTCCCTACAATCATGTAGACTTTGTTCTAGCCCTATCCAAATCAAGTAGACTCCCAACAGGAACAGCTGCGGAGTCCACTCTAGGGGAAAGGAGGTGTGTGTGTGTGTCTGTCTGTGTGCATGTGTGTGTTTGTGTGGCGGGGTTCAGCCATGGGACCGGAGCCATCTCAAAGCAGCTGCGCTACACTTTTAGAGAGGTGTCCTCACAGAGAAGGAACTGAATTAATAAGGTGTAAGGAGGACATTGTGTATTAGTTTGATATGTCTGTTTATCATTTTTTTTAAAAAGCATGTGACTCAATCAGCATGATTTATGTCATAATTAATCTTAGAATGAGTGTAGAAGAATCACAGTCAATCTTACGAATAAGCACATGACTGACTGACTTGTTTTCCCTCTCTGAGATGGTCAGTGGTGAATTAAGTGCACTTCAAGCCTGATTATGCATTCTTCCGTAATGCAGCCTCCAGTGGCCACTAATTTAGAAACAGAATCTTCCCGAGGGCTTCCTTCTGCTTTACTTGGTATGTATGGATTCCCATATAGATGATTCACCTCGTGGTACAGGGCACGGGGGCTGTGAGCCCATCATGGGCAGGTTCTACTTGGTCAGGGTTTGGACCTCCATATGTCTCTTGGCAGGCCCATGCTTTCACACTGAAGCAACCCAGGGAGCAGCGGCTATCACTGCAGGCAAGCTGAGGCCTTCTCTTGTTGTGTCAAACCAAATGTAAACTAATCTGTCAACCTTAATGTGCACAGCTCAGTTTTCTGCATGTCTAACAGACCCCAGGCAAGAAACTCATATACTGTACAGCATCGAGCAAAGATAAGGCCACAGTCGACCGAAGGGCCTGGAAAGCAGATGGATGTGCAGCATAAGAGGGAAAACAGAAACAGAGGTTTTAACTTTAAACACGCATGTTTTTATAAAAACCTGATGTTTAACATTTTAATTATAGCCATATTAAGCAATAATTCCCCTGTCCAAGGGATACATGTGTATGTACTGCAGCATTTCTTTATCGTAATAGTCAACCATACAATAATAATTGGGATATACCGCATTTATATTTTTCACTGTTATTTGTCATATTGCTATTATTTTCTTTTTTATATATTTCTTGTAAACATGTTTTAAATTCATTTGATAATGGTTTGTACATTGTTTTTCAAATTACATTTCTCAATTTGCTCCTATGTTATATCAACAAATGTTCTTACTTATATTTTACACAAAGCAAAATCCTACTTGGAAGTAAACCTGATTCTGATTCTAATAATAATGATAGTTGTGTGTCCTTCTTCTCTTATTTATTTATTATTTTTTGCGATGTGTGAAGTTTGGCCAGCATCACCAGTCCCTTGGGTTTCTGATGGTTATTTGTGTGTGAAGATCGGCAGTAGGTGTGTAAAATGTGGCACATTTGTTCCTACTGATCTCATCTGACAGAGCTGAGAACATTTTTTGGTGACAAAACAGAGCGGATTTGTGCAGATGTGGACTGTCCGTAGGGAGCCCTTTTTGCACACGCGCTTCATTGATTTCCCAACCGAGGGTAGCAGCGGGACAAGAGGTCACACCCCATCAGTGTCCTTGCACCATTTTAGGTAAATAGAATGCAAACAGTGAACAGCAGACAAAGTGTTAACCACAGATTGTCACACATGTCACCACTCAAGTCTAATGGGCTCCTGTACCAGCGAGTTCAGCCCTTAAAGAACATTTTGAAACCAGATAGATAGCGTGAGGTGATTCCAATCAGGAACCCTTGGCATCCTCTGGTTAGTCAAGTATTGGTCCAGTAAAGCTATTGCTTCTTTTCCGGTAAAGAGCATTAGGAGCCACTACATCATTCGTCCCACACTGTCAGCCCAGCAGAAGTGGCGTGCAACTCTCTCCCTACACATTTATCATGCCGTTACCTCTGAGGGATAGCAAGCAAGGCCGGGGAATGAAAAAGAAGAAAACATATAATTTTAATGACATTTGGAATTTATTTCAGTTGTCAATGCCAACACATCAAGTACTGTTCATTGGACCAGTCGTTTAATATCATGGCGTATTCCATCATTGTCATTTCTCTGGTCAAAATCATCAATCTGTTTGTCAAGTAAAAAAGCTTACAGTGTAATGTTGTGTTTCCTCCATTCAGCGTTTTGCTTTTATTCTGGGAAATACTGTATGTGCAAAATTACACAATCTGTTTAAAATGTATTTCTGCTTCATAATGCAGCAGTTAATAAACGCAGCAATTGAATAACTTGTATTAACATATCCGCTTGAAATCTGTGTTTTTATTTGTCCTGCTTTTGTCATTGCTCTTGTAAAATCAGAACCTGAAAGGCAGGATTGATTTATGAATCTGCCTCCTTCTGCTCCAGGTATTGATAGACCAGGGACGTGCACAGACATTTTGGGGGGTGGCCCTCTACTGGACTCTATGGGTACTACCTTATCATAATAATAATAATAATAATAAATTGTATTTCTATAGCGCTTTTCTTGAACCCAAAGACGCTTTACATTTTGAGGGAGGGGAGACAAACAAGGACAGGCAAAAAACTAAACAGAAAAAGCAGTCAGGAGGAAGTTGAGAGGGGGGGGCTTATGGATATACAAAGTTGAAGAGGTGGGTTTTGAGGCGTGACTGGAACAGGATGAGGGACTCAGACTCACGGAGGTCTTGGGGGAGGGAGTTCTAGAGCTTCGGGGCTGCCACAGAGAAGGCTCTGTCCCCAAAGCTCCGGAGTTTGGCCTTGGGGATGGAAAGCAAACCGGCTGAGGTGGATCTGAGGGACCAGGGTGGTTGGTAGAGGATGAGGAGGTCAGTGAGGTAGGGGGGGGGGGGGGCCAGATGGTGGAGAGCTTTGTAAGTGAGGACCAGGAGTTTGTAATGGATGCGGTGTGAAACGGGGAGCCAGTGGAGATCTTTGAGGACGCTTGGTGCTGAGGTAAATCTGTGTGTCGTCAGCGTAACACTGAAAGTCCAGGTTGTAGTGGCGGAGAATCTGACCAAGGATGTAGATGATGAAGAGGAGGGGGGCCGAATACTGAACCTTGGGGAACACCTTGGGCGACTGAAGCTGTGGCAGAGGAGTGGTTGTTGAGGGAGATTAAGTGGGATCTGTCGGAGATGTAGGACTGGAGCCACCTGAGTGCAGTACCTTCGATACCGATATCCTGGAATCGGGTAAGCAGGATGGTGTGGCTCACGGTATCGAAGGCTGCACTCAGGTCGAGGAGGATGAGGATATTGAGGGAACCGGTGTCAGCAGAGGTGACGAGATAATTGAGGACTTTGATGAGTGCCGTTTCTGTGCTGTGGTGGGGACGAAAACCAGACTGAAGGGGTTAAAAAAGGTGATTTGTTTGGAGATGGCGGTGGAGTTGTTTGGAGATGATGCGTTCTATTGTTTTTGAGAGAAAGGGGAGGTTGGAGATGGGGCGGTAATTACTGAGGGAGGAGGGATCCAGACCGGGTTTCTTGAGGATGGGAGTGACAGCAGCAGTTTTGAAGGCAGAGGGAACGGTTCCTTGGGATAGGGAGGAGTTGAAAAGGTTGACAAGGTAGGGGCAGAGGACGGGGAGGCAGGACTTCAGTAGAGGGGTGGGTAGGGTCAAGCGAGCAGGTTGTGGGTGTGGAGGAGCTGATCAGTTTGAGCAATTCAGGGGGGGTAACCAGAGAGGCGGCCGTGGGGAGGAGGGCTCGGGAGGTCCAGGGAGATGGAGGGAGAAATTGTGGCGGTGGATGTTGGGGGAGATGTATGTGTGTCAGATGCAGTGGATAGGGAGTGATTAATGGCAGTGATTTTTTCAGAGAACAACTGGAGGAATTAACTGCATAAAGTGGAAGTGGAGGAAGGGAGGGTGTCAGCACGGGGTTTGAGGAGCTTGTTGACGGTGGAGAAGAGGGTCCTGGGGTTACGGGAGGGGTCGGTAAAGATGGTGGAGAGGTAAGCAGATTTTTCGGCAGTGAGGACGTCTCTGTAGGTAGTGAGATGGAGTTTGTAGGATTCATGGTGAACTGTGAGGGATGATTTCTTGGTTAGGCGTGCAAGCTGGCGGCCGGTTTGCTTCAATTTACGGAGTGCAGGGGTGAACCAGGGTGAGGAGGTTTTAAAAGTGACATTTTTCCTTTTGAGGGGGGCCAGGCTGTTGAGGGAGGCGAGTAGGGTGGAATTAAGGTGGTTGAGTTGTTCATCGGGTGAGCTGAGGTTCGAGTCCAGGGGGAGAGTAGAGGATAGCAGGTCGGAGAGGTGCTGGGGATTGACAGAGCGTAAATTACGGAAGGTGATGTTCCTGGATGGGGGGTGGGGGAGGCGTTGGTGAACTGTATGAGTTTGTGGTCAGAGGGAAAGGGGCAGGGGTGGAGGTTGAGTACTGGGAGGTTGGTGGAGCAGACAAGGTCAAGGATGTGTCCTTTATTATGGGTGGGGAAGGTGACATATGGGGGAAATGAGAAATTGTCCAGAAGGGAGGAGAATTCCGAAGCGAGTTTGCAGGTGGGTTTGTCCATGTGGATGTTGAGGTCGCCGAGGAGTAACAGACGTGGGGAGAGGGATGAAGCAATGGTGAGGAGTTCAGTGAGATCAGAGAGGAAGGAGGGGTGTGGTTTGGGGGGGGGCGGTAAATGAGGATAACTGTCAGTGAGGGAGTTGCTTTGAAGGCGAGGAATTCGAAGGATGGTACTGAAGGGAGGGTGAGTTCTGTAGTCCGGATGTTCTGGTTCAATCAATCAATCAATCAATCAATGTTTATTTATATAGCCCAATATCACAAATGTTACATTTGTCTCAGTGGACTTCACAGGTTGTACAGAATATCAGTATGACAATATGACACCCTCTGTTCTTAGACCCTCACATCGTACAAGGAAAAACTTCTGGAGAAAACCCACAGTTTAAAGGGAAAAATGGGAGAAACCTCAGGGAGAGCAACAGAGGAGGGATCCCTCTCCCAGGACGGACAGACGTGCAATTGATGCCATGTGTAAATTGAAAAGATAATACATTTGCAACATAGGTAGTCCAAATGTTTGGAAATGCATGTGTCTATAATAGGAAGATGAATCCATGAAGATATCCATCCAGGACTTATGATCCAGGACCACAGCCACGACTCAAGATCCAGGGCACGCGATCCAGGACACAGGACCGCAGCAACAGGATCATCCATAGATCCCGGCGTATATAGACACCAAAAAGAAAGACATTTGGGGAAGCTGGGTTAATCGGAACATGAGAGTACACAGGTATAGACAGAGAGAAGGAAGAAGTAAGATGTCCCCTGACAAACTAAGCCTATATCAGCAAAACTAGGGGCTGAATCTAATCAGCCCTAACTATAAGCTTTATCAAAAAGGAAGGTCTTAAGCACAATGGTTGTAGATGACAGCCAGCCCACCACCACGGCGTGAGGGGCGGGGTTTAGTGATGTAATTAAAACCAGGGGGGATGTTTGATTGAGGGAGAAGAAGTAATTGGGTTGTTGCCAGGTTTCAGTGAGCAGAAGGAAGTCGATGGATTTGTTCAGAATTAGTTTGTGGAGGATATGGCCTTTATTGTTGAGTGACCGGATATTGAGGAGGGCAAAATTGGTCAAGTGGGGGTTTGGAGGGGTGGTGGCAGGCTGGAGAGGGATGAGGTTGTCTAGGTTAGCAGCGCGGGGGGGGGGGGGGCACGAGAGAGGGGGCAGTGGAGCAGAGGAGGGGGGGCTTGATGGTGGGGAGAAATGGCTTGTTATATGTGTTGGGAGGCGGAGGGGAGTGGAATCCGCTCCGGCTATTTCATGCAGCTGGGGGTGTAGGTGAGCGGGGGAGAGTGTACGAGGAGCAGTAGGAGTTGCGTTCTGATGACGCGTCAGGTGTGCGACAGTGCGTTGGGTAGAGCAGATGGATGCTATGGATTGTCTGTGCTGAAAGTAAACAAAACTGCGGCGGGTGCTTCGGTGAATATAGCGGGGTCGACGAAGGAGTCCAAGATGTCTGATGACTGAGATGGAAGACGGGGTGGAGGAGTTGGTGAATGACAGAAGTTGTGAGATGGAGTATTTCAGCATGATGACAGGTGGAAAGGCTGGGAGCAGTGTGTTAGCAGCGATAGCGGCTAGCAGGCTAGGTGCATAGAGGTGGAGGATTGTTGTGGAGACGAGGAAGATCCACGACATGGCAGGAGGATGTGAACAGCGGGACGGGACAGATGCACCCCAGAGATGAAGGCAGGAGGCAGAGAGAGTCCACGGTTGTTGCGTGGGACGGAGACAGACAAGTAGGCGATGTAGAAGATAGCAATAGCCACCCGGCACTTTGATGGCTGAGTGAGAGCAGCCGGCTACAGCCAGCAACGGAGGCATAAGTCTAAAATAAGTTAAAATTTAAAAACAATATGTAGTGCAGTAAAGATGTGCAATGCAGGGCAGTAGTCCAATTCGAAAGTTTTGTGAGAACGAATGGTAGCTGAGGGTGATAGAGGGTAACAGAGGTGGAGAAGAGGCAAACAGTCAACGCCAGCGTCCTCTCCGGCCTGTTAGTGGAGAGTGATCATGCAAGCATTCACCTACTGAGACTTCTATAGATGTAGCCGGCCCCGGGGCGGGCCTACCTGAATGTGCGCGCATCTCACCGTATAAAAGGAGGCCTCGCCTCCTGACTGTCATCCCTTTCTTTTCAGCAAGCGGAAGTGAACACTGAGCAAAGATGTGAATAGAGAAAGAGAAGAAACTTTGACTCACCACTCCTTGAGCCCCGGACCTGCCTGACATGCCCTGGCCAGATCGCGGGGGCTGATCTGCACCGCCTGTGCTTCCAGTGCCTGGGGCCGGACCACGCCGAAGACGGCCTAAGCCAGTCGCCGGCCTAAGCCAGTCGCCGGCCTGCAACGCCTGCCGGATGATCCCTCGGCTAAACCGCCGACATTCTGGGAATCTTTTCCGCGTGAAGTTCGGCCCGCTGGAGGAGGCGGAGGATCAGGACCTCAAGGTGGTGGAGATGGGTGAACAGGATGACGAGGTGCCATTCGTGTTCGCCATCCCGAGGGGATCGCCACGATCACGGAGGAGGAAGACGACGAGGACGCCTCGTTGTCTGGTACTTTCGGGTCCGGCGACCAGGAGGGTCCAGCACAGGTCTGCGCGTCTGGACCGGCGGTAATGACCCTGGCGGTGCGTGCGCTAGCATGTTATGTAGAGCGCACGGCTGCCCTTAGACGCACTGAACAGCTGTTTGTGTGCTTCGGGGGGCGGGGTGACCGGGAAAGCTCTGTCCAAGAAACGCCTGGCAGGCTGGCTCTGCAAAGGCATTGCAACATGCCTACGGACAGGCGGGGAGAGCCTGCCGTGCGGGGGTCCGTGCACACTCCACACGGGCTGTGGCTCTGTCAACAGCCTTATTCAACGGTGTGAGTGTGGAGGATATATGCACGGTGGCGTCTTGGTCAAACGCCAGGCCCCTTCATAAAGTTTTATCTCTTGGACATGTCCGCACACACTCTGCACGGGGTCAGTGTCTGAGTGTGGGGGGACATGGGGGGCACTTGCACTCCTCCCCCTTGCTCCTTAGGGACTTCGGGAGGGGTGGTGCATAGTGAACCCATACAGGGCTGGGGACTTTCTCCGTCTGCCTATAGGCGGACGGGGGGAGCCCTCAGCACTGTTTCCGAGCACACCTTTCGCGAGGTAAGCGCACCAGGGGCGTGCTCTGTCAGCCGCAGGCCGGACTTCTCCACGGTTACAACCGAGGGAGAGGTGAGTGAGGCGCAGCGGCTGCTAAAGCCGGTCAGGGACAGTGAGGTGGAACGGTGTGTTGGACGACAGTGCGTGTATACATCGGGGCTCCGCCCACTGTACCCATAGAGTCCAGTAGAGGGCGGAGCCTGTGAGAGATATAACGCCGGGTTACGTATTGTAACCCTTGTTATATTAGCACAGGCGGAGCCCTCTACTCGGGGCACTGTCTGTCCTATACCGCTCGCTGAAGATAGGTGTAGTAGATAGGTGAGGCGAGGCCTCCTTTTATACGGTGAGATGTGCGCGCATTCAGGTAGGCCCGCCCCGGGGCCGGCTACGTCTATAGAAGTCTCAGTAGGTGAATGCTTGCATGATAAGGTAGTACCCATAGAGTCCAGTAGAGGGCTCCGCCTGTGCTTATATAACAAGGGTTACCATACGTAACCCCTCGTTTTATCCTTTTCACCTGCAATGCCTTGGTAACTGCATGCAAATTAGCGCATTTTAATTAGGCCTATAGTTAAAGTTGGGGTAGGTAATTAACTTCAGAGACATTTTTGTTATATTCCATGGAATGCTCTTAACATCCCGATAGCAATGAATACATTAAATGCTTTGACAATAAATACAAATACAAATACAATACAAAAATGTCATCTGTGGAAGCCGTGGCGCTGTAAAAAGCACGACCAATTATTTTAGCCGGAAAGAAAGAAAGTCTGAAGGAAGGGGTAGATTTTTTTCGGTTACGTAGTTTCAAATTCTAGCTCACTCGAGCTGGTTTCTCCATTCTTACCTACCCTACCTTTAACGCCTAATTTACATATCAATGTGACGATTGTGATGACGTCATTAGATACACATTTTTACTGTATTCACCTTTAGTGTCTCCCCTTAAGTACAGTACATTTGCCTGTATGCCCATGATAAATTGCCATAGCTAAACCTTGAGCTAACTTATCCATTAGCTAGTAGCCTAGTTAACTATATTTGTTTTTGTCTTCTGGCTAATTAGCTGTAAACTTGAGACACTGGTAGTTTAGTCATTTGTTCATCAACACTAACCTTCAAACAAGCCAAGAAAAGCCGGCATAACATGGGACTGTAAGGTGGGAGGTGCTGCTACCTGTCGTTCTGAAGTGACTGCCGATGTCCGCACCGCTGTGCACGAGACGTGGAGGGAGGGTAGAGAGAGCATCGGAACTTCACAGTCTAATCTCCCGACCTGATATTCTTATTTTGTATTCAATCAATATATTTTTGGAAAGGGAAACTGTGCGCAAACAGCAGTAGATTTTTTTTTTTTAAAGGGAGAAAAAAAGGGCACTTTATCTGGAGGACGAAAAAGGGCAGGGGCTCAAGCCCACTTTGATGTCTATGTGTGCACGTGCTGATAAACCACTCGTCACAACGCATCTCATTGCCAGTATTGATTGCGCTTCATTTCAGGGTGGGGGGCTGTGACCTTAGGTACTATTGTGGATTGCCTGACTGTTACTCACTTCACGTCAAGGGTCACACTGACACAACCCCGGCAAAAGATTGCTCCTTTCAATTGTTCATGGGGAGCACTCTGTCTGATTAACCATGGCGTACCCTCTGGTGTGATGCCTTCTTTATGGCTCAATGTACAACGTTACAATTAGGGATGGAACTAAATGTCCATATGGAAATGTGAATGTCAGCCAGGAAACCCATAATAAAGACAATTAAGGCTGCACAATATTTCAAAATCAACATTGGGCACAATGCAGGACTTGCGTTGTCAAGCTGGAAATGTATCTCCAACATGTCATACGACTACTTTTTTGATTGTGGACCACTTGCTTAATGTGCCATCAATCTAAAAAGGGAAGTCTGTCCGCTCTGATGTAAAGGTCCTTGGATACACACAGTTTGTTAATGGCGAGTGACATGCAGGGTCTGCATACACAGCAGACCACAGATTAAAATCAATACTGATCACTTTATCAAACAACCAAACGAGCCCTGGTAGTCGTTGAAATGAAAATCAGAAAGATAAGGAGATTTGGTTGCAAGAAAGAATAAGTCAGTTGTACAGAAATATTTTAGCTGCATAAAAGGATGACCAAAAATAGGCACAGTCGTTCTCTGATGATCCTTCATATTTTGCAACATTCAATTAATTACAATATCATCCAGCCTTAAAGACACTAACAATTAAATAGCTCTTTTAAGCAAAAAAGTGCAGCATAAATATTTTACAGCAATAAAACTATTCACAAAATAAAATTGGCTGTGATATCCAAACAAACTTCAATACATGTTGTTAGAGAGTTGGTGGAAAAAAGCGTATTTAAATCTGCACCTACAGTCTGTTATTTATTGCATTCTGTGTGTGCTCTAATCACATGTTAATAGGCCTATTTATAAAAGCCTGTGTGTTAGCACGTGTGGGTGTGTGTGCAGCAGGTTCCATGTGTTTTGCATAATGAAACGGTCTTGAAATATTGCAGGTTTGTGCCTTCGTTTGTGTTTGTGTTGGCATGCGTGGGACAGCTCTGGAAGTGTGACAGGTGAAGCCTCCACCTGGCCCCGCTGGGTCCACCTGCTCACTGGCTGGCATGTGACGCTGAGGGGGCCAAATGTTGCCACAGGGAACGGGTGGAACAGTGAAAGGATTTTTTTTTTAGGGGGCAATCTGGAGGGCCATGGGTGAGCACTTAGTTCCTCAGGGCTACTGGCATCTGTCGGCGATGGTGGGCTGGCACAAAAGGCAACACATAATTAACTTCATTATCTCACCTGGCATTGTTAGCGTGGGTGCAAGCATATTCTTTTATCCTGTGTGCAGGCTGTATATAATATGAGGGCTATGGTATAGTTCTGTCTCCTGCTTATAAGCGCCTCCCCCACCCCCCTCATGTTGCTACCATTATAGCTCCTAAAACTGTACTTCTCCCTCTATGTGTGTTTTTTTTGCATTTTATGCCACTGAACGCAGAAGCTGCCACTGACAGCATATGTTTGTGCCGCCTGGCCACGTGACTGCAAGGAATCCCGCACGTGGAACTGAATGCATGTCCTGTTCCTCCAACAGACAGTGAGCTACAATGGCTGAACATATTTTGATGAGGAGCTGACTTGTGGCTGGGAAACACATGATGGAATGATGAGGATGCTGGTTTGTTTGCACTGCAATTAAGTGCAAACGGTGACAGGATTTCAAATGGCGTTATGAAATAATTCGACAAGAAATGAAAATATCTTTAAAAATACTGCATCAACAAGAGAAATATTTCACAAGATTATACTTCCATGTACATATGGTGTATATGAGGTATAGTAATCTAACAAGTGATGCATGTCCTCTTCTAATCAAATCATAAACAAGGCCAGTAATACGGCGTGTGTTTCAAAAGAGGGTGCCATACTGCAGTCATTGACAAGGGAAGATACCAGTACATTTGCATTTCTCAGCAGGATTCAGTAAAAGGGGGGGGGGGGAATTGGGAAACCCCCTTGAACCGAACAAAGCCCACAGAGATTTTCAGTCTCATGGAAGTGGGCCTCACAGTGGTGGCAAAACGAACGGCATCCAAACTGTGTCTCATGAGCGAGGCGTGGGTTTGCACAGACTTACTCCACAACAGCACGCCCATTGGCTCAGAGAGGAGAAGACAGCTCAATCCGCTCCTGGGGGGAGGGGGCTGGTGAGGGGTGGACAGCGTGGCGAGATGAGGATCCAGGAGAAGAAGCTATGAGGAAAATAAGACCCCCATAAAGCATGGCGAGGGGAAATGCAATAGCATATGGACCTGATCAAATCTGATAATGAGACGAGAGCCACACAAGGTATAGAACGTGGAAGAAAAGGATTTATTAGACAATGAAGGCTTGCAATATAGTTGCCATGGAGATGAGCAAGTCTCCCAAGCCTCGTCATTTCTCTGACTCCTCCCGTGAACACTGGGATAAAAATAGACATGGACAGAGAACAAAGAGCTATTTAAAAAAAAAAGGACAAGATGATTGAAGAAGAAAGGTTGTGGAAAGAAATTGGGACATGTGTGTTAGAAGTGCATGTGTGAGTGTGTATCTGAGTGTTGGATTATTGAAGGAAATGGAGTGAAGGAACAACCATGCCTCTGTCAAATGGTGGAGCGGAGTGAGTGATAGACAGAACCCGCCTGTCTGGGAAAGGAAATCCCATCATTAACATTAGTTATTAGAACAGCAGCAGAGGAACAATGTGGGGGTTTGACGCTACTAGCCACAATGATCACATTTACACCTGTTGTGTATTTTTTTATTTTATAAGAACAATATAGGTAATTTCTTATTTAAAAAAAATAATATTACATTACAGTATTCTTATGTCATTTGTTCTCCCTTCTTCTTAATTTCTTCTTATTTTTATAGTTATCATAATAATAATAACAATAATAGTCATAAAACATCATGTACATTGAATGAGAAATGATATCTGTGTAATCTATTCTGATCCAAATATTATATTATTCATTATAGCTTTTATCAACTAATTGATCATCATTTTATTTTCACTGCTGCTTTTACTAATGATAATAATAATCATTAGTACTGTATCACCACAGCAACAAAACCTACATTTTGTTTTTGATCTGAGGAATATTATTTCATTGACTTCTATGTTACTGCTCCGTTAAATACGCAATCATTTTAATGTAATTAAGTTGTTTGAAAAATAGACCAGATTTTTTTTTTTACATTTTTGATAAGTGTGCTATTATTTCACACTACATACAGCTTCTTAGCAGGTTTTGAAAGCATTGTGTTCTGAGGAGAAAGGTGACAAAATTAAGTGTGCTCAAAGCAGACAGTATGCTGAACAAATGTGGTCAATTTTGGAGTGTGATGTTGAGGCACACTACTCTCCTTTAAAGCAAAGCAAAAAGGAAATGGAGCTGCTGCTCACAGCGAAAACAAATAAGTTGTGGTAAGGTTCATATCAGGGGAAAAAACAAAAACTGTATGAAGTAGATGTTGTCAACATGAAGTCGCCCACTGGTTTCTGGACTATGGTTTTAAAGTATTGTATTGTAGTGTATTGAAAAAGCCTTGAAACTAGCAATTGAGACCATACGCTCATTAGAAAAAGGTTTTCTCTGGTAATACATCAAGAAAGAAGTATGGCAAATGTATTATAGCCATCTATACAATTACATTCCTTTAACAAGTGGATTAGCCAGTTAATGAGAGTGAATGCAAGTTTGCAACAGGTCCGCATGGGTTTCACTTCTCAGGCGCGGAGGCTAGCCCTTGTGGAAAAACCTGGTGTTTTGAGCTGTTCAAAGAGTCATTTAAAACACCCTGAATTTATTTAAAAATGTGTTTTTGCTGACCTCCACTTGTCAGCCTGTAGTGGTGATGTACACTGTGACTCAAGGATGCTGTGACTTCACTGTTGGGTGAGGTTACAGGTTCAAAACAGAACACTTTTTACGTTTGATGTGGTCGAAGGTGAGAGAGAATTTAAACTTTCAAAAAGAGAAAGAGGACCTGTGCTGAGGTACTCTCTAAAACTGAACACGAACTGTGAAAAGATTCCTATTGACTGCAGAAGAGACTGAGTACAGATCACCTTGTCTGCTTTGTGTCCTCAGCCTCATGTTTGCAAGTTTCATGTGCACTAGTAAGCCATCAAAACGACTAACCTAAAATCTAAATGGGTTTATTTTGTCGACTCAGGGGAAAGAGGGGCCCACAGAGAGGAGCTGAGAGTGGCAGCTGGGCCTAGCTAACAGGACAACTGCTAATGGACGCCCCATCTGCTGCTCCCGTTCTTCTGCCCACCGCCCATCCTAGTGCCAACCTCTGTGCTTCTGGAAAATATCCTGAGCTCCCCTGCTGTTTGGCATATATCATCTCATAACATGATTTACCCAAACTTCACAATGTCCTGACACTCAAACTTCTAGTGCATGAAATCAGATGGCAAATGATCAGCGGCAGGCAGTGCATTTAGTTCACACTTGAGGATACTAAAAACTTTGGGCTTTTACTTTAACTAAAAACGTTATATTTGGATAGCCACATGCCATGTGTTTAGAATAGAATATATCTTTATTGTCATCATACAAAGAATACGACATTTATTTGGCAACTCTCACTGCAGTTATGAGGCGTTATAACAACAACATTTAAGTTTGAAAAAAGAAAATGAATAAACAAAAGACCAAATACTCTTAAGGAAGAAAGGTGAGTGACAAGTTCATCCTATTTTTACCTTTTTACTTTTATTCTGGATCCATTTTATATTCTGTATTACTGTTTGTGTTCCTTCTCACTATGTTGTAAATTGTCTTTGGCACATTCTAAAAGCCTCAATAACCACGTTTGTGACATTTCATAAAAATAAAGGCATATTTTGATAAACATTTTCCCTCTTCGATGCAGTCCCAGCAGCAGTCCATCCATCAGAGCCACGCCACAACTTCCAGAGCAGGGATTGTCTGCCGTAATGATACGGAGCCTCCATTAACAAGTGAGGAGCATTGTCCAGCCACACCTTCTCTAATCTAATTAAGTGCAAAGCATCACTCTCCTCCGCAGCATATATAATAGCCTCTTTTCTATTGTGCCGGATTTATGGCTGCCATCAGTCACAGGCAGCGGAGTTATGATGATTATCGTGATGCGAGTGAACCTTCCACTTCCTCATTCCTCCATCCTGCTCCTGGACGAGCAACACATGGATCAAACCTGCCTTTGCAGCACCATCTGGTGACCACTGCCGTGATTCAGGGAGCCTTCTCGCAGATGAATGAAGAGAAGATAAATTCAACCCCCTCACATGTGTTTGCTCCCCACCTGTAATACCACTCTGATCCTCTGGATGGTGTCTCAAACCTGTGTCCTTCCTCCTCACTGATCCGTCAGAGGGGTTTTAGAAAATGCACCCAGACAACCAACGGGATTATTATTATACTTTTCTGCTCCTTTCTTGGCACAGTTCCTCCTAAAGCTATTATTCTTTGCCACATATGGATGAAATCCTCCATGCAGGGTATGTGTTGGCCCTCGCTTGGCCCCAGTTATTATCTCACCTCCACCCACAGCTGTGAAGAAAGCTGCTGAGCAGGTTCATTCTGACACCTTTAAAGACACTAATGTGTACTGTAAGAAAAAATTCCTGCTAATAATGTTAATTTTCTTTTAATTTGTAGATTATGTGGTACGAAAAAATATGATCAATTCAGACCTTAAAAGATGAACAGATTTGTAATACCCCTTTATGGTTTATTATGACATTTTCCACCAATTACCTACTAAAAGCAACAGTATTCTGTGTAATTTGTTTGTTAATTAATCATCTTGTTTTTTGATAATGGATTTATCGTTTTTGAATTATTTTATTGAAAGAAATTCTCTGATATCATCTAATCATTTTTCACTCCAGTAAACTTAATATCTCAAACACATTGGAGGACGTCCTCTTGGGCTTTGGTAAAAGACCAATTCATATATTTGTTTTGCATTTTTCTGACATTAAATAGACTAAACAATTAATCATTTGACAAAATTATCAACATGACAAGAATCTGCAGCCGTAATTAATTGGCTAAATAATTCGCTTCATTGAATCAAAAAATGTTCAACGTTTCAATTCCCCACGTCACACTGCGTCTGGAAGGCCACCAGCCGGGGTGGTGACACTCACAGCTGACCCTGACCTCTCTTAAAAGGGGATGTGAGAACATACTTTAATAATATTAAGAGTGACACAGTATTTTATTATTCAAGTAACTGGTTCTGGCATGTTTTTTTTTTATTACATTAAATCAAGAAATGTTTTTTTTTTTTGATCGGGATAACTTGCATTTAAATGAATATTCATATATTAAAATATATGGAATATAAGACCCAAATGTTAAAGAGAAATACCGTGCGACTTTAGGGCTTTAGGAAACAGTAAGGAATGTCTCTTATCAGTAGTGCACTAGTTAAATGTATGTAAATGATACGTTAGATTAAAAATACATTAATTCTGAAGTACAATTATACAAAATAAAGTAAGAGGGAAATGAAATGAGCTGAATTATGTTGTCCATTGTCACATCTTTTGTGGATGATGTTTGAAAGTGTTTTTAGAGCGTGAGACCTAATGCTAAAAGAGCGTTGAACTTATAGAGCACAGCTGTTATTATTAGATGACACAAAGTTAGACGTAACACTTTGCTAACCCAGAGCACCGCGTTCTGATCCTCCGTATGTCGAGGTTCTGCTATCAGAGGCAGAGGCTGCTCTTCTCACAACGTGATCTGCTTCATCTTTATTTTAGGAAAGATAAAATTAGCAATGCTTGGCCTAGTAACACTTGGCAAAAAGAAGCCTAAAAATAATAAGGGTGAATATTTTTTTACACCGAAAAACAAACTTTGATCCTGTTCTTTGACAACAGACAAAAAGAAAACGTCTGTCCTGTGCTGAAGGTTAAATCATGATTGAAATATAAAAGGGAATCCATTTAATTTAGTTTTGGGTTTGGGTACATTTGCACAATTTGTCAAACATCATGCTGTTAACAAAGAAGAAGTCACATCTTTACTTCACTTACTTCAGCAAAGGTAACAATACAGACATGGACAATACAGTTCTAAAAGTTAAATGCATACTAACCATACAATGTTTTAGATCTGCAGAAAGTTTCCCCTGTGGCTGCTTTTATAGATTATATATATGTTAGTTTTAATAGCTGAATAAAACGTTTGGAAGTTGGAGTAAAAGTACATATGTTGGCTCCTAATTGTAGGTAGAAGCAGAGAGAGAGGGAGAGTGGAAAGTGGTGGTGGACTGCATGAGACTGGCAAAACATTGAGATGTTGGAGACGGGTGGTGATGTCATCAAAGTGCCCAAAAGGCATCAGTGACTTTTTAAGTTTCACCACTTCTGTACATTTTGATAAATGCTAATCAACATACTGCATGTTTGTTTGAGAAATGATTACAGATCAATCAATAATGTCACATTATTTATTTCTGGTTTGCCTTTGTACAATTACTTGCGCCTGAGATCTTGAGAATGTGAATCAAAATAAATAATGTGCAACTCAAAGATTAACAGAAAATGATTCAATTTAAACCTGCACTAAGCTGTTATTCCCAAGATCCTATATCTGAGAAAACCTTTCGTCTAAGATATTATTCACTCCGGAAACATATTTTTGTGCAGTGACTGGAAATGTAGCAGTGGAGACAATGAAAGCTCTGATTTGAATAGTGATGGTGATTCATGACTTTACAGAGCTGGCTTCAGGGAAGATAAATATGAGTTCACTGTTTTGTGAACTATTTGTCATCTTGCACAGGAGACCTCCAGAGTTATGGCTAAATAGTGGGGCTACATTTAGGGATTGCCTCTCATTTAAACTGTTCTATAGGCAGACACACACAGAGCAGACACATATTGGTTAGTGTCTAGCTGGGTGGTTTCTACAATTGATCACGATTGCAAAAAAAAGCTTGCCTCATTAATCGCACACAGAATTACATTTCACGGTGAAGAGCTAGACAAAATAACTACCTCAATGCAGCCAGATTGCCGAGAGCCCCCCCTCTCAGAGACTATTCACACAACATCTCCCACAGCCTTCACTGCAAAAAGCCACCTCGTAGCCTCTCATCACTCTAATTTCCCTTGGGCCTTTATGTATGAGGACGTTTTTAGAGATGGGTACAACACGCACTCAGTACAGTACAGCCATCCAAACACTTGTGCCGCCGCGTTTACTTCCTCGCATTTCAGCGGTCTGTCTGTGATAAAAGCCTGTCCTTTTTCTATAGTTTGGTATTCGCAGCTGCCGCCTCAGTTTTGTCACTTTGGTTATGATGGCAAGTCGGTCAGAGAGCACTCTGTGCACGCTGTCTTTACGAAGGACACCCACCATTTAAAATCTGCGCATAAAACGGTAATTGGCTCTTGAAACCTACTGTGGGCAGATGCATTATTTGTGGCTCTTTTTGCACCCACAGGCTGGTCCTACATATGTTGTCTTGTTAGACTACATGAGGCACTCCAATCATATAAACGGGGAGCGTGATTTACATTCACTGTCAGGTCTCCTCTCCTGCATTACCACTCCAGACGT